>NC_139224.1:74495081-75095081 GCF_055691185.1 Crinia signifera
ATCGGTTTTAAAATTACTGTCGTAGATGATGTCCGTGCCATTCGTGAGTTCAGAAGCGTCAATTTTACAGTTTTGAAAAGATGGTCAAAATCAATTATGACATCATCAGTGATGTCACAATTGACATTATCGGTTTTAAAATTACTGTCGTAGATGATGTCCGTGCCATCCGTGAGTTCAGAATTGTCAAATTTATAGTTTCGAAAAGATGGTTGAAATCAATTATGACATCATCAGTGATGTCCCAATTGACATTATATGTTTTAAAATTACTGTCGTAGATGATGTCCGTGCCATCTTTGAGTTCAGAAGCGTCAATTTTACAGTTACGAAAAGATGGTCAAAATCAATTATGACATCATCAGTGATGTCATTATTGAAATTATCGGTTTTAATATTACTGTCGTAGATGATGTCTGTGCCATTCGTGAGTTCAGAAGCGTAAATTTTACAGTTTTGAAAAGATGGTTGAAATCAATTATGACATCATCAGTGATGTCACAATTGACATTATCGGTTTTAAAATTACTGTCGTAGATGATGTCCGTGCCATCTTTGAGTTCAGAAGCGTCAATTTTACAGTTACGAAAAGATGGTCAAAATCAATTATGACATCATCAGTGATGTCATTATTGAAATTATCGGTTTTAAAATTACTGTCGTAGATGATGTCCGTGCCATCCGTGAGTTCAGAAGTGTCAATTTTACAGTTTCGAAAAGATGGTCAAAATCAATTATGACATCATCAGTGATGTCACAATTGACATTATCGGTTTTAAAATAACTGTCGTAGATGATGTCCGTGCCATCCGTGAGTTCAGAAGCGTCAATTTTACAGTTTCGAAAAGATGGTCAAAATCAATTATGACATCATCAGTGATGTCACAATTGACATTATCGGTTTTAAAATTACTGTCGTACATGATGTCCGTGCCATTCGTGAGTTCAGAAGCGTCAATTTTACAGTTTTGAAAAGATGGTCAAAATCAATTATGACATCATCAGTGATGTCACAATTAACATTATCGGTTTTAAAATTACTGTCGTACATGATGTCCGTGCCATCCGTGAGTTCAGAATCGTCAAATTTACAGTTTCGAAAAGTTGGTCGAAATCAATTATGACATCATCAGTGATGTCACAATTGACATTATCGGTTTTAAAATTACTGTCGTTGATGATGTCCGTGCCATCCGTGAGTTCAGAAGCATCAATTTTACAGTTTTGAAAAGATGGTTGAAATCAATTATGACATCATCAGTGATGTCACAATTGACATTATCGGTTTAAAAATTACTGTCGTAGATCATGTCTGTGCCATTCGTGAGTTCAGAAGCGTCAATTTTACAGTTTTGAAAAGATGGTTGAAATCAATTATGACATCATCAGTGATGTCACAGTTGACATTATCGGTTTTAAAATTACTGTCGTTGATGATGTCCGTGCCATCCGTGAGTTCAGAATCGTCAAATTTACAGTTTTGAAAAGATGGTCAAAATCAATTATGACATCATCACTGATGTCACAATTGACATTATCGGTTTTAAAATTACTGTCGTAGATGATGTCCGTGCCATCCGTGAGTTCAGAATCGTCAAATTTACAGTTTTGAAAAGATGGTAAAATCAATTATGACATCATCAGTGATGTCACAATTGACATTATTGGTTTAAAAATTACTGTCGTAGATGATGTCCGTGCCATCCGTGAGTTCAGAAGTGTCAATTTTACAGTTTCGAAAAGATGGTCAAAATCAATTATGACATCATCAGTGATGTCACAATTGACATTATCGGTTTTAAAATTACTGTCGTAGATGATGTCCGTGCCATTCGTGAGTTTAGAAGCGTCAATTTTACAGTTTTGAAAAGATGGTTGAAATCAATTATGACATCATCAGTGATGTCACAATTGACATTATCGGTTTTAAAATTACTGTCGTAGATGATGTCCGTGCCATCCGTGATTTCAGAAGCTTCAATTTTACAGTTTTGAAAAGATGGTCGAAATCAATTATGACATCATCAGTGATGTCACAGTTGACATTATCGGTTTTAAAATTACTGTCGTAGATGATGTCCGTGCCATCCGTGAGTTCAGAAGCGTCAATTTTACAGTTTCGAAAAGATGGTCAAAATCAATTATGACATCATCACTGATGTCACAATTGACATTGGTTTTAAAATTACTGTCGTAGATGATGTCCGTGCCATCCGTGAGTTCAGAATCGTCAAATTTACAGTTTTGAAAAGATGGTTAAAATCAATTATGACATCATCAGTGATGTCACAATTGACATTATTGGTTTTAAAATTACTGTCGTAGATGATGTCCGTGCCATCCGTGAGTTCAGAAGCGTCAATTTTACAGTTTTGAAAAGATGGTTAAAATCAATTATGACATCATCAGTGATGTCACAATTGACATTATTGGTTTTAAAATTACTGTCGTAGATGATGTCCGTGCCATCCGTGAGTTCAGAAGTGTCAATTTGACAGTTTCGAAAAGATGGTCAAAATCAATTATGACATCATCAGTGATGTCACAATTGACATTATCGGTTTTAAAATTACTGTCGTAGATGATGTCCGTGCCATCCGTGATTTCAGAAGCTTCAATTTTACAGTTTTGAAAAGATGGTCGAAATAAATTATGACATCATCAGTGATGTCACAGTTGACATTATCGGTTTTAAAATTACTGTCGTAGATGATGTCCGTGCCATCCGTGAGTTCAGAAGCGTCAATTTTTCAGTTTCGAAAAGATGGTCAAAATCAATTATGACATCATCACTGATGTCACAATTGACATTATCGGTTTTAAAATTACTGTCGTAGATGATGTCCGTGCCATCCGTGAGTTCAGAATCGTCAAATTTACAGTTTTGAAAAGATGGTTAAAATCAATTATGACATCATCAGTGATGTCACAATTGACATTATTGGTTTTAAAATTACTGTCGTAGATGATGTCCGTGCCATCCGTGAGTTCAGAAGCGTCAATTTTACAGTTTTGAAAAGATGGTTAAAATCAATTATGACATCAGTGATGTCACAATTGACATTATTGGTTTTAAAATTACTGTCGTAGATGATGTCCGTGCCATCCGTGAGTTCAGAAGTGTCAATTTGACAGTTTTGAAAAGATGGTCAAAATCAATTATGACATCATCAGTGATGTCACAATTGACATTATCGGTTTTAAAATTACTGTCGTAGATGATGTCCGTGCCATCCGTGAGTTCAGAAGCGTCAATTTTACAGTTTCGAAAAGATGGTCAAAATCAATTATGACATCATCAGTGATGTCACAATTGACATTATCGGTTTTAAAATTACTGTCGTAGATGATGTCCGTGCCATTCGTGAGTTCAGAAGCGTCAATTTTACAGTTTTGAAAAGATGGTCAAAATCAATTATGACATCATCAGTGATGTCACAATTGACATTATCGGTTTTAAAATTACTGTCGTAGATGATGTCCGTGCCATCCGTGAGTTCAGAATTGTCAAATTTACAGTTTCGAAAAGAAGGTTGAAATCAATTATGACATCATCAGTGATGTCCCAATTGACATTATATGTTTTAAAATTACTGTCGTAGATGATGTCCGTGCCATCTTTGAGTTCAGAAGCGTCAATTTTACAGTTACGAAAAGATGGTCAAAATCAATTATGACATCATCAGTGATGTCATTATTGAAATTATCGGTTTTAATATTACTGTCGTAGATGATGTCTGTGCCATTCGTGAGTTCAGAAGCGTAAATTTTACAGTTTTGAAAAGATGGTTGAAATCAATTATGACATCATCAGTGATGTCACAATTGACATTATCGGTTTTAAAATTACTGTCGTAGATGATGTCCGTGCCATCTTTGAGTTCAGAAGCGTCAATTTTACAGTTACGAAAAGATGGTCAAAATCAATTATGACATCATCAGTGATGTCATTATTGAAATTATCGGTTTTAAAATTACTGTCGTAGATGATGTCCGTGCCATCCGTGAGTTCAGAAGTGTCAATTTTACAGTTTCGAAAAGATGGTCAAAATCAATTATGACATCATCAGTGATGTCACAATTGACATTATCGGTTTTAAAATAACTGTCGTAGATGATGTCCGTGCCATCCGTGAGTTCAGAAGCGTCAATTTTACAGTTTCGAAAAGATGGTCAAAATCAATTATGACATCATCAGTGATGTCACAATTGACATTATCGGTTTTAAAATTACTGTCGTACATGATGTCCGTGCCATTCGTGAGTTCAGAAGCGTCAATTTTACAGTTTTGAAAAGATGGTCAAAATCAATTATGACATCATCAGTGATGTCACAATTGACATTATCGGTTTTAAAATTACTGTCGTACATGATGTCCGTGCCATCCGTGAGTTCAGAATCGTCAAATTTACAGTTTCGAAAAGTTGGTCGAAAACAATTATGACATCATCAGTGATGTCACAATTGACATTATCGGTTTTAAAATTACTGTCGTTGATGATGTCCGTGCCATCCGTGAGTTCAGAAGCATCAATTTTACAGTTTTGAAAAGATGGTTGAAATCAATTATGACATCATCAGTGATGTCACAATTGACATTATCGGTTTAAAAATTACTGTCGTAGATCATGTCTGTGACATTCGTGAATTCAGAAGCGTCAATTTTACAGTTTTGAAAAGATGGTTGAAATCAATTATGACATCATCAGTGATGTCACAGTTGACATTATCGGTTTTAAAATTACTGTCGTAGATGATGTCCGTGCCATCCGTGAGTTCAGAATCGTCAAATTTACAGTTTTGAAAAGATGGTCAAAATCAATTATGACATCATCACTGATGTCACAATTGACATTATCGGTTTTAAAATTACTGTCGTAGATGATGTCCGTGCCATCCGTGAGTTCAGAATCGTCAAATTTACAGTTTTGAAAAGATGGTAAAATCAATTATGACATCATCAGTGATGTCACAATTGACATTATTGGTTTAAAAATTACTGTCGTAGATGATGTCCGTGCCATCCATGAGTTCAGAAGCGTCAATTTTACAGTTTTGAAAAGATGGTTAAAATCAATTATGACATCATCAGTGATGTCACAATTGACATTATTGGTTTTAAAATTTCTGTCGTAGATGATGTCCGTGCCATCCGTGAGTTCAGAAGTGTCAATTTTACAGTTTCGAAAAGATGGTCAAAATCAATTATGACATCATCAGTGATGTCACAATTGACATTATCGGTTTTAAAATTACTGTCGTAGATGATGTCCGTGCCATCCGTGAGTTCAGAAGCGTCAATTTTACAGTTTCGAAAATATGGTCAAAATCAAATATGACATCATCAGTGATGTCACAATTGACATTATCGGTTTTAAAATTACTGTCGTAGATGATGTCTGTGCCATTCGTGAGTTCAGAAGCGTAAATTTTACAGTTTTGAAAAGATGGTTGAAATCAATTATGACATCATCAGTGATGTCACAATTGACATTATCGGTTTTAAAATTACTGTCGTAGATGATGTCCGTGCCATCTTTGAGTTCAGAAGTGTCAATTTTACAGTTTCGAAAAGATGGTCAAAATCAATCATGACATCATGAGTGATGTCACAATTGACATTATCGGTTTTAAAATTACTGTCGTAGATGATGTCCGTGCCATCCGTGAGTTCAGAAGTGTCAATTTTACAGTTTCGAAAAGATGGTCAAAATCAATTATGACATCATCAGTGATGTCACAGTTGACATTATCGGTTTTAAAATTACTGTCGTAGATGATGTCCGTGCCATCCGTGAGTTCAGAAGCGTCAATTTTACAGTTTCGAAAAGATGGTCAAAATCAATTATGACATCATCAGTGATGTCACAATTGACATTATCGGTTTTAAAATTACTGTCGTACATGATGTCCGTGCCATCCGTGAGTTCAGAATCGTCAAATTTACAGTTTCGAAAAGTTGGTCGAAATCAATTATGACATCATCAGTGATGTCACAATTGACATTATCGGTTTTAAAATTACTGTCGTTGATGATGTCCGTGCCATCCGTGAGTTCAGAAGCATCAATTTTACAGTTTTGAAAAGATGGTTGAAATCAATTATGACATCATCAGTGATGTCACAATTGACATTATCGGTTTAAAAATTACTGTCGTAGATCATGTCTGTGCCATTCGTGAGTTCAGAAGCGTCAATTTTACAGTTTTGAAAAGATGTCGAAATCAATTATGACATCATCAGTGATGTCACAATTGACATTAGCGGTTTTAAAATTACTGTCGTAGATGATGTCTGTGCCATTCGTGAGTTCAGAAGCGTCAAATTTACAGTTTTGAAAAGATGGTAAAATCAATTATGACATTATCAGTGATGTCACAATTGACATTATTGGTTTAAAAATTACTGTCGTAGATGATGTCCGTGCCATCCATGAGTTCAGAAGCGTCAATTTTACAGTTTTGAAAAGATGGTTAAAATCAATTATGACATCATCAGTGATGTCACAATTGACATTATTGGTTTTAAAATTACTGTCGTAGATGATGTCCGTGCCATCTTTGAGTTCAGACGCGTCAATTTTACAGTTACGAAAAGATGGTCAAAATCAATTATGACATCATCAGTGATGTCATTATTGAAATTATCGGTTTTAAAATTACTGTCGTAGATGATGTCCGTGCCATCCGTGAGTTCAGAAGTGTCAATTTGACAGTTTCGAAAAGATGGTCAAAATCAATTATGACATCATCAGTGATGTCACAATTGACATTATCGGTTTTAAAATTACTGTCGTAGATGATGTCCGTGCCATCCGTGAGTTCAGAAGCGTCAATTTTACAGTTTCGAAAAGATGGTCAAAATCAATTATGACATCATCAGTGATGTCACAATTGACATTATCGGTTTTAAAATTACTGTCGTAGATGATGTCCGTGCCATTCGTGAGTTCAGAAGCGTCAATTTTACAGTTTTGAAAAGATGGTCGAAATCAATTATGACATCATCAGTGATGTCACAATTGACATTATCGGTTTTAAAATTACTGTCGTAGATGATGTCCGTGCCATCCGTGAGTTCAGAATTGTCAAATTTACAGTTTCGAAAAGATGGTTGAAATCAATTATGACATCATCAGTGATGTCACAATTGACATTATGGGTTTTAAAATTACTGTCGTAGATGATGTCCGTGCCATCCGTGAGTTCAGAAGTGTAAATTTTACAGTTTCGAAAAGATGGTCAAAATCAATTATGACATCATCAGTGATGTCACAATTGACATTATCGGTTTTAAAATTACTGTCGTAGATGATGTCCGTGCCATTCGTGAGTTCAGAATTGTCAATTTTACAGTTTTGAAAAGATGGTCGAAATCAATTATGACATCATCAGTGATGTCACAATTGACATTATCGGTTTTAAAATTACTGTCGTAGATGATTTCCGTGCCATCCGTGAGTTCAGAATTGTCAATTTTACAGTTTTGAAAAGATGGTTGAAATAAATTATGACATCATCAGTGATGTCACAATTGACATTATCGGTTTTAAAATTACTGTCGTAGATCATGTCCGTGCCATTCGTGAGTTCAGAAGCGTCAATTTTACAGTTTTGAAAAGATGGTCGAAATCAATTATGACATCATCAGTGATGTCACAATTGACATTATCGGTTTTAAAATGACTGTCGTAGATGATGTCCGTGCCATCCGTGAGTTCAGAATCGTCAAATTTACAGTTTCGAAAAGATGGTTGAAATCAATTATGACATCATCAGTGATGTCACAATTGACATTATCGGTTTTAAAATTACTGTCTTTGATGATGTCCGTGCCATTCGTGGGTTCAGAAGCGTCAATTTTACAGATTTGAAAAGATGTCGAAATCAATTATGACATCATCAGTGATGTCACAATTGACATTATTGGTTTTAAAATTACTGTCGTAGATGATGTCCCTGCCATCTTTGAGTTCAGAAGCGTCAATTTTACAGTTACGAAAAGATGGTCGAAATCAATTATGACATCATCAGTGATGTCACAATTGACATTATCGGTTTTAAAATTACTGTCGTAGATGATGTCCGTGCCATCCGTGAGTTCAGAAGTGCCAATTTTACAGTTTCGAAAAGATGGTCAAAATCAATTATGACATCATCAGTGATGTCACAATTGACATTATCGGTTTTAAAATTACTGTCGTAGATGATGTCCGTGCCATCCGTGAGTTCAGAAGCGTCAATTTTACAGTTTTGAAAAGATGGTCAAAATCAATTATGACATCATCAGTGATGTCACAATTGACATTATCGGTTTTAATATTACTGTCGTAGATGATGTCTGTGCCATCCGTGAGTTCAGAAGCGTCAATTTTACTGTTTTGAAAAGATGGTCGAAATCAATTATGACATCATCAGTGATGTCACAATTGACATTATCGGTTTTATAATTACTGTCGTAGATGATGTCCGTGCCATCCGTGAGTTCAGAAGCATCAATTTTACAGTTTTGAAAAGATGGTTGAAATCAATTATGACATCATCATTGATGTCACAATTGACATTATCGGTTTTAAAATTACTGTCGTAGATGATGTCCGTTCCATCCGTGAGTTCAGAAGCGTCAATTTTACAGTTTCGAAAAGATGGTCGAAATCAATTATGACATCATCAGTGATGTCACAATTGACATTATCGGTTTTAAAATTACTGTCGTACATGATGTCCGTGCCATCCGTGAGTTCAGAATCGTCAAATTTACTGTTTCGAAAAGTTGGTCGAAATCAGTTATGACATCATCAGTGATGTCACAATTGACATTATCGGTTTTACAATTACTGTCGTAGATGATGTCCGTGCCATTCGTGAGTTCAGAAGCGTCAATTTTACAGTTTTGAAAAGATGGTTGAAATCAAATATGACATCATCAGTGATGTCACAATTGACATTATCGGTTTTAAAATTACTGTCGTAGATCATGTCCGTGCCATTCGTGAGTTCAGAAGAGTCAATTTTACAGTTTTGAAAAGATGGTCGAAATCAATTATGACATCATCAGTGATGTCACAATTAACATTAGTTTTAAAATTACTGTCTTTGATGATGTACGTGCCATTCGTGGGTTCAGAAGCGTAAATTTTACAGTTTTGAAAAGATGGTTGAAATCAATTATGACATCATCAGTGATGTCACAATTGACATCGGTTTTAAAATTACTGTCGTAGATGATGTCCGTGCCATCTTTGAGTTCAGAAGCGTCAATTTTACAGTTACGAAAAGATGGTCGAAATCAATTATGACATCATCAGTGCTGTCACAATTGACATTATCGGTTTTAAAATTACTGTCTTTGATGATGTCCGTGCCATTCGTGGGTTCAGAAGCGTCAATTTTACAGTTTTGAAAAGATGGTTGAAATCAATTATGACATCATCAGTGATGTCACAATTGACATTGGTTTTAAAATTACTGTCGTAGATGATGTCCGTGCCATCCGTGAGTTCAGAAGCGTCAATTTTACAGTTTTGAAAAGATGGTTAAAATCAATTATGACATCATCAGTGATGTCCCAATTGACATTATATGTTTTAAAATTACTGTCGTAGATGATGTCCGTGCCATCTTTGAGTTCAGAAGCGTCAATTTTACAGTTACGAAAAGATGGTCAAAATCAATTATGACATCATCAGTGATGTCATTATTGAAATTATCGGTTTTAATATTACTGTCGTAGATGATGTCCGTGCCATCCGTGAGTTCAGAAGTGTCAATTTTACAGTTTCGAAAAGATGGTCAAAATCAATTATGACATCATCAGTGATGTCACAATTGACATTATCGGTTTTAAAATTACTGTCGTAGATGATGTCCGTGCCATCCGTGAGTTCAGAAGCGTCAATTTTACAGTTTCGAAAAGATGGTCAAAATCAAATATGACATCATCAGTGATGTCACAATTGACATTATCGGTTATAAAATTACTGTCGTAGATGATGTCTGTGCCATTCGTGAGTTCAGAAGCGTCAATTTTACTGTTTTGAAATGATGGTCGAAATCAATTATGACATCATCAGTGATGTCACAATTGACATTATCGGTTTTAAAATTACTGTCGTAGATGATGTCCGTGCCATTCGTGAGTTCAGAAGCGTCAATTTTACAGTTTTGAAAAGATGGTTGAAATCAATTATGACATCATCAGTGATGTCACAATTGACATGATCGGTTTTAAAATTACTGTCGTAGATGATGTCTGTGCCATTCGTGAGTTCAGAAGCGTAAATTTTACAGTTTTGAAAAGATGGTCGAAATCAATTATGACATCATCAGTGATGTCACAATTGACATTATCGGTTTTAAAATTACTGTCGTAGATGATGTCCGTGCCATTCGTGAGTTTAGAAGCGTCAATTTTACAGTTTTGAAAAGATGGTTGGAATCAATTATGACATCATCAGTGATGTCACAATTGACATTATCGGTTTTAAAATTACTGTCGTAGATGATGTCCGTGCCATCCGTGATTTCAGAAGCTTCAATTTTACAGTTTTGAAAAGATGGTCGAAATCAATTATGACATCATCAGTGATGTCACAATTGACATTATCGGTTTTAAAATTACTGTCGTAGATGATGTCCGTGCCATTCGTGAGTTTAGAAGCGTCAATTTTACAGTTTTGAAAAGATGGTTGGAATCAATTATGACATCATCAGTGATGTCACAATTGACATTATCGGTTTTAAAATTACTGTCGTAGATGATGTCCGTGCCATCCGTGATTTCAGAAGCTTCAATTTTACAGTTTTGAAAAGATGGTCGAAATCAATTATGACATCATCAGTGATGTCACAATTAACATTAGTTTTAAAATTACTGTCTTTGATGATGTACGTGCCATTCGTGGGTTCAGAAGCGTAAATTTTACAGTTTTGAAAAGATGGTTGAAATCAATTATGACATCATCAGTGATGTCACAATTGACATCGGTTTTAAAATTACTGTCGTAGATGATGTCCGTGCCATCTTTGAGTTCAGAAGCGTCAATTTTACAGTTACGAAAAGATGGTCGAAATCAATTATGACATCATCAGTGCTGTCACAATTGACATTATCGGTTTTAAAATTACTGTCTTTGATGATGTCCGTGCCATTCGTGGGTTCAGAAGCGTCAATTTTACAGTTTTGAAAAGATGGTTGAAATCAATTATGACATCATCAGTGATGTCACAATTGACATTGGTTTTAAAATTACTGTCGTAGATGATGTCCGTGCCATCCGTGAGTTCAGAAGCGTCAATTTTACAGTTTTGAAAAGATGGTTAAAATCAATTATGACATCATCAGTGATGTCCCAATTGACATTATATGTTTTAAAATTACTGTCGTAGATGATGTCCGTGCCATCTTTGAGTTCAGAAGCGTCAATTTTACAGTTACGAAAAGATGGTCAAAATCAATTATGACATCATCAGTGATGTCATTATTGAAATTATCGGTTTTAATATTACTGTCGTAGATGATGTCCGTGCCATCCGTGAGTTCAGAAGTGTCAATTTTACAGTTTCGAAAAGATGGTCAAAATCAATTATGACATCATCAGTGATGTCACAATTGACATTATCGGTTTTAAAATTACTGTCGTAGATGATGTCCGTGCCATCCGTGAGTTCAGAAGCGTCAATTTTACAGTTTCGAAAAGATGGTCAAAATCAAATATGACATCATCAGTGATGTCACAATTGACATTATCGGTTATAAAATTACTGTCGTAGATGATGTCTGTGCCATTCGTGAGTTCAGAAGCGTCAATTTTACTGTTTTGAAATGATGGTCGAAATCAATTATGACATCATCAGTGATGTCACAATTGACATTATCGGTTTTAAAATTACTGTCGTAGATGATGTCCGTGCCATTCGTGAGTTCAGAAGCGTCAATTTTACAGTTTTGAAAAGATGGTTGAAATCAATTATGACATCATCAGTGATGTCACAATTGACATTATCGGTTTTAAAATTACTGTCGTAGATGATGTCTGTGCCATTCGTGAGTTCAGAAGCGTAAATTTTACAGTTTTGAAAAGATGGTCGAAATCAATTATGACATCATCAGTGATGTCACAATTGACATTATCGGTTTTAAAATTACTGTCGTAGATGATGTCCGTGCCATTCGTGAGTTTAGAAGCGTCAATTTTACAGTTTTGAAAAGATGGTTGGAATCAATTATGACATCATCAGTGATGTCACAATTGACATTATCGGTTTTAAAATTACTGTCGTAGATGATGTCCGTGCCATCCGTGATTTCAGAAGCTTCAATTTTACAGTTTTGAAAAGATGGTCGAAATCAATTATGACATCATCAGTGATGTCACAGTTGACATTATCGGTTTTAAAATTACTGTCGTAGATGATGTCCGTGCCATCCGTGAGTTCAGAAGCGTCAATTTTACAGTTTCGAAAAGATGGTCGAAATCAATTATGACATCATCGGTTTTAAAATTACTGTCGTAGATGATGTCCGTGCCATCCGTGAGTTCAGAATCGTCAAATTTACAGTTTTGAAAAGATGGTTAAAATCAATTATGACATCATCAGTGATGTCACAATTGACATTATTGGTTTTAAAATTACTGTCGTAGATGATGTCCGTGCCATCCGTGAGTTCAGAAACGTCAATTTTACAGTTTTGAAAAGATGGTTAAAATCAATTATGACATCATCAGTGATGTCACAATTGACATTATTGGTTTTAAAATTACTGTCGTAGATGATGTCCGTGCCATCCGTGAGTTCAGAAGTGTCAATTTGACAGTTTCGAAAAGATGGTCAAAATCAATTATGACATCATCAGTGATGTCACAATTGACATTATCGGTTTTAAAATTACTGTCGTAGATGATGTCCGTGCCATCCGTGATTTCAGAAGCTTCAATTTTACAGTTTTGAAAAGATGGTCGAAATCAATTATGACATCATCAGTGATGTCACAGTTGACATTATCGGTTTTAAAATTACTGTCGTAGATGATGTCCGTGCCATCCGTGAGTTCAGAAGCGTCAATTTTACAGTTTCGAAAAGATGGTCAAAATCAATTATGACATCATCACTGATGTCACAATTGACATTATCGGTTTTAAAATTACTGTCGTAGATGATGTCCGTGCCATCCGTGAGTTCAGAATCGTCAAATTTACAGTTTTGAAAAGATGGTTAAAATCAATTATGACATCATCAGTGATGTCACAATTGACATTATTGGTTTTAAAATTACTGTCGTAGATGATGTCCGTGCCATCCGTGAGTTCAGAAGCGTCAATTTTACAGTTTTGAAAAGATGGTTAAAATCAATTATGACATCATCAGTGATGTCACAATTGACATTATTGGTTTTAAAATTACTGTCGTAGATGATGTCCGTGCCATCCGTGAGTTCAGAAGTGTCAATTTGACAGTTTCGAAAAGATGGTCAAAATCAATTATGACATCATCAGTGATGTCACAATTGACATTATCGGTTTTAAAATTACTGTCGTAGATGATGTCCGTGCCATCCGTGAGTTCAGAAGCGTCAATTTTACAGTTTCGAAAAGATGGTCAAAATCAATATGACATCATCAGTGATGTCACAATTGACATTATCGGTTTTAAAATTACTGTCGTAGATGATGTCTGTGCCATTCGTGAGTTCAGAAGCGTAAATTTTACAGTTTTGAAAAGATGGTTGAAATCAATTATGACATCATCAGTGATGTCACAATTGACATTATCGGTTTTAAAATTACTGTCGTAGATGATGTCCGTGCCATCCGTGAGTTCAGAAGCGTCAATTTTACAGTTTCGAAAAGATGGTCAAAATCAATTATGACATCATCAGTGATGTCACAATTGACATTATCGGTTTTAAAATTATTGTCGTAGATAATGTCCGTGCCATTCGTGAGTTCAGAAGCGTCAATTTTACAGTTTTGAAAAGATGGTCAAAATCAATTATGACATCATCAGTGATGTCACAATTGACATTATCGGTTTTAAAATTACTGTCGTAGATGATGTCCGTGCCATCCGTGAGTTCAGAATTGTCAAATTTACAGTTTCGAAAAGATGGTTGAAATCAATTATGACATCATCAGTGATGTCCCAATTGACATTATATGTTTTAAAATTACTGTCGTAGATGATGTCCGTGCCATCTTTGAGTTCAGAAGCGTCAATTTTACAGTTACGAAAAGATGGTCAAAATCAATTATGACATCATCAGTGATGTCATTATTGAAATTATCGGTTTTAATATTACTGTCGTAGATGATGTTCGTGCCATCCGTGAGTTCAGAAGTGTCAATTTTACAGTTTCGAAAAGATGGTCAAAATCAATTATGACATCATCAGTGATGTCACAATTGACATTATCGGTTTTAAAATTACTGTCGTAGATGATGTCCGTGCCATCCGTGAGTTCAGAAGCGTCAATTTTACAGTTTCGAAAAGATGGTCAAAATCAAATATGACATCATCAGTGATGTCACAATTGACATTATCGGTTTTAAAATTACTGTCGTAGATGATGTCTGTGCCATTCGTGAGTTCAGAAGCGTAAATTTTACAGTTTTGAAAAGATGGTTGAAATCAATTATGACATCATCAGTGATGTCACAATTGACATTATCGGTTTTAAAATTACTGTCATAGATGATGTCCGTGCCATCTTTGAGTTCAGAAGCGTCAATTTTACAGTTACGAAAAGATGGTCAAAATCAATTATGACATCATCAGTGATGTCATTATTGAAATTATCGGTTTTAAAATTACTGTCGTAGATGATGTCCGTGCCATCCGTGAGTTCAGAAGTGTCAATTTGACAGTTTCGAAAAGATGGTCAAAATCAATTATGACATCATCAGTGATGTCACAATTGACATTATCGGTTTTAAAATTACTGTCGTAGATGATGTCTGTGCCATCCGTGAGTTCAGAAGCGTCAATTTTACAGTTTCGAAAAGATGGTCAAAATCAATTATGACATCATCAGTGATGTCACAATTGACATTATCGGTTTTAAAATTACTGTCGTAGATGATGTCCGTGCCATTCGTGAGTTCAGAAGCGTCAATTTTACAGTTTTAAAAAGATGGTCAAAATCAATTATGACATCATCAGTGATGTCACAATTGACATTATCGGTTTTAAAATTACTGTCGTACATGATGTCCGTGCCATCCGTGAGCAGGGCTGCCAAGAGAAATCCTGGGCCCCGGTACTACAACTTCCCAGGGCCCCCATTTCACATACCAATACCGCTATGATAAACTGCAGAAAACATAGAGGGACACATCTGTACACACAAACATACTCACATAGGGCCCAATTCAGACCTAATCGCATGGCTGCAAATTTGTACAGTGGACTATTATCGATGTACTGTGCATGCCTATGGGCTTCAATGTGTGTGTGCAATTCCATCCAGCGATTAAGTCAGTACTTTTTCTATTAGCAATCCATTGAAAAGGCGATTAATAGGAAGCTGGCTTCTGGGGCTGGTAGCCGACCATTAATTAGAAAGTGCTAGCTGTGCCAAAAAAACCATTGGGGGTGTCAGAGATAGCACACAAGTGCCCAAGCCTGTTAGGGAAAGGTTTTTGATGTCAGCTCCAGCCACGATCAAGCTGATTTTATCACAGCCGCCGAGTAAATCCCTGGCTACTCAGAGCTTGCGATCAGTGGTGACCAGTGAAAAAAATCATTTCGTAGTGAGCGTCTCACAAATGGATTTACTGTAGACATTTTTGCTCCGCTGCAAAAAGATTAGCAGCAGTACACAGCATGCACATTAATTCGCAAGGTGGGATTTCACTATTAGTATAGACATACAAATATAGTGTTCACTCCCAAGGCTTAGATGGAAGGGTACTTGGAATAGCTGACCTTTCGATCTCAGCAGAATACCAGTCACAGCCTCAATGCAGAAAAATACAAGACAATTGTTTACATTTAAACACCTATAATATGTATCATAATTTCAGGCTGCTAGATTAATGCCCAGTACACATTACAGCACACACCGTTATGCCCAGTACACATTCCCGCACACACCGTAATGCCCTGAGCACATTACACCACAAACCGTAATGCCCAGTACACATTATAGCACACACCGTTATGCCCCCCAGTACACATTATAAGCAATGGTTAATTGCTGCTGCCACTGGATAGAACACTGTCCCTGAATGATACACAATATGCCACACTGCAATATGTCACAAACATACCTCCCAACACAAGGCAGAGGAGACATCTGCGCATGCCGAAGGCACGTGCCCAAAATTAGAGGGTTCACCTACTACCGTGGTACTCCTGCGAGGCTACATCTCCCATTTTTTCCGCTATGAGGGCATTGTCAGCTCTCTAACAGCTGTAGCCACATGGGGTGCGGCCATGGAAAATGGAGGTGTGATACACATACGCCCCCAATAGTGCAGTGCCAGATACACATGGCCCCAAAAATGCAGTCCATGATGCCCATTATACCTATGCCGCAAACTGTGATGCCCATTATAAATATGATCCGCACCGTGATGCTCCATTATACATATGCTCCACACCTGGATGCTCATTATACATATGCCACACACATGATGTCCATTATACATATGCCACACACCGTGATGCCCATTATACATATGACGCACACTGTGATGCCCATTATACATATGACACACACCGTGATGCTCCATTAAACTTATGCCACACACATGATGCCCATTATACATATGCCCCACAGCGTGATGCTCCATTAAACATATGTCACACACATGATGCCCATTATACATATGCCCCACAGCGTGATGCTCCATTAAACATATGTCACACACATGATGCCCATTATACATATGCCCCACACCTTGATGCTCCTTATTAATGAGCATCAAGGTGTGGGGCATATGTATAATGGGCATCATGTGTGTGGCATATGTTTAATGACTCATTAAACTTTAATGAGTCATTAAACATATGCCACACACATGATGCCCATTATACTTCAGTAGGTACTATGCAGGCTGGAGTCAGACACAGTTTTAAAATTAAACATTGATTACCAGATGCAGGGAGATGATTTGGAAGAGCAGCGGCGTTGACGGCATGTCATGAGGGAAGGAGGGAGGAATAAAGCGCAATTTCTAGCGCTGGCGATAGTAGGAAGGCAAGTGCTGCTGTGCACTGTTCCTCACTTGGCGGCAGGAGGTCACAGGTAGTGACCTCCTGCCGCTCCGCCGTCGGGAAGCGCTTCATCGCTTGGCGGCAGGAGGTCACTATTTGACCTCCTGCTACAATACCGTACGTCAGCCCAGCAGCGGGACACGGGCTACATCAGTCCCCGGAACCCCGCTACCCCGCAGGCTGTCTCCTGGACCTGACAGCGCCCCCCCCCCCCCTCCAGCGCCCGGTGCGTGTGACCCCCTAGCCCCCCCCCCTAGTTATGGCCCTGATTTGGAGCACGTATGCCTTGTCAAAAATGTCCTAGAAGCCCTGAAACTGAAATCAGCTTATTGTACGGTGTATGTATATATATCTATATCTATAGATATATATATATAGATATCTATATAGATATCTATATATATATATCTATCTATAGATATCTATATATATAGATATATATAGATATATATATATATTATATCTATATATATATATATATATATAGATATATATACACAGATCATTTATAGACAGAACCTATATGTTATATATAAAGCCAGGCAGGTCAGATAAATGTACTTACAAGAAGCAACGCACTGCAGCGTTTTTAGAATTTACTGGGTCAGTGCACAGTGACCTCAGGCTCTTAGCTCCTCCGGATTCACCGCACCTTCCCCTCCCTCACCCACGTGCAGGCTGTACTAGCATCCGTTCCGTTCCCAGCTGCAGACACACAGTCAGACCTGCTAGATGTTGAAATAATCATCTCTGCATGGAAGCTCCGCAGCGGTGGACCGGACGCCTCTGCCACTGTCCGTGCACACTCACTGACAGTGACAGATAGACAGTAAGCAGCCGCTCTCCTCTCCTCCATTAATTTACTGTCGCCCGCGCTCCCGAGTCCCGCTACACAGAACCGCGCGGTGTGCACGCACCAATTGACTTTAAAAACAGTGTGTGTGTGTGTCCTCGGACCCGGGCCCCCTGATAGGCCCGGGCCCAGGTAAAATGTACCCGCCCCCCCTGCCTCTCGGCGGCCCTGTCCGTGAGTTCAGAATCGTCAAATTTACAGTTTCGAAAAGTTGGTCGAAATCAATTATGACATCATCAGTGATGTCACAATTGACATTATCAGTTTTAAAATTACTGTCGTTGATGATGTCCGTGCCATCCGTGAGTTCAGAAGCATCAATTTTACAGTTTTGAAAAGATGGTTGAAATCAATTATGACATCATCAGTGATGTCACAATTGACATTATCGGTTTTAAAATTACTGTCGTAGATCATGTCTGTGCCATTCGTGCGTTCAGAAGCGTAAATTTTACAGTTTTGAAAAGATGGTCGAAATCAATTATGACATCATCAGTGATGTCACAATTGACATTATCGGTTTTAAAATTACTGTCGTAGATCATGTCTGTGCCATTCGTGCGTTCAGAAGCGTAAATTTTACAGTTTTGAAAAGATGGTCGAAATCAATTATGACATCATCAGTGATGTCACAATTGACATTATCGGTTTTAAAATTACTGTCTTTGATGATGTCCGTGCCATCCGTGAGTTCAGAAGTGTCAATTTTACAGTTTCGAAAAGATGGTCAAAATCAATTATGACATTATCAGTGATGTCACAATTGACATTATCGGTTTTAAAATTACTGTCGTAGATGATGTCCGTGCCATCCGTGAGTTCAGAAGCGTCAATTTTACAGTTTCGAAAAGATGGTCAAAATCAATTATGACATCATCAGTGATGTCACAATTGACATTATCGGTTTTAAAATGACTGTCGTAGATGATGTCCGTGCCATCCGTGAGTTCAGAATCGTCAAATTTACAATTTCGAAAAGATGGTTAAAATCAATTATGACATCATCAGTGATGTCACAATTGACATTATCGGTTTTAAAATTACTGTCGTAGATGATGTCCGTGCCATCCGTGAGTTCAGAAGCGTCAATTTTACAGTTTTGAAAAGATGGTTAAAATCAATTATGACATCATCAGTGATGTCACAATTGACATTATCGGTTTTAAAATGACTGTCGTAGATGATGTCCGTGCCATCCGTGAGTTCAGAAGTGTCAATTTTACAGTTTCGAAAAGATGGTCTAAATCAATTATGACATCATCAGTGATGTCACAATTGACATTATCGGTTTTAAAATTACTGTCGTAGATGATGTCCGTGCCATCCGTGAGTTCAGAAGCGTCAATTTTACAGTTTCGAAAAGATGGTCTAAATCAATTATGACATCATCAGTGATGTCACAATTGACATTATCGGTTTTAAAATTACTGTCGTAGATGATGTCCGTGCCATCCGTGAGTTCAGAAGCGTTAATTTTACAGTTTCGAAAAGATGGTCAAAATCAATTATGACATCATCAGTGATGTCACAATTGACATTATCGGTTTTAAAATTACTGTCGTACATGATGTCCGTGCCATCCGTGAGTTCAGAATTGTCAAATTTACAGTTTCGAAAAGTTGGTCGTAATCAATTATGACATCATCAGTGATGTCACAATTGACATTATCGGTTTTAAAATTACTGTCGTTGATGATGTCCGTGCCATCCGTGAGTTCAGAAGCATCAATTTTACAGTTTTGAAAAGATGGTTGAAATCAATTATGACATCATCAGTGATGTCACAATTGACATTATCGGTTTTAAAATTACTGTCGTAGATCATGTCCGTGCCATTCGTGAGTTCAGAAGCGTCAATTTTACAGTTTTGAAAAGATGGTCGAAATCAATTATGACATCATCAGTGATGTCACAATTGAAATATCGGTTTTAAAATTACTGTCTTTGATGATGTCCGTGCCATTCGTGGGTTCAGAAGCGTCAATTTTACAGATTTGAAAAGATGTCGAAATCAATTATGACATCATCAGTGATGTCACAATTGACATTATCGGTTTTAAAATGACTGTCGTAGATGATGTCCGTGCCATCCGTGAGTTCAGAATCGTCAAATTTACAGTTTCGAAAAGATGGTTGAAATCAATTATGACATCATCAGTGATGTCACAATTGACATTATCGGTTTTAAAATTACTGTCTTTGATGTCCGTGCCATTCGTGGGTTCAGAAGCGTCAATTTTACAGATTTGAAAAGATGTCGAAATCAATTATGACATCATCAGTGATGTCACAATTGACATTATTGGTTTTAAAATTACTGTCGTAGATGATGTCCCTGCCATCTTTGAGTTCAGAAGCGTCAATTTTACAGTTACGAAAAGATGGTCGAAATCAATTATGACATCATCAGTGATGTCACAATTGACATTATCGGTTTTAAAATTACTGTCGTAGATGATGTCCGTGCCATCCGTGAGTTCAGAAGTGCCAATTTTACAGTTTCGAAAAGATGGTCAAAATCAATTATGACATCATCAGTGATGTCACAATTGACATTATCGGTTTTAAAATTACTGTCGTAGATGATGTCCGTGCCATCCGTGAGTTCAGAAGCGTCAATTTTACAGTTTTGAAAAGATGGTCAAAATCAATTATGACATCATCAGTGATGTCACAATTGACATTATCGGTTTTAATATTACTGTCGTAGATGATGTCTGTGCCATCCGTGAGTTCAGAAGCGTCAATTTTACTGTTTTGAAAAGATGGTCGAAATCAATTATGACATCATCAGTGATGTCACAATTGACATTATCGGTTTTATAATTACTGTCGTAGATGATGTCCGTGCCATCCGTGAGTTCAGAAGCATCAATTTTACAGTTTTGAAAAGATGGTTGAAATCAATTATGACATCATCATTGATGTCACAATTGACATTATCGGTTTTAAAATTACTGTCGTAGATGATGTCCGTTCCATCCGTGAGTTCAGAAGCGTCAATTTTACAGTTTCGAAAAGATGGTCGAAATCAATTATGACATCATCAGTGATGTCACAATTGACATTATCGGTTTTAAAATTACTGTCGTACATGATGTCCGTGCCATCCGTGAGTTCAGAATCGTCAAATTTACTGTTTCGAAAAGTTGGTCGAAATCAGTTATGACATCATCAGTGATGTCACAATTGACATTATCGGTTTTACAATTACTGTCGTAGATGATGTCCGTGCCATTCGTGAGTTCAGAAGCGTCAATTTTACAGTTTTGAAAAGATATCGAAATCAATTATGACATCATCAGTGATGTCACAATTGACATTATCGGTTTTACAATTACTGTCGTAGATGATGTCCGTGCCATTCGTGAGTTCAGAAGCGTCAATTTTACAGTTTTGAAAAGATATCGAAATCAATTATGACATCATCAGTGATGTCACAATTGACATTATCGGTTTTAAAATTACTGTCGTAGATGATGTCCGTGCCATCCGTGATTTCAGAAGCGTCAATTTTACAGTTTTGAAAAGATGGTCGAAATCAATTATGACATCATAAGTGATGTCACAGTTGACATTATCGGTTTTAAAATTACTGTCGTAGATGATGTCCGTGCCATCCGTGAGTTCAGAAGCGTCAATTTTACAGTTTCGAAAAGATGGTCAAAATCAATTATGACATCATCACTGATGTCACAATTGACATTATCGGTTTTAAAATTACTGTCGTAGATGATGTCCGTGCCATCCGTGAGTTCAGAATCGTCAAATTTACAGTTTTGAAAAGATGGTTAAAATCAATTATGACATCATCAGTGATGTCACAATTGACATTATTGGTTTTAAAATTACTGTCGTAGATGATGTCCGTGCCATCCGTGAGTTCAGAAGCGTCAATTTTACAGTTTTGAAAAGATGGTTAAAATCAATTATGACATCATCAGTGATGTCCCAATTGACATTATATGTTTTAAAATTACTGTCATAGATGATGTCCGTGCCATCTTTGAGTTCAGAAGCGTCAATTTTACAGTTACGAAAAGATGGTCAAAATCAATTATGACATCATCAGTGATGTCATTATTGAAATTATCGGTTTTAATATTACTGTCGTAGATGATGTCCGTGCCATCCGTGAGTTCAGAAGTGTCAATTTTACAGTTTCGAAAAGATGGTCAAAATCAAATATGACATCATCAGTGATGGCACAATTGACATTATCGGTTATAAAATTACTGTCGTAGATGATGTCTGTGCCATTCGTGAGTTCAGAAGCGTCAATTTTACTGTTTTGAAATGATGGTCGAAATCAATTATGACATCATCAGTGATGTCACAATTGACATTATCGGTTATAAAATTACTGTCGTAGATGATGTCTGTGCCATTCGTGAGTTCAGAAGCGTCAATTTTACTGTTTTGAAATGATGGTCGAAATCAATTATGACATCATCAGTGATGTCACAATTGACATTATCGGTTTTAAAATTACTGTCGTAGATGATGTCCGTGCCATTCGTGAGTTCAGAAGCGTCAATTTTACAGTTTTGAAAAGATGGTTGAAATCAATTATGACATCATCAGTGATGTCACAATTGACATTATCGGTTTTAAAATTACTGTCGTAGATGATGTCTGTGCCATTCGTGAGTTCAGAAGCGTAAATTTTACAGTTTTGAAAAGATGGTCGAAATCAATTATGACATCATCAGTGATGTCACAATTGACATTATCGGTTTTAAAATTACTGTCGTAGATGATGTCCGTGCCATTCGTGAGTTTAGAAGCGTCAATTTTACAGTTTTGAAAAGATGGTTGAAATCAATTATGACATCATCAGTGATGTCACAATTGACATTATCGGTTTTAAAATTACTGTCGTAGATGATGTCTGTGCCATCCGTGATTTCAGAAGCTTCAATTTTACAGTTTTGAAAAGATGGTCGAAATCAATTATGACATCATCAGTGATGTCACAGTTGACATTATCGGTTTTAAAATTACTGTCGTAGATGATGTCCGTGCCATCCGTGAGTTCAGAAGCGTCAATTTTACAGTTTCGAAAAGATGGTCAAAATCAATTATGACATCATCACTGATGTCACAATTGACATTATCGGTTTTAAAATTACTGTCGTAGATGATGTCCGTGCCATCCGTGAGTTCAGAATCGTCAAATTTACAGTTTTGAAAAGATGGTTAAAATCAATTATGACATCATCAGTGATGTCACAATTGACATTATTGGTTTTAAAATTACTGTCGTAGATGATGTCCGTGCCATCCGTGAGTTCAGAAGCGTCAATTTTACAGTTTTGAAAAGATGGTTAAAATCAATTATGACATCATCAGTGATGTCACAATTGACATTATTGGTTTTAAAATTACTGTCGTAGATGATGTCCGTGCCATCCGTGAGTTCAGAAGTGTCAATTTGACAGTTTCGAAAAGATGGTCAAAATCAATTATGACATCATCAGTGATGTCACAATTGACATTATCGGTTTTAAAATTACTGTCGTAGATGATGTCCGTGCCATCCGTGATTTCAGAAGCTTCAATTTTACAGTTTTGAAAAGATGGTCAAAATCAATTATGACATCATCAGTGATGTCACAGTTGACATTATCGGTTTTAAAATTACTGTCGTAGATGATGTCCGTGCCATCCGTGAGTTCAGAAGCGTCAATTTTACAGTTTCGAAAAGATGGTCAAAATCAATTATGACATCATCACTGATGTCACAATTGACATTATCGGTTTTAAAATTACTGTCGTAGATGATGTCCGTGCCATCCGTGAGTTCAGAATCGTCAAATTTACAGTTTTGAAAAGATGGTTAAAATCAATTATGACATCATCAGTGATGTCACAATTGACATTATCGGTTTTAAAATTACTGTCGTAGATGATGTCCGTGCCATCCGTGAGTTCAGAAGCGTCAATTTTACAGTTTTGAAAAGATGGTTAAAATCAATTATGACATCATCAGTGATGTCATTATTGAAATTATCGGTTTTAATATTACTGTCGTAGATGATGTCCGTGCCATCCGTGAGTTCAGAAGTGTCAATTTTACAGTTTCGAAAAGATGGTCAAAATCAATTATGACATCATCAGTGATGTCACAATTGACATTATCGGTTTTAAAATTACTGTCGTAGATGATGTCCGTGCCATCCGTGAGTTCAGAAGCGTCAATTTTACAGTTTCGAAAAGATGGTCAAAATCAAATATGACATCATCAGTGATGTCACAATTGACATTATCGGTTTTAAAATTACTGTCGTAGATGATGTCCGTGCCATCTTTGAGTTCAGAAGCGTCAATTTTACAGTTACGAAAAGATGGTCAAAATCAATTATGACATCATCAGTGATGTCATTATTGAAATTATCGGTTTTAAAATTACTGTCGTAGATGATGTCCGTGCCATCCGTGAGTTCAGAAGTGTAAATTTTACAGTTTCGAAAAGATGGTCAAAATCAATTATGACATCATCAGTGATGTCACAATTGACATTATCGGTTTTAAAATTACTGTCGTAGATGATGTCCGTGCCATCCGTGAGTTCAGAAGCGTCAATTTTACAGTTTCGAAAAGATGGTCAAAATCAATTATGACATCATCAGTGATGTCACAATTGACATTATCGGTTTTAAAATTACTGTCGTAGATGATGTCCGTGCCATTCGTGAGTTCAGAAGCGTCAATTTTACAGTTTTGAAAAGATGGTCAAAATCAATTATGACATCATCAGTGATGTCACAATTGACATTATCGGTTTTAAAATTACTGTCGTACATGATGTCCGTGCCATCCGTGAGTTCAGAATCGAAAATTTACAGTTTCGAAAAGTTGGTCGAAATCAATTATGACATCATCAGTGATGTCACAATTGACATTATCGGTTTTAAAATTACTGTCGTTGATGATGTCCGTGCCATCCGTGAGTTCAGAAGCATCAATTTTACAGTTTTGAAAAGATGGTTGAAATCAATTATGACATCATCAGTGATGTCACAATTGACATTATCGGTTTTAAAATTACTGTCGTAGATCATGTCTGTGCCATTCGTGAGTTCAGAAGCGTCAATTTTACAGTTTTGAAAAGATGGTCGAAATCAATTATGACATCATCAGTGATGTCACAATTGACATTATCGGTTTTAAAATTACTGTCTTTGATGATGTCCGTGCCATCCGTGAGTTCAGAAGTGTCAATTTTACAGTCGAAAAGATGGTCAAAATCAATTATGACATCATCAGTGATGTCACAATTGACATTATCGGTTTTAAAATTACTGTCGTAGATGATGTCCGTGCCATCCGTGAGTTCAGAAGCGTCAATTTTACAGTTTCGAAAAGATGGTCAAAATCAATTATGACATCATCAGTAATGTCACAATTGACATTATCGGTTTTAAAATTAGTGTCGTAGATGATGTCCGTTCCATCCGTGAGTTCAGAAGCGTCAATTTTACAGTTTTGAAAAGATATCGAAATCAATTATGACATCATCAGTGATGTCACAATTGACATTATCGGTTTTAAAATGACTGTCGTAGATGATGTCCGTGCCATCCGTGAGTTCAGAATCGTCAAATTTACAGTTTCGAAAAGATGGTTGATATCAATTATGACATCATCAGTGATGTCACAATTGACATTATCGGTTTTAAAATTACTGTCGTAGATGATGTCCTTGCCATCTGTGCGTTCAGAAGCGTCAATTTTACAGTTTTGAAAAGATGGTTAAAATCAAATATGACATCATCAGTGATGTCACAATTGACATTATTGGTTTTAAAATTACTGTCGTAGATGATGTCCGTGCCATCTTTGAGTTCAGAAGCGTCAATTTTACAGTTACGAAAAGATGGTCGAAATCAATTATGACATAATCAGTGATGTCACAATTGACATTATCGGTTTTAAAATTACTGTCGTAGATGATGTCCGTGCCATCCGTGAGTTCAGAAGTGCCAATTTTACAGTTTCGAAAAGATGGTCAAAATCAATTATGACATCATCAGTGATGTCACAATTGACATTATCGGTTTTAAAATTACTGTCGTAGATGATGTCCGTGCCATCCGTGAGTTCAGAAGCGTCAATTTTACAGTTTCGAAAAGATGGTCAAAATCAAATATGACATCATCAGTGATGTCACAATTGACATTATCGGTTTTAAAATTACTGTCGTAGATGATGTCCGTGCCATCTTTGAGTTCAGAAGCGTCAATTTTACAGTTACGAAAAGATGGTCAAAATCAATTATGACATCATCAGTGATGTCATTATTGAAATTATCGGTTTTAAAATTACTGTCGTAGATGATGTCCGTGCCATCCGTGAGTTCAGAAGTGTCAATTTTACAGTTTCGAAAAGATGGTCAAAATCAATTATGACATCATCAGTGATGTCACAATTGACATTATCGGTTTTAAAATTACTGTCGTAGATGATGTCCGTGCCATCCGTGAGTTCAGAAGCGTCAATTTTACAGTTTCGAAAAGATGGTCAAAATCAATTATGACATCATCAGTGATGTCACAATTGACATTATCGGTTTTAAAATTACTGTCGTAGATGATGTCCGTGCCATTCGTGAGTTCAGAAGCGTCAATTTTACAGTTTTGAAAAGATGGTCAAAATCAATTATGACATCATCAGTGATGTCACAATTGACATTATCGGTTTTAAAATTACTGTCGTACATGATGTCCGTGCCATCCGTGAGTTCAGAATCGTCAAATTTACAGTTTCGAAAAGTTGGTCGAAATCAATTATGACATCATCAGTGATGTCACAATTGACATTATCGGTTTTAAAATTACTGTCGTTGATGATGTCCGTGCCATCCGTGAGTTCAGAAGCATCAATTTTACAGTTTTGAAAAGATGGTTGAAATCAATTATGACATCATCAGTGATGTCACAATTGACATTATCGGTTTTAAAATTACTGTCGTAGATCATGTCTGTGCCATTCGTGAGTTCAGAAGCGTCAATTTTACAGTTTTGAAAAGATGGTCGAAATCAATTATGACATCATCAGTGATGTCACAATTGACATTATCGGTTTTAAAATTACTGTCTTTGATGATGTCCGTGCCATCCGTGAGTTCAGAAGTGTCAATTTTACAGTCGAAAAGATGGTCAAAATCAATTATGACATCATCAGTGATGTCACAATTGACATTATCGGTTTTAAAATTACTGTCGTAGATGATGTCCGTGCCATCCGTGAGTTCAGAAGCGTCAATTTTACAGTTTCGAAAAGATGGTCAAAATCAATTATGACATCATCAGTAATGTCACAATTGACATTATCGGTTTTAAAATTAGTGTCGTAGATGATGTCCGTTCCATCCGTGAGTTCAGAAGCGTCAATTTTACAGTTTTGAAAAGATATCGAAATCAATTATGACATCATCAGTGATGTCACAATTGACATTATCGGTTTTAAAATGACTGTCGTAGATGATGTCCGTGCCATCCGTGAGTTCAGAATCGTCAAATTTACAGTTTCGAAAAGATGGTTGATATCAATTATGACATCATCAGTGATGTCACAATTGACATTATCTGTTTTAAAATTACTGTCGTAGATGATGTCCTTGCCATCTGTGCGTTCAGAAGCGTCAATTTTACAGTTTTGAAAAGATGGTTAAAATCAAATATGACATCATCAGTGATGTCACAATTGACATTATTGGTTTTAAAATTACTGTCGTAGATGATGTCCGTGCCATCTTTGAGTTCAGAAGCGTCAATTTTACAGTTACGAAAAGATGGTCGAAATCAATTATGACATAATCAGTGATGTCACAATTGACATTATCGGTTTTAAAATTACTGTCGTAGATGATGTCCGTGCCATCCGTGAGTTCAGAAGTGCCAATTTTACAGTTTCGAAAAGATGGTCAAAATCAATTATGACATCATCAGTGATGTCACAATTGACATTATCGGTTTTAAAATTACTGTCGTAGATGATGTCCGTGCCATCCGTGAGTTCAGAAGCGTCAATTTTACAGTTTTGAAAAGATGGTCAAAATCAATTATGACATCATCAGTGATGTCACAATTGACATTATCGGTTTTAAAATGACTGTCGTAGATGATGTCCGTGCCATCCGTGAGTTCAGAAGTGTCAATTTTACAGTTTTGAAAAGATGGTTAAAATCAATTATGACATCATCAGTGATGTCACAATTGACATTATCGGTTTTAAAATTACTGTCGTAGATGATGACCGTTCCATCCGTGAGTTCAGAAGCGTCAATTTTACAGTTTCGAAAAGATGGTCAAAATCAATTATGACATCATCAGTGATGTCACAATTGACATTATCGGTTTTAAAATTACTGTCGTAGATGATGACCGTTCCATCCGTGAGTTCAGAAGCGTCAATTTTACAGTTTTGAAAGGATTGTCGAAATCAATTATGACATCATTAGTGATGTCACAATTGACATTATCGGTTTTAAATTTACTGTCGTACATGATGTCCGTGCCATCCGTGAGTTCAGAATCGTCAAATTTACAGTTTCGAAAAGTTGGTCGAAATCAATTATGACATCATCAGTGATGTCACAATTGACATTATCGGTTTTAAAATTACTGTCGTTGATGATGTCCGTGCCATCCGTGAGTTCAGAAGCATCAATTTTACAGTTTTGAAAAGATGGTTGAAATCAATTATGACATCATCAGTGATGTCACAATTGACATTATCGGTTTTAAAATTCTGTCGTAGATCATGTCTGTGCCATTCGTGAGTTCAGAAGCGTCAATTTTACAGTTTTGAAAAGATGGTCGAAATCAATTATGACATCATCAGTGATGTCACAATTGACATTATCGGTTTTAAAATTACTGTCTTTGATGATGTCCGTGCCATTCGTGGGTTTAGAAGCGTCAATTTTACAGATTTGAAAAGATGTCGAAATCAATTATGACATCATCAGTGATGTCACAATTGACATTATCGGTTTTAAAATTACTATCGTAGATGATGTCCTTGCCATCTGTGCGTTCAGAAGCGTCAATTTTACAGTTTTGAAAAGATGGTTAAAATCAATTATGACATCATCAGTGATGTCACAATTGACATTATTGGTTTTAAAATTACTGTCGTAGATGATGTCCGTGCCATCTTTGAGTTCAGAAGCGTCAATTTTACAGTTACGAAAAGATGGTCGAAATCAATTATGACATCATCAGTGATGTCACAATTGACATTATCGGTTTTAAAATTACTGTCGTAGATGATGTCCGTGCCATCCGTGAGTTCAGAAGTGCCAATTTTACAGTTTCGAAAAGATGGTCAAAATCAATTATGACATCATCAGTGATGTCACAATTGACATTATCGGTTTTAAAATTACTGTCGTAGATGATGTCCGTGCCATCCGTGAGTTCAGAAGCGTCAATTTTACAGTTTTGAAAAGATGGTCAAAATCAATTATGACATCATCAGTGATGTCACAATTGACATTATCGGTTTTAATATTACTGTCGTAGATGATGTCTGTGCCATTCGTGAGTTCAGAAGCGTCAATTTTACTGTTTTGAAAAGATGGTCGAAATCAATTATGACATCATCAGTGATGTCACAATTGACATTATCGGTTTTATAATTACTGTCGTAGATGATGTCTGTGCCATTTGTGAGTTCAGAAGCGTCAATTTTACAGTTTTGAAAAGATGGTCGAAATCAATTATGACATCATCAGTGATGTCACAGTTGACATTATCGGTTTTAAAATTACTGTCGTAGATGATGTCCGTGCCATCCGTGAGTTCAGAAGCGTCAATTTTACAGTTTCGAAAAGATGGTCAAAATCAATTATGACATCATCACTGATGTCACAATTGACATTATCGGTTTTAAAATTACTGTCGTAGATGATGTCCGTGCCATCCGTGAGTTCAGAATCGTCAAATTTACAGTTTTGAAAAGATGGTTAAAATCAATTATGACATCATCAGTGATGTCACAATTGACATTATTGGTTTTAAAATTACTGTCGTAGATGATGTCCGTGCCATCCGTGAGTTCAGAAGCGTCAATTTTACAGTTTTGAAAAGATAGGTAAAATCAATTATGACATCATCAGTGATGTCACAATTGACATTATTGGTTTTAAAATTACTGTCGTAGATGATGTCCGTGCCATCTTTGAGTTCAGAAGCGTCAATTTTACAGTTACGAAAAGATGGTCAAAATCAATTATGACATCATCAGTGATGTCATTATTGAAATTATCGGTTTTAATATTACTGTCGTAGATGATGTCAGTGCCATCCGTGAGTTCAGAAGTGTCAATTTTACTGTTTTGAAATGATGGTCGAAATCAATTATGACATCATCAGTGATGTCACAATTGACATTATCGGTTTTAAAATTACTGTCGTAGATGATGTCCGTGCCATTCGTGAGTTCAGAAGCGTCAATTTTACAGTTTTGAAAAGATGGTTGAAATCAATTATGACATCATCAGTGATGTCACAATTGACATTATCGGTTTTAAAATTACTGTCGTAGATGATGTCTGTGCCATTCGTGAGTTCAGAAGCGTAAATATTACAGTTTTGAAACGATGGTCGAAATCAATTATGACATCATCAGTGATGTCACAATTGACATTATCGGTTTTAAAATTACTGTCGTAGATGATGTCCGTGCCATTCGTGAGTTTAGAAGCGTCAATTTTACAGTTTTGAAAAGATGGTTGAAATCAATTAGGACATCATCAGTGATGTCACAATTGACATTATCGGTTTTAAAATTACTGTCGTAGATGATGTCCGTGCCATCCGTGATTTCAGAAGCGTCAATTTTACAGTTTGGAAAAGATGGTCGAAATCAATTATGACATCATCAGTGATGTCACAATTGACATTATCGGTTTTAAAATTACTGTCGTAGATGATGTCCGTGCCATTCGTTAGTTCAGAAGCGTCAATTTTACAGTTTTGAAAAGATGGTTGAAATCAATTATGACATCATCAGTGATGTCACAATTGACATTATCGGTTTTAAAATTACTGTCGTAGATGATGTCTGTGCCATTCGTGAGTTCAGAATCGTAAATTTTACAGTTTTGAAAAGATGGTCAAAATCATTTATGACATCATCAGTGATGTCACAATTGACATTATCGGTTTTAAAATTACTGTCGTAGATGATGTCCGTGCCATTCGTGAGTTTAGAAGCGTCAATTTTACAGTTTTGAAAAGATGGTTGAAATCAATTATGACATCATCAGTGATGTCACAATTGACATTATCGGTTTTAAAATTACTGTCGTAGATGATGTCCGTGCCATCTTTGAGTTCAGAAGCGTCAATTTTACAGTTACGAAAAGATGGTCAAAATCAATTATGACATCATCAGTGATGTCATTATTGAAATTATCGGTTTTAATATTACTGTCGTAGATGATGTCAGTGCCATCCGTGAGTTCAGAAGCATCAATTTTACAGTTTTGAAAAGATGGTTGAAATCAATTATGACATCATCAGTGATGTCACAATTGACATTATCGGTTTTAAAATTACTGTCGTAGATCATGTCTGTGCCATTCGTGAGTTCAGAAGCGTCAATTTTACAGTTTTGAAAAGATGGTCGAAATCAATTATGACATCATCAGTGATGTCACAATTGACATTATCGGTTTTAAAATTACTGTCTTTGATGATGTCCGTGCCATCCGTGAGTTCAGAAGTGTCAATTTTACAGTTTCGAAAAGATGGTCAAAATCAATTATGACATCATCAGTGATGTCACAATTGACATTATCGGTTTTAAAATTACTGTCGTAGATGATGTCCGTGCCATCCGTGAGTTCAGAAGCGTCAATTTTACAGTTTCGAAAAGATGGTCAAAATCAATTATGACATCATCAGTGATGTCACAATTGACATTATCGGTTTTAAAATGACTGTCGTAGATGATGTCCGTGCCATCCGTGAGTTCAGAATCGTCAAATTTACAGTTTCGAAAAGATGGTTGATATCAATTATGACATCATCAGTGATGTCACAATTGACATTATCGGTTTTAAAATTACTGTCGTAGATGATGTCCTTGCCATCTGTGCGTTCAGAAGCGTCAATTTTACAGTTTCGAAAAGATGGTTAAAATCAAATATGACATCATCAGTGATGTCACAATTGACATTATTGGTTTTAAAATTACTGTCGTAGATGATGTCCGTGCCATCTTTTAGTTCAGAAGCGTCAATTTTACAGTTACGAAAAGATGGTCGAAATCAATTATGACATAATCAGTGATGTCACAATTGACATTATCGGTTTTAAAATTACTGTCGTAGATGATGTCCGTGCCATCCGTGAGTTCAGAAGTGCCAATTTTACAGTTTCGAAAAGATGGTCAAAATCAATTATGACATCATCAGTGATGTCACAATTGACATTATCGGTTTTAAAATTACTGTCGTAGATGATGTCCGTGCCATCCGTGAGTTCAGAAGCGTCAATTTTACAGTTTTGAAAAGATGGTCAAAATCAATTATGACATCATCAGTGATGTCACAATTGACATTATCGGTTTTAAAATGACTGTCGTAGATGATGTCCGTGCCATCCGTGAGTTCAGAAGTGTCAATTTTACAGTTTTGAAAAGATGGTTAAAATCAATTATGACATCATCAGTGATGTCACAATTGACATTATCGGTTTTAAATTTACTGTCGTACATGATGTCCGTGCCATCCGTGAGTTCAGAATCGTCAAATTTACAGTTTCGAAAAGTTGGTCGAAATCAATTATGACATCATCAGTGATGTCACAATTGACATTATCGGTTTTAAAATTACTGTCGTTGATGATGTCCGTGCCATCCGTGAGTTCAGAAGCATCAATTTTACAGTTTTGAAAAGATGGTTGAAATCAATTATGACATCATCAGTGATGTCACAATTGACATTATCGGTTTTAAAATTACTGTCGTAGATCATGTCTGTGCCATTCGTGAGTTCAGAAGCGTCAATTTTACAGTTTTGAAAAGATGGTCGAAATCAATTATGACATCATCAGTGATGTCACAATTGACATTATCGGTTTTAAAATTACTGTCGTAGATGATGTCCGTGCCATCCGTGAGTTCAGAAGCGTCAATTTTACAGTTTTGAAAAGATGGTCAAAATCAATTATGACATCATCAGTGATGTCACAATTGACATTATCGGTTTTAATATTACTGTCGTAGATGATGTCTGTGCCATTCGTGAGTTCAGAAGCGTCAATTTTACTGTTTTGAAAAGATGGTCGAAATCAATTATGACATCATCAGTGATGTCACAATTGACATTATCGGTTTTATAATTACTGTCGTAGATGATGTCTGTGCCATTTGTGAGTTCAGAAGCGTCAATTTTACTGTTTTGAAAAGATGGTCGAAATCAATTATGACATCATCAGTGATGTCACAATTGACATTATCGGTTTTACAATTACTGTCGTAGATGATGTCCGTGCCATTCGTGAGTTCAGAAGCGTCAATTTTACAGTTTTGAAAAGATATCGAAATCAATTATGACATCATCAGTGATGTCACAATTGACATTATCGGTTTTAAAATTACTGTCGTAGATGATGTCCGTGCCATCCGTGATTTCAGAAGCGTCAATTTTACAGTTTTGAAAAGATGGTCGAAATCAATTATGACATCATCAGTGATGTCACAGTTGACATTATCGGTTTTAAAATTACTGTCGTAGATGATGTCCGTGCCATCCGTGAGTTCAGAAGCATCAATTTTACAGTTTCGAAAAGATGGTCAAAATCAATTATGACATCATCACTGATGTCACAATTGACATTATCGGTTTTAAAATTACTGTCGTAGATGATGTCCGTGCCATCCGTGAGTTCAGAATCGTCAAATTTACAGTTTTGAAAAGATGGTTAAAATCAATTATGACATCATCAGTGATGTCACAATTGACATTATTGGTTTTAAAATTACTGTCGTAGATGATGTCCGTGCCATCCGTGAGTTCAGAAGCGTCAATTTTACAGTTTTGAAAAGATGGTTAAAATCAATTATGAAATCATCAGTAATGTCACAATTGACATTATTGGTTTTAAAATTACTGTCGTAGATGATGTCCGTGCCATCTTTGAGTTCAGAAGCGTCAATTTTACAGTTACGAAAAGATGGTCAAAATCAATTATGACATCATCAGTGATGTCACAATTGACATTATCGGTTTTAAAATTACTGTCGTAGATGATGTCCGTGCCATCCGTGAGTTCAGAAGCGTCAATTTTACAGTTTCGAAAAGATGGTCAAAATCAATTATGACATCATCAGTGATGTCACAATTGACATTATCGGTTTTAAAATTAGTGTCGTAGATGATGTCCGTTCCATCCGTGAGTTCAGAAGCGTCAATTTTACAGTTTTGAAAAGATATCGAAATCAATTATGACATCATCAGTGATGTCACAATTGACATTATCGGTTTTAAAATGACTGTCGTAGATGATGTCCGTGCCATCCGTGAGTTCAGAATCGTCAAATTTACAGTTTCGAAAAGATGGTTGATATCAATTATGACATCATCAGTGATGTCACAATTGACATTATCGGTTTTAAAATTACTGTCGTAGATGATGTCCTTGCCATCTGTGCGTTCAGAAGCGTCAATTTTACAGTTTTGAAAAGATGGTTAAAATCAAATATGACATCATCAGTGATGTCACAATTGACATTATTGGTTTTAAAATTACTGTCGTAGATGATGTCCGTGCCATCTTTTAGTTCAGAAGCGTCAATTTTACAGTTACGAAAAGTTGGTCGAAATCAATTATGACATAATCAGTGATGTCACAATTGACATTATCGGTTTTAAAATTACTGTCGTAGATGATGTCCGTGCCATCCGTGAGTTCAGAAGTGCCAATTTTACAGTTTTGAAAAGATGGTTGAAATCAATTATGACATCATCAGTGATGTCACAATTGACATTATCGGTTTTAAATTTACTGTCGTACATGATGTCCGTGCCATCCGTGAGTTCAGAATCGTCAAATTTACAGTTTCGAAAAGTTGGTCGAAATCAATTATGACATCATCAGTGATGTCACAATTGACATTATCGGTTTTAAAATTACTGTCGTTGATGATGTCCGTGCCATCCGTGAGTTCAGAAGCATCAATTTTACAGTTTTGAAAAGATGGTTGAAATCAATTATGACATCATCAGTGATGTCACAATTGACATTATCGGTTTTAAAATTACTGTCGTAGATCATGTCTGTGCCATTCGTGAGTTCAGAAGCGTCAATTTTACAGTTTTGAAAAGATGGTCGAAATCAATTATGACATCATCAGTGATGTCACAATTGACATTATCGGTTTTAAAATTACTGTCGTAGATGATGTCCGTGCCATCCGTGAGTTCAGAAGCGTCAATTTTACAGTTTTGAAAAGATGGTCAAAATCAATTATGACATCATCAGTGATGTCACAATTGACATTATCGGTTTTAATATTACTGTCGTAGATGATGTCTGTGCCATTCGTGAGTTCAGAAGCGTCAATTTTACTGTTTTGAAAAGATGGTCGAAATCAATTATGACATCATCAGTGATGTCACAATTGACATTATCGGTTTTATAATTACTGTCGTAGATGATGTCTGTGCCATTTGTGAGTTCAGAAGCGTCAATTTTACTGTTTTGAAAAGATGGTCGAAATCAATTATGACATCATCAGTGATGTCACAATTGACATTATCGGTTTTACAATTACTGTCGTAGATGATGTCCGTGCCATTCGTGAGTTCAGAAGCGTCAATTTTACAGTTTTGAAAAGATATCGAAATCAATTATGACATCATCAGTGATGTCACAATTGACATTATCGGTTTTAAAATTACTGTCGTAGATGATGTCCGTGCCATCCGTGATTTCAGAAGCGTCAATTTTACAGTTTTGAAAAGATGGTCGAAATCAATTATGACATCATCAGTGATGTCACAGTTGACATTATCGGTTTTAAAATTACTGTCGTAGATGATGTCCGTGCCATCCGTGAGTTCAGAAGCGTCAATTTTACAGTTTCGAAAAGATGGTCAAAATCAATTATGACATCATCACTGATGTCACAATTGACATTATCGGTTTTAAAATTACTGTCGTAGATGATGTCCGTGCCATCCGTGAGTTCAGAATCGTCAAATTTACAGTTTTGAAAAGATGGTTAAAATCAATTATGACATCATCAGTGATGTCACAATTGACATTATTGGTTTTAAAATTACTGTCGTAGATGATGTCCGTGCCATCCGTGAGTTCAGAAGCGTCAATTTTACAGTTTTGAAAAGATGGTTAAAATCAATTATGACATCATCAGTAATGTCACAATTGACATTATTGGTTTTAAAATTACTGTCGTAGATGATGTCCGTGCCATCTTTGAGTTCAGAAGCGTCAATTTTACAGTTTTGAAAAGATGGTTGAAATCAATTAGGACATCATCAGTGATGTCACAATTGACATTATCGGTTTTAAAATTACTGTCGTAGATGATGTCCGTGCCATTCGTGAGTTTAGAAGCGTCAATTTTACAGTTTTGAAAAGATGGTTGAAATCAATTAGGACATCATCAGTGATGTCACAATTGACATTATCGGTTTTAAAATTACTGTCGTAGATGATGTCTGTGCCATCCGTGATTTCAGAAGCGTCAATTTTACAGTTTTGAAAAGATGGTCGAAATCAATTATGACATCATCAGTGATGTCACAATTGACATTATCGGTTTTAAAATTACTGTCGTAGATGATGTCCGTGCCATTCGTGAGTTCAGAAGCGTCAATTTTACAGTTTTGAAAAGATGGTTGAAATCAATTATGACATCATCAGTGATGTCCCAATTGACATTATATGTTTTAAAATTACTGTCGTAGATGATGTCCGTGCCATCTTTGAGTTCAGAAGCGTCAATTTTACAGTTACGAAAAGATGGTCGAAATCAATTATGACATCATCAGTGATGTCATTATTGAAATTATCGGTTTTAATATTACTGTCGTAGATGATGTCCGTGCCATCCGTGAGTTCAGAAGTGTCAATTTTACAGTTTCGAAAAGATGGTCAAAATCAATTATGACATCATCAGTGATGTCACAATTGACATTATCGGTTTTAAAATTACTGTCGTAGATGATGTCCGTGCCATCCGTGAGTTCAGAAGCGTCAATTTTACAGTTTCGAAAAGATGGTCAAAATCAAATATGACATCATCAGTGATGTCACAATTGACATTATCGGTTTTAAAATTACTGTCGTAAATGATGTCTGTGCCATTCGTGAGTTCAGAAGCGTAAATTTTACAGTTTTGAAAAGATGGTCGAAATCAATTATGACATCATCAGTGATGTCACAATTGACATTATCGGTTTTAAAATTACTGTCGTAGATGATGTCCGTGCCATTCGTGAGTTTAGAAGCGTCAATTTTACAGTTTTGAAAAGATGGTTGAAATCAATTATGACATCATCAGTGATGTCACAATTGACATTATCGGTTTTAAAATTACTGTCGTAGATGATGTCCGTGCCATCTTTGAGTTCAGAAGCGTCAATTTTACAGTTACGAAAAGATGGTCAAAATCAATTATGACATCATCAGTGATGTCATTATTGAAATTATCGGTTTTAAAATTACTGTCGTAGATGATGTCCGTGCCATCCGTGAGTTCAGAAGTGTCAATTTTACAGTTTCGAAAAGATGGTCAAAATCAATTATGACATCATCAGTGATGTCACAATTGACATTATCGGTTTTAAAATTACTGTCGTAGATGATGTCCGTGCCATCCGTGAGTTCAGAAGCGTCAATTTTACAGTTTCGAAAAGATGGTCAAAATCAAATATGACATCATCAGTGATGTCACAATTGACATTATCGGTTTTAAAATTACTGTCGTAGATGATGTCTGTGCCATTCGTGAGTTCAGAAGCGTCAATTTTACTGTTTTGAAATGATGGTCGAAATCAATTATGACATCATCAGTGATGTGACAATTGACATTATCAGTTTTAAAATTACTGTCGTAGATGATGTCCGTGCCATTCGTGAGTTCAGAAGCGTCAATTTTACAGTTTTGAAAAGATGGTTGAAATCAATTATGACATCATCAGTGATGTCACAATTGACATTATCGGTTTTAAAATTACTGTCGTAGATGATGTCTGTGCCATTCGTGAGTTCAGAAGCGTAAATATTACAGTTTTGAAACAATGGTCGAAATCAATTATGACATCATCAGTGATGTCACAATTGACATTATCGGTTTTAAAATTACTGTCGTAGATGATGTCCGTGCCATTCGTGAGTTTAGAAGCGTCAATTTTACAGTTTTGAAAAGATGGTTGAAATCAATTAGGACATCATCAGTGATGTCACAATTGACATTATCGGTTTTAAAATTAATGTCGTAGATGATGTCCGTGCCATTCGTGAGTTCAGAAGCGTCAATTTTACAGTTTTGAAAAGATGGTTGAAATCAATTATGACATCATCAGTGATGTCACAATTGACATTATCGGTTTTAAAATTACTGTCGTAGATGATGTCTGTGCCATTCATGAGTTCAGAAGCGTAAATATTACAGTTTTGAAACGATGGTCGAAATCAATTATGACATCATCAGTGATGTCACAATTGACATTATCGGTTTTAAAATTACTGTCGTAGATGATGTCCGTGCCATTCGTGAGTTTAGAAGCGTCAATTTTACAGTTTTGAAAAGATGGTTGAAATCAATTAGGACATCATCAGTGATGTCACAATTGACATTATCGGTTTTAAAATTACTGTCGTAGATGATGTCCGTGCCATCCGTGATTTCAGAAGCGTCAATTTTACAGTTTGAAAAAGATGGTCGAAATCAATTATGACATCATCAGTGATGTCACAATTGACATTATCGGTTTTAAAATTACTGTCGTAGATGATGTCCGTGCCATTCGTGAGTTCAGAAGCGTCAATTTTACAGTTTTGAAAAGATGGTTGAAATCAATTATGACATCATCAGTGATGTCACAATTGACATTATTGGTTTTAAAATTACTGTCGTAGATGATGTCCGTGCCATCCGTGAGTTCAGAAGCGTCAATTTTACAGTTTTGAAAAGATGGTTAAAATCAATTATGACATCATCAGTAATGTCACAATTGACATTATTGGTTTTAAAATTACTGTCGTAGATGATGTCCGTGCCATCTTTGAGTTCAGAAGCGTCAATTTTACAGTTTTGAAAAGATGGTTGAAATCAATTAGGACATCATCAGTGATGTCACAATTGACATTATCGGTTTTAAAATTACTGTCGTAGATGATGTCCGTGCCATTCGTGAGTTTAGAAGCGTCAATTTTACAGTTTTGAAAAGATGGTTGAAATCAATTAGGACATCATCAGTGATGTCACAATTGACATTATCGGTTTTAAAATTACTGTCGTAGATGATGTCTGTGCCATCCGTGATTTCAGAAGCGTCAATTTTACAGTTTTGAAAAGATGGTCGAAATCAATTATGACATCATCAGTGATGTCACAATTGACATTATCGGTTTTAAAATTACTGTCGTAGATGATGTCCGTGCCATTCGTGAGTTCAGAAGCGTCAATTTTACAGTTTTGAAAAGATGGTTGAAATCAATTATGACATCATCAGTGATGTCCCAATTGACATTATATGTTTTAAAATTACTGTCGTAGATGATGTCCGTGCCATCTTTGAGTTCAGAAGCGTCAATTTTACAGTTACGAAAAGATGGTCGAAATCAATTATGACATCATCAGTGATGTCATTATTGAAATTATCGGTTTTAATATTACTGTCGTAGATGATGTCCGTGCCATCCGTGAGTTCAGAAGTGTCAATTTTACAGTTTCGAAAAGATGGTCAAAATCAATTATGACATCATCAGTGATGTCACAATTGACATTATCGGTTTTAAAATTACTGTCGTAGATGATGTCCGTGCCATCCGTGAGTTCAGAAGCGTCAATTTTACAGTTTCGAAAAGATGGTCAAAATCAAATATGACATCATCAGTGATGTCACAATTGACATTATCGGTTTTAAAATTACTGTCGTAAATGATGTCTGTGCCATTCGTGAGTTCAGAAGCGTAAATTTTACAGTTTTGAAAAGATGGTCGAAATCAATTATGACATCATCAGTGATGTCACAATTGACATTATCGGTTTTAAAATTACTGTCGTAGATGATGTCCGTGCCATTCGTGAGTTTAGAAGCGTCAATTTTACAGTTTTGAAAAGATGGTTGAAATCAATTATGACATCATCAGTGATGTCACAATTGACATTATCGGTTTTAAAATTACTGTCGTAGATGATGTCCGTGCCATCTTTGAGTTCAGAAGCGTCAATTTTACAGTTACGAAAAGATGGTCAAAATCAATTATGACATCATCAGTGATGTCATTATTGAAATTATCGGTTTTAAAATTACTGTCGTAGATGATGTCCGTGCCATCCGTGAGTTCAGAAGTGTCAATTTTACAGTTTCGAAAAGATGGTCAAAATCAATTATGACATCATCAGCGATGTCACAATTGACATTATCGGTTTTAAAATTACTGTCGTAGATGATGTCCGTGCCATCCGTGAGTTCAGAAGCGTCAATTTTACAGTTTCGAAAAGATGGTCAAAATCAAATATGACATCATCAGTGATGTCACAATTGACATTATCGGTTTTAAAATTACTGTCGTAGATGATGTCTGTGCCATTCGTGAGTTCAGAAGCGTCAATTTTACTGTTTTGAAATGATGGTCGAAATCAATTATGACATCATCAGTGATGTGACAATTGACATTATCAGTTTTAAAATTACTGTCGTAGATGATGTCCGTGCCATTCGTGAGTTCAGAAGCGTCAATTTTACAGTTTTGAAAAGATGGTTGAAATCAATTATGACATCATCAGTGATGTCACAATTGACATTATCGGTTTTAAAATTACTGTCGTAGATGATGTCTGTGCCATTCGTGAGTTCAGAAGCGTAAATATTACAGTTTTGAAACAATGGTCGAAATCAATTATGACATCATCAGTGATGTCACAATTGACATTATCGGTTTTAAAATTACTGTCGTAGATGATGTCCGTGCCATTCGTGAGTTTAGAAGCGTCAATTTTACAGTTTTGAAAAGATGGTTGAAATCAATTAGGACATCATCAGTGATGTCACAATTGACATTATCGGTTTTAAAATTAATGTCGTAGATGATGTCCGTGCCATTCGTGAGTTCAGAAGCGTCAATTTTACAGTTTTGAAAAGATGGTTGAAATCAATTATGACATCATCAGTGATGTCACAATTGACATTATCGGTTTTAAAATTACTGTCGTAGATGATGTCTGTGCCATTCATGAGTTCAGAAGCGTAAATATTACAGTTTTGAAACGATGGTCGAAATCAATTATGACATCATCAGTGATGTCACAATTGACATTATCGGTTTTAAAATTACTGTCGTAGATGATGTCCGTGCCATTCGTGAGTTTAGAAGCGTCAATTTTACAGTTTTGAAAAGATGGTTGAAATCAATTAGGACATCATCAGTGATGTCACAATTGACATTATCGGTTTTAAAATTACTGTCGTAGATGATGTCCGTGCCATCCGTGATTTCAGAAGCGTCAATTTTACAGTTTGAAAAAGATGGTCGAAATCAATTATGACATCATCAGTGATGTCACAATTGACATTATCGGTTTTAAAATTACTGTCGTAGATGATGTCCGTGCCATTCGTGAGTTCAGAAGCGTCAATTTTACAGTTTTGAAAAGATGGTTGAAATCAATTATGACATCATCAGTGATGTCACAATTGACATTATCGGTTTTAAAATTACTGTCGTAGATGATGTCCGTGCCATTCGTGAGTTTAGAAGCGTCAATTTTACAGTTTTGAAAAGATGGTTGAAATCAATTATGACATCATCAGTGATGTCACAATTGACATTATCGGTTTTAAAATTACTGTCGTAGATTATGTCCGTGCCATCTTTGAGTTCAGAAGCGTCAATTTTACAGTTACGAAAAGATGGTCAAAATCAATTATGACATCATCAGTGATGTCATTATTGAAATTATCGGTTTTAATATTACTGTCGTAGATGATGTCAGTGCCATCCGTGAGTTCAGAAGCATCAATTTTACAGTTTTGAAAAGATGGTTGAAATCAATTATGACATCATCAGTGATGTCACAATTGACATTATCGGTTTTAAAATTACTGTCGTAGATGATGTCCGTGCCATCCATGAGTTCAGAAGCGTCAATTTTACAGTTTCGAAAAGATGGTCAAAATCAATTATGACATCATCACTGATGTCACAATTGACATTATCGGTTTTAAAATTACTGTCGTAGATGATGTCCGTGCCATCCGTGAGTTCAGAATCGTCAAATTTACAGTTTTGAAAAGATGGTCGAAATCAATTATGACATCATCAGTGATGTCACAGTTGACATTATCGGTTTTAAAATTACTGTCGTAGATGATGTCCGTGCCATCCGTGAGTTCAGAAGCGTCAATTTTACAGTTTCGAAAAGATGGTCAAAATCAATTATGACATCATCACTGATGTCACAATTGACATTATCGGTTTTAAAATTACTGTCGTAGATGATGTCCGTGCCATCCGTGAGTTCAGAATCGTCAAATTTACAGTTTTGAAAAGATGGTTAAAATCAATTATGACATCATCAGTGATGTCACAATTGACATTATTGGTTTTAAAATTACTGTCGTAGATGATGTCCGTGCCATCCGTGAGTTCAGAAGCGTCAATTTTACAGTTTTGAAAAGATGGTTAAAATCAATTATGACATCATCAGTAATGTCACAATTGACATTATTGGTTTTAAAATTACTGTCGTAGATGATGTCCGTGCCATCTTTGAGTTCAGAAGCGTCAATTTTACAGTTACGAAAAGATGGTCAAAATCAATTATGACATCATCAGTGATGTCACAATTGACATTATCGGTTTTAAAATTACTGTCGTAGATGATGTCTGTGCCATTCGTGAGTTCAGAATCGTCAAATTTACAGTGTGGAAAATATGGTTAAAATCAATTATGACATCATCAGTGGTGTCACAATTGACATTATCGGTTTTAAAATTACTGTCGTAGATGATGTCCGTGCCATTCGTGAGTTCAGAAGCGTCAATTTTACAGTTTTGAAAAGATGGTTGAAATCAATTATGACATCATCAGTGATGTCACAATTGACATTATCGGTTTTAAAATTACTGTCGTAGATGATGTCTGTGCCATTCGTGAGTTCAGAAGCGTAAATATTACAGTTTTGAAACGATGGTCGAAATCAATTATGACATCATCAGTGATGTCACAATTGACATTATCGGTTTTAAAATTACTGTCGTAGATGATGTCCGTGCCATTCGTGAGTTTAGAAGCGTCAATTTTACAGTTTTGAAAAGATGGTTGAAATCAATTAGGACATCATCAGTGATGTCACAATTGACATTATCGGTTTTAAAATTACTGTCGTAGATGATGTCTGTGCCATCCGTGATTTCAGAAGCGTCAATTTTACAGTTTTAAAAAGATGGTCGAAATCAATTATGACATCATCAGTGATGTCACAATTGACATTATCGGTTTTAAAATTACTGTCGTAGATGATGTCCGTGCCATTCGTGAGTTCAGAAGCGTCAATTTTACAGTTTTAAAAAGATGGTTGAAATCAATTATGACATCATCAGTGATGTCCCAATTGACATTATATGTTTTAAAATTACTGTCGTAGATGATGTCCGTGCCATCTTTGAGTTCAGAAGCGTCAATTTTACAGTTACGAAAAGATGGTCGAAATCAATTATGACATCATCAGTGATGTCATTATTGAAATTATCGGTTTTAATATTACTGTCGTAGATGATGTCCGTGCCATCCGTGAGTTCAGAAGTGTCAATTTTACAGTTTCGAAAAGATGGTCAAAATCAATTATGACATCATCAGTGATGTCACAATTGACATTATCGGTTTTAAAATTACTGTCGTAGATGATGTCCGTGCCATCCGTGAGTTCAGAAGCGTCAATTTTACAGTTTCGAAAAGATGGTCAAAATCAAATATGACATCATCAGTGATGTCACAATTGACATTATCGGTTTTAAAATTACTGTCGTAAATGATGTCTGTGCCATTCGTGAGTTCAGAAGCGTAAATTTTACAGTTTTGAAAAGATGGTCGAAATCAATTATGACATCATCAGTGATGTCACAATTGACATTATCGGTTTTAAAATTACTGTCGTAGATGATGTCCGTGCCATTCGTGAGTTTAGAAGCGTCAATTTTACAGTTTTGAAAAGATGGTTGAAATCAATTATGACATCATCAGTGATGTCACAATTGACATTATCGGTTTTAAAATTACTGTCGTAGATTATGTCCGTGCCATCTTTGAGTTCAGAAGCGTCAATTTTACAGTTACGAAAAGATGGTCAAAATCAATTATGACATCATCAGTGATGTCATTATTGAAATTATCGGTTTTAAAATTACTGTCGTAGATGATGTCCGTGCCATCCGTGAGTTCAGAAGTGTCAATTTTACAGTTTCGAAAAGATGGTCAAAATCAATTATGACATCATCAGTGATGTCACAATTGACATTATCGGTTTTAAAATTACTGTCGTAGATGATGTCCGTGCCATCCGTGAGTTCAGAAGCGTCAATTTTACAGTTTCGAAAAGATGGTCAAAATCAAATATGACATCATCAGTGATGTCACAATTGACATTATCGGTTTTAAAATTACTGTCGTAGATGATGTCTGTGCCATTCGTGAGTTCAGAAGCGTCAATTTTACTGTTTTGAAATGATGGTCGAAATCAATTATGACATCATCAGTGATGTGACAATTGACATTATCGGTTTTAAAATTACTGTCGTAGATGATGTCCGTGCCATTCGTGAGTTCAGAAGCGTCAATTTTACAGTTTTGAAAAGATGGTTAAAATCAATTATGACATCATCAGTGATGTCACAATTGACATTATCGGTTTTAAAATTACTGTCGTAGATGATGTCTGTGCCATTCGTGAGTTCAGAAGCGTAAATATTACAGTTTTGAAACAATGGTCGAAATCAATTATGACATCATCAGTGATGTCACAATTGACATTATCGGTTTTAAAATTACTGTCGTAGATGATGTCCGTGCCATTCGTGAGTTTAGAAGCGTCAATTTTACAGTTTTGAAAAGATGGTTGAAATCAATTAGGACATCATCAGTGATGTCACAATTGACATTATCGGTTTTAAAATTACTGTCGTAGATGATGTCCGTGCCAGTCGTGAGTTCAGAAGCGTCAATTTTACAGTTTTGAAAAGATGGTTGAAATCAATTATGACATCATCAGTGATGTCACAATTGACATTATCGGTTTTAAAATTACTGTCGTAGATGATGTCTGTGCCATTCATGAGTTCAGAAGCGTAAATATTACAGTTTTGAAACGATGGTCGAAATCAATTATGACATCATCAGTGATGTCACAATTGACATTATCGGTTTTAAAATTACTGTCGTAGATGATGTCCGTGCCATTCGTGAGTTTAGAAGCGTCAATTTTACAGTTTTGAAAAGATGGTTGAAATCAATTAGGACATCATCAGTGATGTCACAATTGACATTATCGGTTTTAAAATTACTGTCGTAGATGATGTCCGTGCCATCCGTGATTTCAGAAGCGTCAATTTTACAGTTTGAAAAAGATGGTCGAAATCAATTATGACATCATCAGTGATGTCACAATTGACATTATCGGTTTTAAAATTACTGTCGTAGATGATGTCCGTGCCATTCGTGAGTTCAGAAGCGTCAATTTTACAGTTTTGAAAAGATGGTTGAAATCAATTATGACATCATCAGTGATGTCACAATTGACATTATCGGTTTTAAAATTACTGTCGTAGATGATGTCCGTGCCATTCGTGAGTTTAGAAGCGTCAATTTTACAGTTTTGAAAAGATGGTTGAAATCAATTATGACATCATCAGTGATGTCACAATTGACATTATCGGTTTTAAAATTACTGTCGTAGATGATGTCCGTGCCATCTTTGAGTTCAGAAGCGTCAATTTTACAGTTACGAAAAGATGGTCAAAATCAATTATGACATCATCAGTGATGTCATTATTGAAATTATCGGTTTTAATATTACTGTCGTAGATGATGTCAGTGCCATCCGTGAGTTCAGAAGCATCAATTTTACAGTTTTGAAAAGATGGTTGAAATCAATTATGACATCATCAGTGATGTCACAATTGACATTATCGGTTTTAAAATTACTGTCGTAGATGATGTCCGTGCCATCCGTGAGTTCAGAAGCGTCAATTTTACAGTTTCGAAAAGATGGTCAAAATCAAATATGACATCATCAGTGATGTCACAATTGACATTATCGGTTTTAAAATTACTGTCGTAGATGATGTCTGTGCCATTCGTGAGTTCAGAAGCGTCAATTTTACTGTTTTTAAATGATGGTCGAAATCAATTATGACATCATCAGTGATGTGACAATTGACATTATCGGTTTTAAAATTACTGTCGTAGATGATGTCCGTGCCATTCGTGAGTTCAGAAGCGTCAATTTTACAGTTTTGAAAAGATGGTTGAAATCAATTATGACATCATCAGTGATGTCACAATTGACATTATCGGTTTTAAAATTACTGTCGTAGATGATGTCTGTGCCATTCGTGAGTTCAGAAGCGTAAATATTACAGTTTTGAAACAATGGTCGAAATCAATTATGACATCATCAGTGATGTCACAATTGACATTATCGGTTTTAAAATTACTGTCGTAGATGATGTCCGTGCCATTCGTGAGTTTAGAAGCGTCAATTTTACAGTTTTGAAAAGATGGTTGAAATCAATTAGGACATCATCAGTGATGTCACAATTGACATTATCGGTTTTAAAATTACTGTCGTAGATGATGTCCGTGCCATTCGTGAGTTCAGAAGCGTCAATTTTACAGTTTTGAAAAGATGGTTGAAATCAATTATGACATCATCAGTGATGTCACAATTGACATTATCGGTTTTAAAATTACTGTCGTAGATGATGTCTGTGCCATTCATGAGTTCAGAAGCGTAAATATTACAGTTTTGAAACGATGGTCGAAATCAATTATGACATCATCAGTGATGTCACAATTGACATTATCGGTTTTAAAATTACTGTCGTAGATGATGTCCGTGCCATTCGTGAGTTCAGAAGCGTCAATTTTACAGTTTTGAAAAGATGGTTGAAATCAATTATGACATCATCAGTGATGTCACAATTGACATTATCGGTTTTAAAATTACTGTCGTAGATGATGTCCGTGCCATTCGTGAGTTTAGAAGCGTCAATTTTACAGTTTTGAAAAGATGGTTGAAATCAATTATGACATCATCAGTGATGTCACAATTGACATTATCGGTTTTAAAATTACTGTCGTAGATGATGTCCGTGCCATCTTTGAGTTCAGAAGCGTCAATTTTACAGTTACGAAAAGATGGTCAAAATCAATTATGACATCATCAGTGATGTCATTATTGAAATTATCGGTTTTAATATTACTGTCGTAGATGATGTCAGTGCCATCCGTGAGTTCAGAAGCATCAATTTTACAGTTTTGAAAAGATGGTTGAAATCAATTATGACATCATCAGTGATGTCACAATTGACATTATCGGTTTTAAAATTACTGTCGTAGATGATGTCCGTGCCATCCGTGAGTTCAGAAGCGTCAATTTTACAGTTTCGAAAAGATGGTCAAAATCAAATATGACATCATCAGTGATGTCACAATTGACATTATCGGTTTTAAAATTACTGTCGTAGATGATGTCTGTGCCATTCGTGAGTTCAGAAGCGTCAATTTTACTGTTTTGAAATGATGGTCGAAATCAATTATGACATCATCAGTGATGTGACAATTGACATTATCGGTTTTAAAATTACGGTCGTAGATGATGTCCGTGCCATTCGTGAGTTCAGAAGCGTCAATTTTACAGTTTTGAAAAGATGGTTGAAATCAATTATGACATCATCAGTGATGTCACAATTGACATTATCGGTTTTAAAATTACTGTCGTAGATGATGTCTGTGCCATTCGTGAGTTCAGAAGCGTAAATATTACAGTTTTGAAACAATGGTCGAAATCAATTATGACATCATCAGTGATGTCACAATTGACATTATCGGTTTTAAAATTACTGTCGTAGATGATGTCCGTGCCATTCGTGAGTTTAGAAGCGTCAATTTTACAGTTTTGAAAAGATGGTTGAAATCAATTAGGACATCATCAGTGATGTCACAATTGACATTATCGGTTTTAAAATTACTGTCGTAGATGATGTCCGTGCCATTCGTGAGTTCAGAAGCGTCAATTTTACAGTTTTGAAAAGATGGTTGAAATCAATTATGACATCATCAGTGATGTCACAATTGACATTATCGGTTTTAAAATTACTGTCGTAGATGATGTCTGTGCCATTCATGAGTTCAGAAGCGTAAATATTACAGTTTTGAAACGATGGTCGAAATCAATTATGACATCATCAGTGATGTCACAATTGACATTATCGGTTTTAAAATTACTGTCGTAGATGATGTCCGTGCCATTCGTGAGTTTAGAAGCGTCAATTTTACAGTTTTGAAAAGATGGTTGAAATCAATTAGGACATCATCAGTGATGTCACAATTGACATTATCGGTTTTAAAATTACTGTCGTAGATGATGTCCGTGCCATCCGTGATTTCAGAAGCGTCAATTTTACAGTTTGGAAAAGATGGTCGAAATCAATTATGACATCATCAGTGATGTCACAATTGACATTATCGGTTTTAAAATTACTGTCGTAGATGATGTCCGTGCCATTCGTGAGTTCAGAAGCGTCAATTTTACAGTTTTGAAAAGATGGTTGAAATCAATTATGACATCATCAGTGATGTCACAATTGACATTATCGGTTTTAAAATTACTGTCGTAGATGATGTCTGTGCCATTCGTGAGTTCAGAATCGTAAATTTTACAGTTTTGAAAAGATGGTCAAAATCAATTATGACATCATCAGTGATGTCACAATTGACATTATCGGTTTTAAAATTACTGTCGTAGATGATGTCCGTGCCATTCGTGAGTTTAGAAGCGTCAATTTTACAGTTTTGAAAAGATGGTTGAAATCAATTATGACATCATCAGTGATGTCACAATTGACATTATCGGTTTTAAAATTACTGTCGTAGATGATGTCCGTGCCATCTTTGAGTTCAGAAGCGTCAATTTTACAGTTACGAAAAGATGGTCAAAATCAATTATGACATCATCAGTGATGTCATTATTGAAATTATCGGTTTTAATATTACTGTCGTAGATGATGTCAGTGCCATCCGTGAGTTCAGAAGCATCAATTTTACAGTTTTGAAAAGATGGTTGAAATCAATTATGACATCATCAGTGATGTCACAATTGACATTATCGGTTTTAAAATTACTGTCGTAGATCATGTCTGTGCCATTCGTGAGTTCAGAAGCGTCAATTTTACAGTTTTGAAAAGATGGTCGAAATCAATTATGACATCATCAGTGATGTCACAATTGACATTATCGGTTTTAAAATTACTGTCTTTGATGATGTCCGTGCCATCCGTGAGTTCAGAAGTGTCAATTTTACAGTTTCGAAAAGATGGTCAAAATCAATTATGACATCATCAGTGATGTCACAATTGACATTATCGGTTTTAAAATTACTGTCGTAGATGATGTCCGTGCCATCCGTGAGTTCAGAAGCGTCAATTTTACAGTTTCGAAAAGATGGTCAAAATCAATTATGACATCATCAGTGATGTCACAATTGACATTATCGGTTTTAAAATTAGTGTCGTAGATGATGTCCGTTCCATCCGTGAGTTCAGAAGCGTCAATTTTACAGTTTTGAAAAGATATCGAAATCAATTATGACATCATCAGTGATGTCACAATTGACATTATCGGTTTTAAAATGACTGTCGTAGATGATGTCCGTGCCATCCGTGAGTTCAGAATCGTCAAATTTACAGTTTCGAAAAGATGGTTGATATCAATTATGACATCATCAGTGATGTCACAATTGACATTATCGGTTTTAAAATTACTGTCGTAGATGATGTCCCTGCCATCTGTGCGTTCAGAAGCGTCAATTTTACAGTTTTGAAAAGATGGTTAAAATCAAATATGACATCATCAGTGATGTCACAATTGACATTATTGGTTTTAAAATTACTGTCGTAGATGATGTCCGTGCCATCTTTGAGTTCAGAAGCGTCAATTTTACAGTTACGAAAAGATGGTCGAAATCAATTATGACATAATCAGTGATGTCACAATTGACATTATCGGTTTTAAAATTACTGTCGTAGATGATGTCCGTGCCATCCGTGAGTTCAGAAGTGCCAATTTTACAGTTTCGAAAAGATGGTCAAAATCAATTATGACATCATCAGTGATGTCACAATTGACATTATCGGTTTTAAAATTACTGTCGTAGATGATGTCCGTGCCATCCGTGAGTTCAGAAGCGTAAATATTACAGTTTTGAAACGATGGTCGAAATCAATTATGACATCATCAGTGATGTCACAATTGACATTATCGGTTTTAAAATTACTGTCGTAGATGATGTCCGTGCCATTCGTGAGTTCAGAAGCGTCAATTTTACAGTTTTGAAAAGATGGTTGAAATCAATTATGACATCATCAGTGATGTCACAATTGACATTATCGGTTTTAAAATTACTGTCGTAGATGATGTCCGTGCCATTCGTGAGTTTAGAAGCGTCAATTTTACAGTTTTGAAAAGATGGTTGAAATCAATTATGACATCATCAGTGATGTCACAATTGACATTATCGGTTTTAAAATTACTGTCGTAGATGATGTCCGTGCCATCTTTGAGTTCAGAAGCGTCAATTTTACAGTTACGAAAAGATGGTCAAAATCAATTATGACATCAGTGATGTCATTATTGAAATTATCGGTTTTAATATTACTGTCGTAGATGATGTCAGTGCCATCCGTGAGTTCAGAAGCATCAATTTTACAGTTTTGAAAAGATGGTTGAAATCAATTATGACATCATCAGTGATGTCACAATTGACATTATCGGTTTTAAAATTACTGTCGTAGATGATGTCCGTGCCATCCGTGAGTTCAGAAGCGTCAATTTTACAGTTTCGAAAAGATGGTCGAAATCAAATATGACATCATCAGTGATGTCACAATTGACATTATCGGTTTTAAAATTACTGTCGTAGATGATGTCTGTGCCATTCGTGAGTTCAGAAGCGTCAATTTTACTGTTTTGAAATGATGGTCGAAATCAATTATGACATCATCAGTGATGTGACAATTGACATTATCGGTTTTAAAATTACGGTCGTAGATGATGTCCGTGCCATTCGTGAGTTCAGAAGCGTCAATTTTACAGTTTTGAAAAGATGGTTGAAATCAATTATGACATCATCAGTGATGTCACAATTGACATTATCGGTTTTAAAATTACTGTCGTAGATGATGTCTGTGCCATTCGTGAGTTCAGAAGCGTAAATATTACAGTTTTGAAACAATGGTCGAAATCAATTATGACATCATCAGTGATGTCACAATTGACATTATCGGTTTTAAAATTACTGTCGTAGATGATGTCCGTGCCATTCGTGAGTTTAGAAGCGTCAATTTTACAGTTTTGAAAAGATGGTTGAAATCAATTAGGACATCATCAGTGATGTCACAATTGACATTATCGGTTTTAAAATTACTGTCGTAGATGATGTCCGTGCCATTCGTGAGTTCAGAAGCGTCAATTTTACAGTTTTGAAAAGATGGTTGAAATCAATTATGACATCATCAGTGATGTCACAATTGACATTATCGGTTTTAAAATTACTGTCGTAGATGATGTCTGTGCCATTCATGAGTTCAGAAGCGTAAATATTACAGTTTTGAAACGATGGTCGAAATCAATTATGACATCATCAGTGATGTCACAATTGACATTATCGGTTTTAAAATTACTGTCGTAGATGATGTCCGTGCCATTCGTGAGTTTAGAAGCGTCAATTTTACAGTTTTGAAAAGATGGTTGAAATCAATTAGGACATCATCAGTGATGTCACAATTGACATTATCGGTTTTAAAATTACTGTCGTAGATGATGTCCGTGCCATCCGTGATTTCAGAAGCGTCAATTTTACAGTTTGGAAAAGATGGTCGAAATCAATTATGACATCATCAGTGATGTCACAATTGACATTATCGGTTTTAAAATTACTGTCGTAGATGATGTCCGTGCCATTCGTGAGTTCAGAAGCGTCAATTTTACAGTTTTGAAAAGATGGTTGAAATCAATTATGACATCATCAGTGATGTCACAATTGACATTATCGGTTTTAAAATTACTGTCGTAGATGATGTCTGTGCCATTCGTGAGTTCAGAATCGTAAATTTTACAGTTTTGAAAAGATGGTCAAAATCAATTATGACATCATCAGTGATGTCACAATTGACATTATCGGTTTTAAAATTACTGTCGTAGATGATGTCCGTGCCATTCGTGAGTTTAGAAGCGTCAATTTTACAGTTTTGAAAAGATGGTTGAAATCAATTATGACATCATCAGTGATGTCACAATTGACATTATCGGTTTTAAAATTACTGTCGTAGATGATGTCCGTGCCATCTTTGAGTTCAGAAGCGTCAATTTTACAGTTACGAAAAGATGGTCAAAATCAATTATGACATCATCAGTGATGTCATTATTGAAATTATCGGTTTTAATATTACTGTCGTAGATGATGTCAGTGCCATCCGTGAGTTCAGAAGCATCAATTTTACAGTTTTGAAAAGATGGTTGAAATCAATTATGACATCATCAGTGATGTCACAATTGACATTATCGGTTTTAAAATTACTGTCGTAGATCATGTCTGTGCCATTCGTGAGTTCAGAAGCGTCAATTTTACAGTTTTGAAAAGATGGTCGAAATCAATTATGACATCATCAGTGATGTCACAATTGACATTATCGGTTTTAAAATTACTGTCTTTGATGATGTCCGTGCCATCCGTGAGTTCAGAAGCGTCAATTTTACAGTTTCGAAAAGATGGTCAAAATCAATTATGACATCATCACTGATGTCACAATTGACATTATCGGTTTTAAAATTACTGTCGTAGATGATGTCCGTGCCATCCGTGAGTTCAGAATCGTCAAATTTACAGTTTTGAAAAGATGGTCGAAATCAATTATGACATCATCAGTGATGTCACAGTTGACATTATCGGTTTTAAAATTACTGTCGTAGATGATGTCCGTGCCATCCGTGAGTTCAGAAGCGTCAATTTTACAGTTTCGAAAAGATGGTCAAAATCAATTATGACATCATCACTGATGTCACAATTGACATTATCGGTTTTAAAATTACTGTCGTAGATGATGTCCGTGCCATCCGTGAGTTCAGAATCGTCAAATTTACAGTTTTGAAAAGATGGTTAAAATCAATTATGACATCATCAGTGATGTCACAATTGACATTATTGGTTTTAAAATTACTGTCGTAGATGATGTCCGTGCCATCCGTGAGTTCAGAAGCGTCAATTTTACAGTTTTGAAAAGATGGTTAAAATCAATTATGACATCATCAGTAATGTCACAATTGACATTATTGGTTTTAAAATTACTGTCGTAGATGATGTCCGTGCCATCTTTGAGTTCAGAAGCGTCAATTTTACAGTTACGAAAAGATGGTCAAAATCAATTATGACATCATCAGTGATGTCACAATTGACATTATCGGTTTTAAAATTACTGTCGTAGATGATGTCTGTGCCATTCGTGAGTTCAGAATCGTCAAATTTACAGTGTGGAAAATATGGTTAAAATCAATTATGACATCATCAGTGGTGTCACAATTGACATTATCGGTTTTAAAATTACTGTCGTAGATGATGTCCGTGCCATTCGTGAGTTCAGAAGCGTCAATTTTACAGTTTTGAAAAGATGGTTGAAATCAATTATGACATCATCAGTGATGTCACAATTGACATTATCGGTTTTAAAATTACTGTCGTAGATGATGTCTGTGCCATTCGTGAGTTCAGAAGCGTAAATATTACAGTTTTGAAACGATGGTCGAAATCAATTATGACATCATCAGTGATGTCACAATTGACATTATCGGTTTTAAAATTACTGTCGTAGATGATGTCCGTGCCATTCGTGAGTTTAGAAGCGTCAATTTTACAGTTTTGAAAAGATGGTTGAAATCAATTAGGACATCATCAGTGATGTCACAATTGACATTATCGGTTTTAAAATTACTGTCGTAGATGATGTCTGTGCCATCCGTGATTTCAGAAGCGTCAATTTTACAGTTTTAAAAAGATGGTCGAAATCAATTATGACATCATCAGTGATGTCACAATTGACATTATCGGTTTTAAAATTACTGTCGTAGATGATGTCCGTGCCATTCGTGAGTTCAGAAGCGTCAATTTTACAGTTTTAAAAAGATGGTTGAAATCAATTATGACATCATCAGTGATGTCCCAATTGACATTATATGTTTTAAAATTACTGTCGTAGATGATGTCCGTGCCATCTTTGAGTTCAGAAGCGTCAATTTTACAGTTACGAAAAGATGGTCGAAATCAATTATGACATCATCAGTGATGTCATTATTGAAATTATCGGTTTTAATATTACTGTCGTAGATGATGTCCGTGCCATCCGTGAGTTCAGAAGTGTCAATTTTACAGTTTCGAAAAGATGGTCAAAATCAATTATGACATCATCAGTGATGTCACAATTGACATTATCGGTTTTAAAATTACTGTCGTAGATGATGTCCGTGCCATCCGTGAGTTCAGAAGCGTCAATTTTACAGTTTCGAAAAGATGGTCAAAATCAAATATGACATCATCAGTGATGTCACAATTGACATTATCGGTTTTAAAATTACTGTCGTAAATGATGTCTGTGCCATTCGTGAGTTCAGAAGCGTAAATTTTACAGTTTTGAAAAGATGGTCGAAATCAATTATGACATCATCAGTGATGTCACAATTGACATTATTGGTTTTAAAATTACTGTCGTAGATGATGTCCGTGCCATTCGTGAGTTTAGAAGCGTCAATTTTACAGTTTTGAAAAGATGGTTGAAATCAATTATGACATCATCAGTGATGTCACAATTGACATTATCGGTTTTAAAATTACTGTCGTAGATTATGTCCGTGCCATCTTTGAGTTCAGAAGCGTCAATTTTACAGTTACGAAAAGATGGTCAAAATCAATTATGACATCATCAGTGATGTCATTATTGAAATTATCGGTTTTAAAATTACTGTCGTAGATGATGTCCGTGCCATCCGTGAGTTCAGAAGTGTCAATTTTACAGTTTCGAAAAGATGGTCAAAATCAATTATGACATCATCAGTGATGTCACAATTGACATTATCGGTTTTAAAATTACTGTCGTAGATGATGTCCGTGCCATCCGTGAGTTCAGAAGCGTCAATTTTACAGTTTCGAAAAGATGGTCAAAATCAAATATGACATCATCAGTGATGTCACAATTGACATTATCGGTTTTAAAATTACTGTCGTAGATGATGTCTGTGCCATTCGTGAGTTCAGAAGCGTCAATTTTACTGTTTTGAAATGATGGTCGAAATCAATTATGACATCATCAGTGATGTGACAATTGACATTATCGGTTTTAAAATTACTGTCGTAGATGATGTCCGTGCCATTCGTGAGTTCAGAAGCGTCAATTTTACAGTTTTGAAAAGATGGTTGAAATCAATTATGACATCATCAGTGATGTCACAATTGACATTATCGGTTTTAAAATTACTGTCGTAGATGATGTCTGTGCCATTCGTGAGTTCAGAAGCGTAAATATTACAGTTTTGAAACAATGGTCGAAATCAATTATGACATCATCAGTGATGTCACAATTGACATTATCGGTTTTAAAATTACTGTCGTAGATGATGTCCGTGCCATTCGTGAGTTTAGAAGCGTCAATTTTACAGTTTTGAAAAGATGGTTGAAATCAATTAGGACATCATCAGTGATGTCACAATTGACATTATCGGTTTTAAAATTACTGTCGTAGATGATGTCCGTGCCAGTCGTGAGTTCAGAAGCGTCAATTTTACAGTTTTGAAAAGATGGTTGAAATCAATTATGACATCATCAGTGATGTCACAATTGACATTATCGGTTTTAAAATTACTGTCGTAGATGATGTCTGTGCCATTCATGAGTTCAGAAGCGTAAATATTACAGTTTTGAAACGATGGTCGAAATCAATTATGACATCATCAGTGATGTCACAATTGACATTATCGGTTTTAAAATTACTGTCGTAGATGATGTCCGTGCCATTCGTGAGTTTAGAAGCGTCAATTTTACAGTTTTGAAAAGATGGTTGAAATCAATTAGGACATCATCAGTGATGTCACAATTGACATTATCGGTTTTAAAATTACTGTCGTAGATGATGTCCGTGCCATCCGTGATTTCAGAAGCGTCAATTTTACAGTTTGAAAAAGATGGTCGAAATCAATTATGACATCATCAGTGATGTCACAATTGACATTATCGGTTTTAAAATTACTGTCGTAGATGATGTCCGTGCCATTCGTGAGTTCAGAAGCGTCAATTTTACAGTTTTGAAAAGATGGTTGAAATCAATTATGACATCATCAGTGATGTCACAATTGACATTATCGGTTTTAAAATTACTGTCGTAGATGATGTCCGTGCCATTCGTGAGTTTAGAAGCGTCAATTTTACAGTTTTGAAAAGATGGTTGAAATCAATTATGACATCATCAGTGATGTCACAATTGACATTATCGGTTTTAAAATTACTGTCGTAGATGATGTCCGTGCCATCTTTGAGTTCAGAAGCGTCAATTTTACAGTTACGAAAAGATGGTCAAAATCAATTATGACATCATCAGTGATGTCATTATTGAAATTATCGGTTTTAATATTACTGTCGTAGATGATGTCAGTGCCATCCGTGAGTTCAGAAGCATCAATTTTACAGTTTTGAAAAGATGGTTGAAATCAATTATGACATCATCAGTGATGTCACAATTGACATTATCGGTTTTAAAATTACTGTCGTAGATGATGTCCGTGCCATCCGTGAGTTCAGAAGCGTCAATTTTACAGTTTCGAAAAGATGGTCAAAATCAAATATGACATCATCAGTGATGTCACAATTGACATTATCGGTTTTAAAATTACTGTCGTAGATGATGTCTGTGCCATTCGTGAGTTCAGAAGCGTCAATTTTACTGTTTTTAAATGATGGTCGAAATCAATTATGACATCATCAGTGATGTGACAATTGACATTATCGGTTTTAAAATTACTGTCGTAGATGATGTCCGTGCCATTCGTGAGTTCAGAAGCGTCAATTTTACAGTTTTGAAAAGATGGTTGAAATCAATTATGACATCATCAGTGATGTCACAATTGACATTATCGGTTTTAAAATTACTGTCGTAGATGATGTCTGTGCCATTCGTGAATTCAGAAGCGTAAATATTACAGTTTTGAAACAATGGTCGAAATCAATTATGACATCATCAGTGATGTCACAATTGACATTATCGGTTTTAAAATTACTGTCGTAGATGATGTCCGTGCCATTCGTGAGTTTAGAAGCGTCAATTTTACAGTTTTGAAAAGATGGTTGAAATCAATTAGGACATCATCAGTGATGTCACAATTGACATTATCGGTTTTAAAATTACTGTCGTAGATGATGTCCGTGCCATTCGTGAGTTCAGAAGCGTCAATTTTACAGTTTTGAAAAGATGGTTGAAATCAATTATGACATCATCAGTGATGTCACAATTGACATTATCGGTTTTAAAATTACTGTCGTAGATGATGTCTGTGCCATTCATGAGTTCAGAAGCGTAAATATTACAGTTTTGAAACGATGGTCGAAATCAATTATGACATCATCAGTGATGTCACAATTGACATTATCGGTTTTAAAATTACTGTCGTAGATGATGTCCGTGCCATTCGTGAGTTCAGAAGCGTCAATTTTACAGTTTTGAAAAGATGGTTGAAATCAATTATGACATCATCAGTGATGTCACAATTGACATTATCGGTTTTAAAATTACTGTCGTAGATGATGTCCGTGCCATTCGTGAGTTTAGAAGCGTCAATTTTACAGTTTTGAAAAGATGGTTGAAATCAATTATGACATCATCAGTGATGTCACAATTGACATTATCGGTTTTAAAATTACTGTCGTAGATGATGTCCGTGCCATCTTTGAGTTCAGAAGCGTCAATTTTACAGTTACGAAAAGATGGTCAAAATCAATTATGACATCATCAGTGATGTCATTATTGAAATTATCGGTTTTAATATTACTGTCGTAGATGATGTCAGTGCCATCCGTGAGTTCAGAAGCATCAATTTTACAGTTTTGAAAAGATGGTTGAAATCAATTATGACATCATCAGTGATGTCACAATTGACATTATCGGTTTTAAAATTACTGTCGTAGATGATGTCCGTGCCATCCGTGAGTTCAGAAGCGTCAATTTTACAGTTTCGAAAAGATGGTCAAAATCAAATATGACATCATCAGTGATGTCACAATTGACATTATCGGTTTTAAAATTACTGTCGTAGATGATGTCTGTGCCATTCGTGAGTTCAGAAGCGTCAATTTTACTGTTTTGAAATGATGGTCGAAATCAATTATGACATCATCAGTGATGTGACAATTGACATTATCGGTTTTAAAATTACTGTCGTAGATGATGTCCGTGCCATTCGTGAGTTCAGAAGCGTCAATTTTACAGTTTTGAAAAGATGGTTGAAATCAATTATGACATCATCAGTGATGTCACAATTGACATTATCGGTTTTAAAATTACTGTCGTAGATGATGTCTGTGCCATTCGTGAGTTCAGAAGCGTAAATATTACAGTTTTGAAACAATGGTCGAAATCAATTATGACATCATCAGTGATGTCACAATTGACATTATCGGTTTTAAAATTACTGTCGTAGATGATGTCCGTGCCATTCGTGAGTTTAGAAGCGTCAATTTTACAGTTTTGAAAAGATGGTTGAAATCAATTAGGACATCATCAGTGATGTCACAATTGACATTATCGGTTTTAAAATTACTGTCGTAGATGATGTCCGTGCCATTCGTGAGTTCAGAAGCGTCAATTTTACAGTTTTGAAAAGATGGTTGAAATCAATTATGACATCATCAGTGATGTCACAATTGACATTATCGGTTTTAAAATTACTGTCGTAGATGATGTCTGTGCCATTCATGAGTTCAGAAGCGTAAATATTACAGTTTTGAAACGATGGTCGAAATCAATTATGACATCATCAGTGATGTCACAATTGACATTATCGGTTTTAAAATTACTGTCGTAGATGATGTCCGTGCCATTCGTGAGTTTAGAAGCGTCAATTTTACAGTTTTGAAAAGATGGTTGAAATCAATTAGGACATCATCAGTGATGTCACAATTGACATTATCGGTTTTAAAATTACTGTCGTAGATGATGTCCGTGCCATCCGTGATTTCAGAAGCGTCAATTTTACAGTTTGGAAAAGATGGTCGAAATCAATTATGACATCATCAGTGATGTCACAATTGACATTATCGGTTTTAAAATTACTGTCGTAGATGATGTCCGTGCCATTCGTGAGTTCAGAAGCGTCAATTTTACAGTTTTGAAAAGATGGTTGAAATCAATTATGACATCATCAGTGATGTCACAATTGACATTATCGGTTTTAAAATTACTGTCGTAGATGATGTCTGTGCCATTCGTGAGTTCAGAATCGTAAATTTTACAGTTTTGAAAAGATGGTCAAAATCAATTATGACATCATCAGTGATGTCACAATTGACATTATCGGTTTTAAAATTACTGTCGTAGATGATGTCCGTGCCATTCGTGAGTTTAGAAGCGTCAATTTTACAGTTTTGAAAAGATGGTTGAAATCAATTATGACATCATCAGTGATGTCACAATTGACATTATCGGTTTTAAAATTACTGTCGTAGATGATGTCCGTGCCATCTTTGAGTTCAGAAGCGTCAATTTTACAGTTACGAAAAGATGGTCAAAATCAATTATGACATCATCAGTGATGTCATTATTGAAATTATCGGTTTTAATATTACTGTCGTAGATGATGTCAGTGCCATCCGTGAGTTCAGAAGCATCAATTTTACAGTTTTGAAAAGATGGTTGAAATCAATTATGACATCATCAGTGATGTCACAATTGACATTATCGGTTTTAAAATTACTGTCGTAGATCATGTCTGTGCCATTCGTGAGTTCAGAAGCGTCAATTTTACAGTTTTGAAAAGATGGTCGAAATCAATTATGACATCATCAGTGATGTCACAATTGACATTATCGGTTTTAAAATTACTGTCTTTGATGATGTCCGTGCCATCCGTGAGTTCAGAAGTGTCAATTTTACAGTTTCGAAAAGATGGTCAAAATCAATTATGACATCATCAGTGATGTCACAATTGACATTATCGGTTTTAAAATTACTGTCGTAGATGATGTCCGTGCCATCCGTGAGTTCAGAAGCGTCAATTTTACAGTTTCGAAAAGATGGTCAAAATCAATTATGACATCATCAGTGATGTCACAATTGACATTATCGGTTTTAAAATTAGTGTCGTAGATGATGTCCGTTCCATCCGTGAGTTCAGAAGCGTCAATTTTACAGTTTTGAAAAGATATCGAAATCAATTATGACATCATCAGTGATGTCACAATTGACATTATCGGTTTTAAAATGACTGTCGTAGATGATGTCCGTGCCATCCGTGAGTTCAGAATCGTCAAATTTACAGTTTCGAAAAGATGGTTGATATCAATTATGACATCATCAGTGATGTCACAATTGACATTATCGGTTTTAAAATTACTGTCGTAGATGATGTCCCTGCCATCTGTGCGTTCAGAAGCGTCAATTTTACAGTTTTGAAAAGATGGTTAAAATCAAATATGACATCATCAGTGATGTCACAATTGACATTATTGGTTTTAAAATTACTGTCGTAGATGATGTCCGTGCCATCTTTGAGTTCAGAAGCGTCAATTTTACAGTTACGAAAAGATGGTCGAAATCAATTATGACATAATCAGTGATGTCACAATTGACATTATCGGTTTTAAAATTACTGTCGTAGATGATGTCCGTGCCATCCGTGAGTTCAGAAGTGCCAATTTTACAGTTTCGAAAAGATGGTCAAAATCAATTATGACATCATCAGTGATGTCACAATTGACATTATCGGTTTTAAAATTACTGTCGTAGATGATGTCCGTGCCATCCGTGAGTTCAGAAGCGTAAATATTACAGTTTTGAAACGATGGTCGAAATCAATTATGACATCATCAGTGATGTCACAATTGACATTATCGGTTTTAAAATTACTGTCGTAGATGATGTCCGTGCCATTCGTGAGTTCAGAAGCGTCAATTTTACAGTTTTGAAAAGATGGTTGAAATCAATTATGACATCATCAGTGATGTCACAATTGACATTATCGGTTTTAAAATTACTGTCGTAGATGATGTCCGTGCCATTCGTGAGTTTAGAAGCGTCAATTTTACAGTTTTGAAAAGATGGTTGAAATCAATTATGACATCATCAGTGATGTCACAATTGACATTATCGGTTTTAAAATTACTGTCGTAGATGATGTCCGTGCCATCTTTGAGTTCAGAAGCGTCAATTTTACAGTTACGAAAAGATGGTCAAAATCAATTATGACATCATCAGTGATGTCATTATTGAAATTATCGGTTTTAATATTACTGTCGTAGATGATGTCAGTGCCATCCGTGAGTTCAGAAGCATCAATTTTACAGTTTTGAAAAGATGGTTGAAATCAATTATGACATCATCAGTGATGTCACAATTGACATTATCGGTTTTAAAATTACTGTCGTAGATGATGTCCGTGCCATCCGTGAGTTCAGAAGCGTCAATTTTACAGTTTCGAAAAGATGGTCAAAATCAAATATGACATCATCAGTGATGTCACAATTGACATTATCGGTTTTAAAATTACTGTCGTAGATGATGTCTGTGCCATTCGTGAGTTCAGAAGCGTCAATTTTACTGTTTTGAAATGATGGTCGAAATCAATTATGACATCATCAGTGATGTGACAATTGACATTATCGGTTTTAAAATTACGGTCGTAGATGATGTCCGTGCCATTCGTGAGTTCAGAAGCGTCAATTTTACAGTTTTGAAAAGATGGTTGAAATCAATTATGACATCATCAGTGATGTCACAATTGACATTATCGGTTTTAAAATTACTGTCGTAGATGATGTCTGTGCCATTCGTGAGTTCAGAAGCGTAAATATTACAGTTTTGAAACAATGGTCGAAATCAATTATGACATCATCAGTGATGTCACAATTGACATTATCGGTTTTAAAATTACTGTCGTAGATGATGTCCGTGCCATTCGTGAGTTTAGAAGCGTCAATTTTACAGTTTTGAAAAGATGGTTGAAATCAATTAGGACATCATCAGTGATGTCACAATTGACATTATCGGTTTTAAAATTACTGTCGTAGATGATGTCCGTGCCATTCGTGAGTTCAGAAGCGTCAATTTTACAGTTTTGAAAAGATGGTTGAAATCAATTATGACATCATCAGTGATGTCACAATTGACATTATCGGTTTTAAAATTACTGTCGTAGATGATGTCTGTGCCATTCATGAGTTCAGAAGCGTAAATATTACAGTTTTGAAACGATGGTCGAAATCAATTATGACATCATCAGTGATGTCACAATTGACATTATCGGTTTTAAAATTACTGTCGTAGATGATGTCCGTGCCATTCGTGAGTTTAGAAGCGTCAATTTTACAGTTTTGAAAAGATGGTTGAAATCAATTAGGACATCATCAGTGATGTCACAATTGACATTATCGGTTTTAAAATTACTGTCGTAGATGATGTCCGTGCCATCCGTGATTTCAGAAGCGTCAATTTTACAGTTTGGAAAAGATGGTCGAAATCAATTATGACATCATCAGTGATGTCACAATTGACATTATCGGTTTTAAAATTACTGTCGTAGATGATGTCCGTGCCATTCGTGAGTTTAGAAGCGTCAATTTTACAGTTTTGAAAAGATGGTTGAAATCAATTAGGACATCATCAGTGATGTCACAATTGACATTATCGGTTTTAAAATTACTGTCGTAGATGATGTCCGTGCCATCCGTGATTTCAGAAGCGTCAATTTTACAGTTTGGAAAAGATGGTCGAAATCAATTATGACATCATCAGTGATGTCACAATTGACATTATCGGTTTTAAAATTACTGTCGTAGATGATGTCCGTGCCATTCGTGAGTTTAGAAGCGTCAATTTTACAGTTTTGAAAAGATGGTTGAAATCAATTAGGACATCATCAGTGATGTTACAATTGACATTATCGGTTTTAAAATTACTGTCGTAGATGATGTCCGTGCCATTCGTGAGTTCAGAAGCGTCAATTTTACAGTTTTGAAAAGATGGTTGAAATCAATTATGACATCATCAGTGATGTCACAATTGACATTATCGGTTTTAAAATTACTGTCGTAGATGATGTCTGTGCCATTCATGAGTTCAGAAGCGTAAATATTACAGTTTTGAAACGATGGTCGAAATCAATTATGACATCATCAGTGATGTCACAATTGACATTATCGGTTTTAAAATTACTGTCGTAGATGATGTCCGTGCCATTCGTGAGTTTAGAAGCGTCAATTTTACAGTTTTGAAAAGATGGTTGAAATCAATTAGGACATCATCAGTGATGTCACAATTGACATTATCGGTTTTAAAATTACTGTCGTAGATGATGTCCGTGCCATCCGTGATTTCAGAAGCGTCAATTTTACAGTTTGGAAAAGATGGTCGAAATCAATTATGACATCATCAGTGATGTCACAATTGACATTATCGGTTTTAAAATTACTGTCGTAGATGATGTCCGTGCCATTCGTGAGTTCAGAAGCGTCAATTTTACAGTTTTGAAAAGATGGTTGAAATCAATTATGACATCATCAGTGATGTCACAATTGACATTATCGGTTTTAAAATTACTGTCGTAGATGATGTCTGTGCCATTCGTGAGTTCAGAATCGTAAATTTTACAGTTTTGAAAAGATGGTCAAAATCAATTATGACATCATCAGTGATGTCACAATTGACATTATCGGTTTTAAAATTACTGTCGTAGATGATGTCCGTGCCATTCGTGAGTTTAGAAGCGTCAATTTTACAGTTTTGAAAAGATGGTTGAAATCAATTATGACATCATCAGTGATGTCACAATTGACATTATCGGTTTTAAAATTACTGTCGTAGATGATGTCCGTGCCATCTTTGAGTTCAGAAGCGTCAATTTTACAGTTACGAAAAGATGGTCAAAATCAATTATGACATCATCAGTGATGTCATTATTGAAATTATCGGTTTTAATATTACTGTCGTAGATGATGTCAGTGCCATCCGTGAGTTCAGAAGCATCAATTTTACAGTTTTGAAAAGATGGTTGAAATCAATTATGACATCATCAGTGATGTCACAATTGACATTATCGGTTTTAAAATTACTGTCGTAGATCATGTCTGTGCCATTCGTGAGTTCAGAAGCGTCAATTTTACAGTTTTGAAAAGATGGTCGAAATCAATTATGACATCATCAGTGATGTCACAATTGACATTATCGGTTTTAAAATTACTGTCTTTGATGATGTCCGTGCCATCCGTGAGTTCAGAAGTGTCAATTTTACAGTTTCGAAAAGATGGTCAAAATCAATTATGACATCATCAGTGATGTCACAATTGACATTATCGGTTTTAAAATTACTGTCGTAGATGATGTCCGTGCCATCCGTGAGTTCAGAAGCGTCAATTTTACAGTTTCGAAAAGATGGTCAAAATCAATTATGACATCATCAGTGATGTCACAATTGACATTATCGGTTTTAAAATTAGTGTCGTAGATGATGTCCGTTCCATCCGTGAGTTCAGAAGCGTCAATTTTACAGTTTTGAAAAGATATCGAAATCAATTATGACATCATCAGTGATGTCACAATTGACATTATCGGTTTTAAAATGACTGTCGTAGATGATGTCCGTGCCATCCGTGAGTTCAGAATCGTCAAATTTACAGTTTCGAAAAGATGGTTGATATCAATTATGACATCATCAGTGATGTCACAATTGACATTATCGGTTTTAAAATTACTGTCGTAGATGATGTCCCTGCCATCTGTGCGTTCAGAAGCGTCAATTTTACAGTTTTGAAAAGATGGTTAAAATCAATTATGACATCATCAGTGATGTCATTATTGAAATTATCGGTTTTAATATTACTGTCGTAGATGATGTCCGTGCCATCCGTGAGTTCAGAAGTGTCAATTTTACAGTTTCGAAAAGATGGTCAAAATCAATTATGACATCATCAGTGATGTCACAATTGACATTATCGGTTTTAAAATTACTGTCGTAGATGATGTCCGTGCCATCCGTGAGTTCAGAAGCGTCAATTTTACAGTTTCGAAAAGATGGTCAAAATCAAATATGACATCATCAGTGATGTCACAATTGACATTATCGGTTTTAAAATTACTGTCGTAAATGATGTCTGTGCCATTCGTGAGTTCAGAAGCGTAAATTTTACAGTTTTGAAAAGATGGTCGAAATCAATTATGACATCATCAGTGATGTCACAATTGACATTATCGGTTTTAAAATTACTGTCGTAGATGATGTCCGTGCCATTCGTGAGTTTAGAAGCGTCAATTTTACAGTTTTGAAAAGATGGTTGAAATCAATTATGACATCATCAGTGATGTCACAATTGACATTATCGGTTTTAAAATTACTGTCGTAGATTATGTCCGTGCCATCTTTGAGTTCAGAAGCGTCAATTTTACAGTTACGAAAAGATGGTCAAAATCAATTATGACATCATCAGTGATGTCATTATTGAAATTATCGGTTTTAAAATTACTGTCGTAGATGATGTCCGTGCCATCCGTGAGTTCAGAAGTGTCAATTTTACAGTTTCGAAAAGATGGTCAAAATCAATTATGACATCATCAGTGATGTCACAATTGACATTATCGGTTTTAAAATTACTGTCGTAGATGATGTCCGTGCCATCCGTGAGTTCAGAAGCGTCAATTTTACAGTTTCGAAAAGATGGTCAAAATCAAATATGACATCATCAGTGATGTCACAATTGACATTATCGGTTTTAAAATTACTGTCGTAGATGATGTCTGTGCCATTCGTGAGTTCAGAAGCGTCAATTTTACTGTTTTGAAATGATGGTCGAAATCAATTATGACATCATCAGTGATGTGACAATTGACATTATCGGTTTTAAAATTACTGTCGTAGATGATGTCCGTGCCATTCGTGAGTTCAGAAGCGTCAATTTTACAGTTTTGAAAAGATGGTTGAAATCAATTATGACATCATCAGTGATGTCACAATTGACATTATCGGTTTTAAAATTACTGTCGTAGATGATGTCTGTGCCATTCGTGAGTTCAGAAGCGTAAATATTACAGTTTTGAAACAATGGTCGAAATCAATTATGACATCATCAGTGATGTCACAATTGACATTATCGGTTTTAAAATTACTGTCGTAGATGATGTCCGTGCCATTCGTGAGTTTAGAAGCGTCAATTTTACAGTTTTGAAAAGATGGTTGAAATCAATTAGGACATCATCAGTGATGTCACAATTGACATTATCGGTTTTAAAATTACTGTCGTAGATGATGTCCGTGCCAGTCGTGAGTTCAGAAGCGTCAATTTTACAGTTTTGAAAAGATGGTTGAAATCAATTATGACATCATCAGTGATGTCACAATTGACATTATCGGTTTTAAAATTACTGTCGTAGATGATGTCTGTGCCATTCATGAGTTCAGAAGCGTAAATATTACAGTTTTGAAACGATGGTCGAAATCAATTATGACATCATCAGTGATGTCACAATTGACATTATCGGTTTTAAAATTACTGTCGTAGATGATGTCCGTGCCATTCGTGAGTTTAGAAGCGTCAATTTTACAGTTTTGAAAAGATGGTTGAAATCAATTAGGACATCATCAGTGATGTCACAATTGACATTATCGGTTTTAAAATTACTGTCGTAGATGATGTCCGTGCCATCCGTGATTTCAGAAGCGTCAATTTTACAGTTTGAAAAAGATGGTCGAAATCAATTATGACATCATCAGTGATGTCACAATTGACATTATCGGTTTTAAAATTACTGTCGTAGATGATGTCCGTGCCATTCGTGAGTTCAGAAGCGTCAATTTTACAGTTTTGAAAAGATGGTTGAAATCAATTATGACATCATCAGTGATGTCACAATTGACATTATCGGTTTTAAAATTACTGTCGTAGATGATGTCCGTGCCATTCGTGAGTTTAGAAGCGTCAATTTTACAGTTTTGAAAAGATGGTTGAAATCAATTATGACATCATCAGTGATGTCACAATTGACATTATCGGTTTTAAAATTACTGTCGTAGATGATGTCCGTGCCATCTTTGAGTTCAGAAGCGTCAATTTTACAGTTACGAAAAGATGGTCAAAATCAATTATGACATCATCAGTGATGTCATTATTGAAATTATCGGTTTTAATATTACTGTCGTAGATGATGTCAGTGCCATCCGTGAGTTCAGAAGCATCAATTTTACAGTTTTGAAAAGATGGTTGAAATCAATTATGACATCATCAGTGATGTCACAATTGACATTATCGGTTTTAAAATTACTGTCGTAGATGATGTCCGTGCCATCCGTGAGTTCAGAAGCGTCAATTTTACAGTTTCGAAAAGATGGTCAAAATCAAATATGACATCATCAGTGATGTCACAATTGACATTATCGGTTTTAAAATTACTGTCGTAGATGATGTCTGTGCCATTCGTGAGTTCAGAAGCGTCAATTTTACTGTTTTTAAATGATGGTCGAAATCAATTATGACATCATCAGTGATGTGACAATTGACATTATCGGTTTTAAAATTACTGTCGTAGATGATGTCCGTGCCATTCGTGAGTTCAGAAGCGTCAATTTTACAGTTTTGAAAAGATGGTTGAAATCAATTATGACATCATCAGTGATGTCACAATTGACATTATCGGTTTTAAAATTACTGTCGTAGATGATGTCTGTGCCATTCGTGAATTCAGAAGCGTAAATATTACAGTTTTGAAACAATGGTCGAAATCAATTATGACATCATCAGTGATGTCACAATTGACATTATCGGTTTTAAAATTACTGTCGTAGATGATGTCCGTGCCATTCGTGAGTTTAGAAGCGTCAATTTTACAGTTTTGAAAAGATGGTTGAAATCAATTAGGACATCATCAGTGATGTCACAATTGACATTATCGGTTTTAAAATTACTGTCGTAGATGATGTCCGTGCCATTCGTGAGTTCAGAAGCGTCAATTTTACAGTTTTGAAAAGATGGTTGAAATCAATTATGACATCATCAGTGATGTCACAATTGACATTATCGGTTTTAAAATTACTGTCGTAGATGATGTCTGTGCCATTCATGAGTTCAGAAGCGTAAATATTACAGTTTTGAAACGATGGTCGAAATCAATTATGACATCATCAGTGATGTCACAATTGACATTATCGGTTTTAAAATTACTGTCGTAGATGATGTCCGTGCCATTCGTGAGTTCAGAAGCGTCAATTTTACAGTTTTGAAAAGATGGTTGAAATCAATTATGACATCATCAGTGATGTCACAATTGACATTATCGGTTTTAAAATTACTGTCGTAGATGATGTCCGTGCCATTCGTGAGTTTAGAAGCGTCAATTTTACAGTTTTGAAAAGATGGTTGAAATCAATTATGACATCATCAGTGATGTCACAATTGACATTATCGGTTTTAAAATTACTGTCGTAGATGATGTCCGTGCCATCTTTGAGTTCAGAAGCGTCAATTTTACAGTTACGAAAAGATGGTCAAAATCAATTATGACATCATCAGTGATGTCATTATTGAAATTATCGGTTTTAATATTACTGTCGTAGATGATGTCAGTGCCATCCGTGAGTTCAGAAGCATCAATTTTACAGTTTTGAAAAGATGGTTGAAATCAATTATGACATCATCAGTGATGTCACAATTGACATTATCGGTTTTAAAATTACTGTCGTAGATGATGTCCGTGCCATCCGTGAGTTCAGAAGCGTCAATTTTACAGTTTCGAAAAGATGGTCAAAATCAAATATGACATCATCAGTGATGTCACAATTGACATTATCGGTTTTAAAATTACTGTCGTAGATGATGTCTGTGCCATTCGTGAGTTCAGAAGCGTCAATTTTACTGTTTTGAAATGATGGTCGAAATCAATTATGACATCATCAGTGATGTGACAATTGACATTATCGGTTTTAAAATTACTGTCGTAGATGATGTCCGTGCCATTCGTGAGTTCAGAAGCGTCAATTTTACAGTTTTGAAAAGATGGTTGAAATCAATTATGACATCATCAGTGATGTCACAATTGACATTATCGGTTTTAAAATTACTGTCGTAGATGATGTCTGTGCCATTCGTGAGTTCAGAAGCGTAAATATTACAGTTTTGAAACAATGGTCGAAATCAATTATGACATCATCAGTGATGTCACAATTGACATTATCGGTTTTAAAATTACTGTCGTAGATGATGTCCGTGCCATTCGTGAGTTTAGAAGCGTCAATTTTACAGTTTTGAAAAGATGGTTGAAATCAATTAGGACATCATCAGTGATGTCACAATTGACATTATCGGTTTTAAAATTACTGTCGTAGATGATGTCCGTGCCATTCGTGAGTTCAGAAGCGTCAATTTTACAGTTTTGAAAAGATGGTTGAAATCAATTATGACATCATCAGTGATGTCACAATTGACATTATCGGTTTTAAAATTACTGTCGTAGATGATGTCTGTGCCATTCATGAGTTCAGAAGCGTAAATATTACAGTTTTGAAACGATGGTCGAAATCAATTATGACATCATCAGTGATGTCACAATTGACATTATCGGTTTTAAAATTACTGTCGTAGATGATGTCCGTGCCATTCGTGAGTTTAGAAGCGTCAATTTTACAGTTTTGAAAAGATGGTTGAAATCAATTAGGACATCATCAGTGATGTCACAATTGACATTATCGGTTTTAAAATTACTGTCGTAGATGATGTCCGTGCCATCCGTGATTTCAGAAGCGTCAATTTTACAGTTTGGAAAAGATGGTCGAAATCAATTATGACATCATCAGTGATGTCACAATTGACATTATCGGTTTTAAAATTACTGTCGTAGATGATGTCCGTGCCATTCGTGAGTTCAGAAGCGTCAATTTTACAGTTTTGAAAAGATGGTTGAAATCAATTATGACATCATCAGTGATGTCACAATTGACATTATCGGTTTTAAAATTACTGTCGTAGATGATGTCTGTGCCATTCGTGAGTTCAGAATCGTAAATTTTACAGTTTTGAAAAGATGGTCAAAATCAATTATGACATCATCAGTGATGTCACAATTGACATTATCGGTTTTAAAATTACTGTCGTAGATGATGTCCGTGCCATTCGTGAGTTTAGAAGCGTCAATTTTACAGTTTTGAAAAGATGGTTGAAATCAATTATGACATCATCAGTGATGTCACAATTGACATTATCGGTTTTAAAATTACTGTCGTAGATGATGTCCGTGCCATCTTTGAGTTCAGAAGCGTCAATTTTACAGTTACGAAAAGATGGTCAAAATCAATTATGACATCATCAGTGATGTCATTATTGAAATTATCGGTTTTAATATTACTGTCGTAGATGATGTCAGTGCCATCCGTGAGTTCAGAAGCATCAATTTTACAGTTTTGAAAAGATGGTTGAAATCAATTATGACATCATCAGTGATGTCACAATTGACATTATCGGTTTTAAAATTACTGTCGTAGATCATGTCTGTGCCATTCGTGAGTTCAGAAGCGTCAATTTTACAGTTTTGAAAAGATGGTCGAAATCAATTATGACATCATCAGTGATGTCACAATTGACATTATCGGTTTTAAAATTACTGTCTTTGATGATGTCCGTGCCATCCGTGAGTTCAGAAGTGTCAATTTTACAGTTTCGAAAAGATGGTCAAAATCAATTATGACATCATCAGTGATGTCACAATTGACATTATCGGTTTTAAAATTACTGTCGTAGATGATGTCCGTGCCATCCGTGAGTTCAGAAGCGTCAATTTTACAGTTTCGAAAAGATGGTCAAAATCAATTATGACATCATCAGTGATGTCACAATTGACATTATCGGTTTTAAAATTAGTGTCGTAGATGATGTCCGTTCCATCCGTGAGTTCAGAAGCGTCAATTTTACAGTTTTGAAAAGATATCGAAATCAATTATGACATCATCAGTGATGTCACAATTGACATTATCGGTTTTAAAATGACTGTCGTAGATGATGTCCGTGCCATCCGTGAGTTCAGAATCGTCAAATTTACAGTTTCGAAAAGATGGTTGATATCAATTATGACATCATCAGTGATGTCACAATTGACATTATCGGTTTTAAAATTACTGTCGTAGATGATGTCCCTGCCATCTGTGCGTTCAGAAGCGTCAATTTTACAGTTTTGAAAAGATGGTTAAAATCAAATATGACATCATCAGTGATGTCACAATTGACATTATTGGTTTTAAAATTACTGTCGTAGATGATGTCCGTGCCATCTTTGAGTTCAGAAGCGTCAATTTTACAGTTACGAAAAGATGTTCGAAATCAATTATGACATAATCAGTGATGTCACAATTGACATTATCGGTTTTAAAATTACTGTCGTAGATGATGTCCGTGCCATCCGTGAGTTCAGAAGTGCCAATTTTACAGTTTCGAAAAGATGGTCAAAATCAATTATGACATCATCAGTGATGTCACAATTGACATTATCGGTTTTAAAATTACTGTCGTAGATGATGTCCGTGCCATCCGTGAGTTCAGAAGCGTAAATATTACAGTTTTGAAACGATGGTCGAAATCAATTATGACATCATCAGTGATGTCACAATTGACATTATCGGTTTTAAAATTACTGTCGTAGATGATGTCCGTGCCATTCGTGAGTTCAGAAGCGTCAATTTTACAGTTTTGAAAAGATGGTTGAAATCAATTATGACATCATCAGTGATGTCACAATTGACATTATCGGTTTTAAAATTACTGTCGTAGATGATGTCCGTGCCATTCGTGAGTTTAGAAGCGTCAATTTTACAGTTTTGAAAAGATGGTTGAAATCAATTATGACATCATCAGTGATGTCACAATTGACATTATCGGTTTTAAAATTACTGTCGTAGATGATGTCCGTGCCATCTTTGAGTTCAGAAGCGTCAATTTTACAGTTACGAAAAGATGGTCAAAATCAATTATGACATCATCAGTGATGTCATTATTGAAATTATCGGTTTTAATATTACTGTCGTAGATGATGTCAGTGCCATCCGTGAGTTCAGAAGCATCAATTTTACAGTTTTGAAAAGATGGTTGAAATCAATTATGACATCATCAGTGATGTCACAATTGACATTATCGGTTTTAAAATTACTGTCGTAGATGATGTCCGTGCCATCCGTGAGTTCAGAAGCGTCAATTTTACAGTTTCGAAAAGATGGTCAAAATCAAATATGACATCATCAGTGATGTCACAATTGACATTATCGGTTTTAAAATTACTGTCGTAGATGATGTCTGTGCCATTCGTGAGTTCAGAAGCGTCAATTTTACTGTTTTGAAATGATGGTCGAAATCAATTATGACATCATCAGTGATGTGACAATTGACATTATCGGTTTTAAAATTACGGTCGTAGATGATGTCCGTGCCATTCGTGAGTTCAGAAGCGTCAATTTTACAGTTTTGAAAAGATGGTTGAAATCAATTATGACATCATCAGTGATGTCACAATTGACATTATCGGTTTTAAAATTACTGTCGTAGATGATGTCTGTGCCATTCGTGAGTTCAGAAGCGTAAATATTACAGTTTTGAAACAATGGTCGAAATCAATTATGACATCATCAGTGATGTCACAATTGACATTATCGGTTTTAAAATTACTGTCGTAGATGATGTCCGTGCCATTCGTGAGTTTAGAAGCGTCAATTTTACAGTTTTGAAAAGATGGTTGAAATCAATTAGGACATCATCAGTGATGTCACAATTGACATTATCGGTTTTAAAATTACTGTCGTAGATGATGTCCGTGCCATTCGTGAGTTCAGAAGCGTCAATTTTACAGTTTTGAAAAGATGGTTGAAATCAATTATGACATCATCAGTGATGTCACAATTGACATTATCGGTTTTAAAATTACTGTCGTAGATGATGTCTGTGCCATTCATGAGTTCAGAAGCGTAAATATTACAGTTTTGAAACGATGGTCGAAATCAATTATGACATCATCAGTGATGTCACAATTGACATTATCGGTTTTAAAATTACTGTCGTAGATGATGTCCGTGCCATTCGTGAGTTTAGAAGCGTCAATTTTACAGTTTTGAAAAGATGGTTGAAATCAATTAGGACATCATCAGTGATGTCACAATTGACATTATCGGTTTTAAAATTACTGTCGTAGATGATGTCCGTGCCATCCGTGATTTCAGAAGCGTCAATTTTACAGTTTGGAAAAGATGGTCGAAATCAATTATGACATCATCAGTGATGTCACAATTGACATTATCGGTTTTAAAATTACTGTCGTAGATGATGTCCGTGCCATTCGTGAGTTTAGAAGCGTCAATTTTACAGTTTTGAAAAGATGGTTGAAATCAATTAGGACATCATCAGTGATGTCACAATTGACATTATCGGTTTTAAAATTACTGTCGTAGATGATGTCCGTGCCATCCGTGATTTCAGAAGCGTCAATTTTACAGTTTGGAAAAGATGGTCGAAATCAATTATGACATCATCAGTGATGTCACAATTGACATTATCGGTTTTAAAATTACTGTCGTAGATGATGTCCGTGCCATTCGTGAGTTTAGAAGCGTCAATTTTACAGTTTTGAAAAGATGGTTGAAATCAATTAGGACATCATCAGTGATGTTACAATTGACATTATCGGTTTTAAAATTACTGTCGTAGATGATGTCCGTGCCATTCGTGAGTTCAGAAGCGTCAATTTTACAGTTTTGAAAAGATGGTTGAAATCAATTATGACATCATCAGTGATGTCACAATTGACATTATCGGTTTTAAAATTACTGTCGTAGATGATGTCTGTGCCATTCATGAGTTCAGAAGCGTAAATATTACAGTTTTGAAACGATGGTCGAAATCAATTATGACATCATCAGTGATGTCACAATTGACATTATCGGTTTTAAAATTACTGTCGTAGATGATGTCCGTGCCATTCGTGAGTTTAGAAGCGTCAATTTTACAGTTTTGAAAAGATGGTTGAAATCAATTAGGACATCATCAGTGATGTCACAATTGACATTATCGGTTTTAAAATTACTGTCGTAGATGATGTCCGTGCCATCCGTGATTTCAGAAGCGTCAATTTTACAGTTTGGAAAAGATGGTCGAAATCAATTATGACATCATCAGTGATGTCACAATTGACATTATCGGTTTTAAAATTACTGTCGTAGATGATGTCCGTGCCATTCGTGAGTTCAGAAGCGTCAATTTTACAGTTTTGAAAAGATGGTTGAAATCAATTATGACATCATCAGTGATGTCACAATTGACATTATCGGTTTTAAAATTACTGTCGTAGATGATGTCTGTGCCATTCGTGAGTTCAGAATCGTAAATTTTACAGTTTTGAAAAGATGGTCAAAATCAATTATGACATCATCAGTGATGTCACAATTGACATTATCGGTTTTAAAATTACTGTCGTAGATGATGTCCGTGCCATTCGTGAGTTTAGAAGCGTCAATTTTACAGTTTTGAAAAGATGGTTGAAATCAATTATGACATCATCAGTGATGTCACAATTGACATTATCGGTTTTAAAATTACTGTCGTAGATGATGTCCGTGCCATCTTTGAGTTCAGAAGCGTCAATTTTACAGTTACGAAAAGATGGTCAAAATCAATTATGACATCATCAGTGATGTCATTATTGAAATTATCGGTTTTAATATTACTGTCGTAGATGATGTCAGTGCCATCCGTGAGTTCAGAAGCATCAATTTTACAGTTTTGAAAAGATGGTTGAAATCAATTATGACATCATCAGTGATGTCACAATTGACATTATCGGTTTTAAAATTACTGTCGTAGATCATGTCTGTGCCATTCGTGAGTTCAGAAGCGTCAATTTTACAGTTTTGAAAAGATGGTCGAAATCAATTATGACATCATCAGTGATGTCACAATTGACATTATCGGTTTTAAAATTACTGTCTTTGATGATGTCCGTGCCATCCGTGAGTTCAGAAGTGTCAATTTTACAGTTTCGAAAAGATGGTCAAAATCAATTATGACATCATCAGTGATGTCACAATTGACATTATCGGTTTTAAAATTACTGTCGTAGATGATGTCCGTGCCATCCGTGAGTTCAGAAGCGTCAATTTTACAGTTTCGAAAAGATGGTCAAAATCAATTATGACATCATCAGTGATGTCACAATTGACATTATCGGTTTTAAAATTAGTGTCGTAGATGATGTCCGTTCCATCCGTGAGTTCAGAAGCGTCAATTTTACAGTTTTGAAAAGATATCGAAATCAATTATGACATCATCAGTGATGTCACAATTGACATTATCGGTTTTAAAATGACTGTCGTAGATGATGTCCGTGCCATCCGTGAGTTCAGAATCGTCAAATTTACAGTTTCGAAAAGATGGTTGATATCAATTATGACATCATCAGTGATGTCACAATTGACATTATCGGTTTTAAAATTACTGTCGTAGATGATGTCCCTGCCATCTGTGCGTTCAGAAGCGTCAATTTTACAGTTTTGAAAAGATGGTTAAAATCAAATATGACATCATCAGTGATGTCACAATTGACATTATTGGTTTTAAAATTACTGTCGTAGATGATGTCCGTGCCATCTTTGAGTTCAGAAGCGTCAATTTTACAGTTACGAAAAGATGGTCGAAATCAATTATGACATAATCAGTGATGTCACAATTGACATTATCGGTTTTAAAATTACTGTCGTAGATGATGTCCGTGCCATCCGTGAGTTCAGAAGTGCCAATTTTACAGTTTCGAAAAGATGGTCAAAATCAATTATGACATCATCAGTGATGTCACAATTGACATTATCGGTTTTAAAATTACTGTCGTAGATGATGTCCGTGCCATCCGTGAGTTCAGAAGCGTAAATATTACAGTTTTGAAACGATGGTCGAAATCAATTATGACATCATCAGTGATGTCACAATTGACATTATCGGTTTTAAAATTACTGTCGTAGATGATGTCCGTGCCATTCGTGAGTTCAGAAGCGTCAATTTTACAGTTTTGAAAAGATGGTTGAAATCAATTATGACATCATCAGTGATGTCACAATTGACATTATCGGTTTTAAAATTACTGTCGTAGATGATGTCCGTGCCATTCGTGAGTTTAGAAGCGTCAATTTTACAGTTTTGAAAAGATGGTTGAAATCAATTATGACATCATCAGTGATGTCACAATTGACATTATCGGTTTTAAAATTACTGTCGTAGATGATGTCCGTGCCATCTTTGAGTTCAGAAGCGTCAATTTTACAGTTACGAAAAGATGGTCAAAATCAATTATGACATCATCAGTGATGTCATTATTGAAATTATCGGTTTTAATATTACTGTCGTAGATGATGTCAGTGCCATCCGTGAGTTCAGAAGCATCAATTTTACAGTTTTGAAAAGATGGTTGAAATCAATTATGACATCATCAGTGATGTCACAATTGACATTATCGGTTTTAAAATTACTGTCGTAGATGATGTCCGTGCCATCCGTGAGTTCAGAAGCGTCAATTTTACAGTTTCGAAAAGATGGTCAAAATCAAATATGACATCATCAGTGATGTCACAATTGACATTATCGGTTTTAAAATTACTGTCGTAGATGATGTCTGTGCCATTCGTGAGTTCAGAAGCGTCAATTTTACTGTTTTGAAATGATGGTCGAAATCAATTATGACATCATCAGTGATGTGACAATTGACATTATCGGTTTTAAAATTACGGTCGTAGATGATGTCCGTGCCATTCGTGAGTTCAGAAGCGTCAATTTTACAGTTTTGAAAAGATGGTTGAAATCAATTATGACATCATCAGTGATGTCACAATTGACATTATCGGTTTTAAAATTACTGTCGTAGATGATGTCTGTGCCATTCGTGAGTTCAGAAGCGTAAATATTACAGTTTTGAAACAATGGTCGAAATCAATTATGACATCATCAGTGATGTCACAATTGACATTATCGGTTTTAAAATTACTGTCGTAGATGATGTCCGTGCCATTCGTGAGTTTAGAAGCGTCAATTTTACAGTTTTGAAAAGATGGTTGAAATCAATTAGGACATCATCAGTGATGTCACAATTGACATTATCGGTTTTAAAATTACTGTCGTAGATGATGTCCGTGCCATTCGTGAGTTCAGAAGCGTCAATTTTACAGTTTTGAAAAGATGGTTGAAATCAATTATGACATCATCAGTGATGTCACAATTGACATTATCGGTTTTAAAATTACTGTCGTAGATGATGTCTGTGCCATTCATGAGTTCAGAAGCGTAAATATTACAGTTTTGAAACGATGGTCGAAATCAATTATGACATCATCAGTGATGTCACAATTGACATTATCGGTTTTAAAATTACTGTCGTAGATGATGTCCGTGCCATTCGTGAGTTTAGAAGCGTCAATTTTACAGTTTTGAAAAGATGGTTGAAATCAATTAGGACATCATCAGTGATGTCACAATTGACATTATCGGTTTTAAAATTACTGTCGTAGATGATGTCCGTGCCATCCGTGATTTCAGAAGCGTCAATTTTACAGTTTGGAAAAGATGGTCGAAATCAATTATGACATCATCAGTGATGTCACAATTGACATTATCGGTTTTAAAATTACTGTCGTAGATGATGTCCGTGCCATTCGTGAGTTCAGAAGCGTCAATTTTACAGTTTTGAAAAGATGGTTGAAATCAATTATGACATCATCAGTGATGTCACAATTGACATTATCGGTTTTAAAATTACTGTCGTAGATGATGTCTGTGCCATTCGTGAGTTCAGAATCGTAAATTTTACAGTTTTGAAAAGATGGTCAAAATCAATTATGACATCATCAGTGATGTCACAATTGACATTATCGGTTTTAAAATTACTGTCGTAGATGATGTCCGTGCCATTCGTGAGTTTAGAAGCGTCAATTTTACAGTTTTGAAAAGATGGTTGAAATCATTTATGACATCATCAGTGATGTCACAATTGACATTATCGGTTTTAAAATTACTGTCGTAGATGATGTCCGTGCCATCTTTGAGTTCAGAAGCGTCAATTTTACAGTTACGAAAAGATGGTCAAAATCAATTATGACATCATCAGTGATGTCATTATTGAAATTATCGGTTTTAATATTACTGTCGTAGATGATGTCAGTGCCATCCGTGAGTTCAGAAGCATCAATTTTACAGTTTTGAAAAGATGGTTGAAATCAATTATGACATCATCAGTGATGTCACAATTGACATTATCGGTTTTAAAATTACTGTCGTAGATCATGTCTGTGCCATTCGTGAGTTCAGAAGCGTCAATTTTACAGTTTTGAAAAGATGGTCGAAATCAATTATGACATCATCAGTGATGTCACAATTGACATTATCGGTTTTAAAATTACTGTCTTTGATGATGTCCGTGCCATCCGTGAGTTCAGAAGTGTCAATTTTACAGTTTCGAAAAGATGGTCAAAATCAATTATGACATCATCAGTGATGTCACAATTGACATTATCGGTTTTAAAATTACTGTCGTAGATGATGTCCGTGCCATCCGTGAGTTCAGAAGCGTCAATTTTACAGTTTCGAAAAGATGGTCAAAATCAATTATGACATCATCAGTGATGTCACAATTGACATTATCGGTTTTAAAATTAGTGTCGTAGATGATGTCCGTTCCATCCGTGAGTTCAGAAGCGTCAATTTTACAGTTTTGAAAAGATATCGAAATCAATTATGACATCATCAGTGATGTCACAATTGACATTATCGGTTTTAAAATGACTGTCGTAGATGATGTCCGTGCCATCCGTGAGTTCAGAATCGTCAAATTTACAGTTTCGAAAAGATGGTTGATATCAATTATGACATCATCAGTGATGTCACAATTGACATTATCGGTTTTAAAATTACTGTCGTAGATGATGTCCTTGCCATCTGTGCGTTCAGAAGCGTCAATTTTACAGTTACGAAAAGATGGTCGAAATCAATTATGACATAATCAGTGATGTCACAATTGACATTATCGGTTTTAAAATTACTGTCGTAGATGATGTCCGTGCCATCCGTGAGTTCAGAAGTGCCAATTTTACAGTTTCGAAAAGATGGTCAAAATCAATTATGACATCATCAGTGATGTCACAATTGACATTATCGGTTTTAAAATTACTGTCGTAGATGATGTCCGTGCCATCCGTGAGTTCAGAAGCGTCAATTTTACAGTTTTGAAAAGATGGTCAAAATCAATTATGACATCATCAGTGATGTCACAATTGACATTATCGGTTTTAAAATTACTGTCGTAGATGATGTCCGTGCCATCCGTGAGTTCAGAAGTGTCAATTTTACAGTTTTGAAAAGATGGTTAAAATCAATTATGACATCATCAGTGATGTCACAATTGACATTATCGGTTTTAAAATTACTGTCGTAGATGATGACCGTTCCATCCGTGAGTTCAGAAGCGTCAATTTTACAGTTTTGAAAGGATGGTCGAAATCAATTATGACATCATTAGTGATGTCACAATTGACATTATCGGTTTTAAATTTACTGTCGTACATGATGTCCGTGCCATCCGTGAGTTCAGAATCGTCAAATTTACAGTTTCGAAAAGTTGGTCGAAATCAATTATGACATCATCAGTGATGTCACAATTGACATTATCGGTTTTAAAATTACTGTCGTTGATGATGTCCGTGCCATCCGTGAGTTCAGAAGCATCAATTTTACAGTTTTGAAAAGATGGTTGAAATCAATTATGACATCATCAGTGATGTCACAATTGACATTATCGGTTTTAAAATTACTGTCGTAGATCATGTCTGTGCCATCCGTGAGTTCAGAAGCGTCAATTTTACAGTTTTGAAAAGATGGTCAAAATCAATTATGACATCATCAGTGATGTCACAATTGACATTATCGGTTTTAATATTACTGTCGTAGATGATGTCTGTGCCATTCGTGAGTTCAGAAGCGTCAATTTTACTGTTTTGAAAAGATGGTCGAAATCAATTATGACATCATCAGTGATGTCACAATTGACATTATCGGTTTTATAATTACTGTCGTAGATGATGTCTGTGCCATTTGTGAGTTCAGAAGCGTCAATTTTACTGTTTTGAAAAGATGGTCGAAATCAATTATGACATCATCAGTGATGTCACAATTGACATTATCGGTTTTACAATTACTGTCGTAGATGATGTCCGTGCCATTCGTGAGTTCAGAAGCGTCAATTTTACAGTTTTGAAAAGATATCGAAATCAATTATGACATCATCAGTGATGTCACAATTGACATTATCGGTTTTAAAATTACTGTCGTAGATGATGTCCGTGCCATCCGTGATTTCAGAAGCGTCAATTTTACAGTTTTGAAAAGATGGTCGAAATCAATTATGACATCATCAGTGATGTCACAGTTGACATTATCGGTTTTAAAATTACTGTCGTAGATGATGTCCGTGCCATCCGTGAGTTCAGAAGCGTCAATTTTACAGTTTCGAAAAGATGGTCAAAATCAATTATGACCTCATCACTGATGTCACAATTGACATTATCGGTTTTAAAATTACTGTCGTAGATGATGTCCGTGCCATCCGTGAGTTCAGAATCGTCAAATTTACAGTTTTGAAAAGATGGTTAAAATCAATTATGACATCATCAGTGATGTCACAATTGACATTATTGGTTTCAAAATTACTGTCGTAGATGATGTCCGTGCCATCCGTGAGTTCAGAAGCGTCAATTTTACAGTTTTGAAAAGATGGTTAAAATCAATTATGACATCATCAGTAATGTCACAATTGACATTATTGGTTTTAAAATTACTGTCGTAGATGATGTCCGTGCCATCTTTGAGTTCAGAAGCGTCAATTTTACAGTTACGAAAAGATGGTCAAAATCAATTATGACATCATCAGTGATGTCACAATTGACATTATCGGTTTTAAAATTACTGTCGTAGATGATGTCTGTGCCATTCGTGAGTTCAGAATCGTCAAATTTACAGTTTTGAAAAGATGGTTAAAATCAATTATGACATCATCAGTGATGTCACAATTGACATTATCGGTTTTAAAATTACTGTCGTAGATGATGTCCGTGCCATTCGTGAGTTCAGAAGCGTCAATTTTACAGTTTTGAAAAGATTGTTGAAATCAATAATGACATCATCAGTGATGTCACAATTGACATTATCGGTTTTAAAATTACTGTCGTAGATGATGTCTGTGCCATTCGTGAGTTCAGAAGCGTAAATATTACAGTTTTGAAACGATGGTCGAAATCAATTATGACATCATCAGTGATGTCACAATTGACATTATCGGTTTTAAAATTACTGTCGTAGATGATGTCCGTGCCATTCGTGAGTTTAGAAGCGTCAATTTTACAGTTTTGAAAAGATGGTTGAAATCAATTAGGACATCATCAGTGATGTCACAATTGACATTATCGGTTTTAAAATTACTGTCGTAGATGATGTCTGTGCCATCCGTGATTTCAGAAGCGTCAATTTTACAGTTTTGAAAAGATGGTCGAAATCAATTATGACATCTTTAGTGATGTCACAATTGACATTATCGGTTTTAAAATTACTGTCGTAGATGATGTCCGTGCCATTCGTGAGTTCAGAAGCGTCAATTTTACAGTTTTGAAAAGATGGTTGAAATCAATTATGACATCATCAGTGATGTCCCAATTGACATTATATGTTTTAAAATTACTGTCGTAGATGATGTCCGTGCCATCTTTGAGTTCAGAAGCGTCAATTTTACAGTTACGAAAAGATGGTCGAAATCAATTATGACATCATCAGTGATGTCATTATTGAAATTATCGGTTTTAATATTACTGTCGTAGATGATGTCCGTGCCATCCGTGAGTTCAGAAGTGTCAATTTTACAGTTTCGAAAAGATGGTCAAAATCAATTATGACATCATCAGTGATGTCACAATTGACATTATCGGTTTTAAAATTACTGTCGTAAATGATGTCTGTGCCATTCGTGAGTTCAGAAGCGTAAATTTTACAGTTTTGAAAAGATGGTCGAAATCAATTATGACATCATCAGTGATGTCACAATTGACATTATCGGTTTTAAAATTACTGTCGTAGATGATGTCCGTGCCATTCGTGAGTTTAGAAGCGTCAATTTTACAGTTTTGAAAAGATGGTTGAAATCAATTATGACATCATCAGTGATGTCACAATTGACATTATCGGTTTTAAAATTACTGTCGTAGATGATGTCCGTGCCATCTTTGAGTTCAGAAGCGTCAATTTTACAGTTACGAAAAGATGGTCAAAATCAATTATGACATCATCAGTGATGTCATTATTGAAATTATCGGTTTTAAAATTACTGTCGTAGATGATGTCCGTGCCATCCGTGAGTTCAGAAGCGTCAATTTTACAGTTTCGAAAAGATGGTCAAAATCAAATATGACATCATCAGTGATGTCACAATTGACATTATCGGTTTTAAAATTACTGTCGTAGATGATGTCTGTGCCATTCGTGAGTTCAGAAGCGTCAATTTTACTGTTTTGAAATGATGGTCGAAATCAATTATGACATCATCAGTGATGTGACAATTGACATTATCGGTTTTAAAATTACTGTCGTAGATGATGTCCGTGCCATTCGTGAGTTCAGAAGCGTCAATTTTACAGTTTTGAAAAGATGGTTGAAATCAATTATGACATCATCAGTGATGTCACAATTGACATTATCGGTTTTAAAATTACTGTCGTAGATGATGTCTGTGCCATTCGTGAGTTCAGAAGCGTAAATATTACAGTTTTGAAACGATGGTCGAAATCAATTATGACATCATCAGTGATGTCACAATTGACATTATCGGTTTTAAAATTACTGTCGTAGATGATGTCCGTGCCATTCGTGAGTTTAGAAGCGTCAATTTTACAGTTTTGAAAAGATGGTTGAAATCAATTAGGACATCATCAGTGATGTCACAATTGACATTATCGGTTTTAAAATTACTGTCGTAGATGATGTCCGTGCCATCCGTGATTTCAGAAGTGTCAATTTTACAGTTTTGAAAAGATGGTCGAAATCAATTATGACATCATCAGTGATGTCACAATTGACATTATCGGTTTTAAAATTACTGTCGTAGATGATGTCCGTGCCATTCGTGAGTTCAGAAGCGTCAATTTTACAGTTTTGAAAAGATGGTTGAAATCAATTATGACATCATCAGTGATGTCACAATTGACATTATCGGTTTTAAAATTACTGTCGTAGATGATGTCTGTAAAATTTACGCTTCTGAACTCACGAATGGCACAGACATCATCTACGACAGTAATTTTAAAACCGATAATGTCAATTGTGACATCACTGATGATGTCATAATTGATTTCAACCATCTTTTCAAAACTGTAAAATTGACGCTTCTGAACTCACGAATGGCACGGACATCATCTACGACAGTAATTTTAAAACCGATAATGTCAATTGTGACATCACTGATGATGTCATAATTGATTTCGACCATCTTTTCAAAACTGTAAAATTTACGCTTCTGAACTCACGAATGGCACAGTTTTGAAAAGATGGTCAAAATCAATTATGACATCATCAGTGATGTCACAATTGACATTATCGGTTTTAAAATTACTGTCGTAGATGATGTCCGTGCCATTCGTGAGTTTAGAAGCGTCAATTTTACAGTTTTGAAAAGATGGTTGAAATCAATTATGACATCATCAGTGATGTCACAATTGACATTATCGGTTTTAAAATTACTGTCGTAGATGATGTCCGTGCCATCTTTGAGTTCAGAAGCGTCAATTTTACAGTTACGAAAAGATGGTCAAAATCAATTATGACATCATCAGTGATGTCATTATTGAAATTATCGGTTTTAATATTACTGTCGTAGATGATGTCAGTGCCATCCGTGAGTTCAGAAGTGTCAATTTTACAGTTTTGAAAAGATGGTCAAAATCAATTATGACATCATCAGTGATGTCACAATTGACATTATCGGTTTTAAAATTACTGTCGTAGATGATGTCCGTGCCATCCGTGAGTTCAGAAGCGTCAATTTTACAGTTTCGAAAAGATGGTCAAAATCAAATATGACATCATCAGTGATGTCACAATTGACATTATCGGTTTTAAAATTACTGTCGTAGATGATGTCTGTACCATTCGTGAGTTCAGAAGCGTCAATTTTACTGTTTTGAAATGATGGTCGAAATCAATTATGACATCATCAGTGATGTCACAATTGACATTATCGGTTTTAAAATTACTGTCGTAGATGATGTCCGTGCCATTCGTGAGTTCAGAAGCGTCAATTTTACAGTTTTGAAAAGATGGTTGAAATCAATTATGACATCATCAGTGATGTCACAATTGACATTATCGGTTTTAAAATTACTGTCGTAGATGATGTCTGTGCCATTCGTGAGTTCAGAAGCGTCAATTTTACAGTTTTGAAAAGATGGTTGAAATCAATTAGGACATCATCAGTGATGTCACAATTGACATTATCGGTTTTAAAATTACTGTCGTAGATGATGTCCGTGCCATCCGTGATTTCAGAAGCTTCAATTTTACAGTTTTGAAAAGATGGTCGAAATCAATTATGACATCATCAGTGATGTCACAGTTGACATTATCGGTTTTAAAATTACTGTCGTAGATGATGTCCGTGCCATCCGTGAGTTCAGAAGCGTCAATTTTACAGTTTCGAAAAGATGGTCAAAATCAATTATGACATCATCAGTGATGTCACAATTGACATTATTGGTTTTAAAATTACTGTCGTAGATGATGTCCGTGCCATCCGTGAGTTCAGAAGCGTCAATTTTACAGTTTTGAAAAGATGGTTAAAATCAATTATGACATCATCAGTGATGTCACAATTGACATTATTGGTTTTAAAATTACTGTCGTAGATGATGTCCGTGCCATCCGTGAGTTCAGAAGTGTCAATTTGACAGTTTCGAAAAGATGGTCAAAATCAATTATGACATCATCAGTGATGTCACAATTGACATTATCGGTTTTAAAATTACTGTCGTAGATGATGTCCGTGCCATCCGTGATTTCAGAAGCTTCAATTTTACAGTTTTGAAAAGATGGTCGAAATCAATTATGACATCATCAGTGATGTCACAGTTGACATTATCGGTTTTAAAATTACTGTCGTAGATGATGTCCGTGCCATCCGTGAGTTCAGAAGCGTCAATTTTACAGTTTCGAAAAGATGGACAAAATCAATTATGACATCATCACTGATGTCACAATTGACATTATCGGTTTTAAAATTACTGTCGTAGATGAAGTCCGTGCCATCCGTGAGTTCAGAATCGTCAAATTTACAGTTTTGAAAAGATGGTTAAAATCAATTATGACATCATCAGTGATGTCACAATTGACATTATTGGTTTTAAAATTACTGTCGTAGATGATGTCCGTGCCATCCGTGAGTTCAGAAGCGTCAATTTTACAGTTTTGAAAAGATGGTTAAAATCAATTATGACATCATCAGTGATGTCACAATTGACATTATTGGTTTTAAAATTACTGTCGTAGATGATGTCCGTGCCATCCGTGAGTTCAGAAGTGTCAATTTGACAGTTTCGAAAAGATGGTCAAAATCAATTATGACATCATCAGTGATGTCACAATTGACATTATCGGTTTTAAAATTACTGTCGTAGATGATGTCCGTGCCATCCGTGAGTTCAGAAGCGTCAATTTTACAGTTTCGAAAAGATGGTCAAAATCAATTATGACATCATCAGTGATGTCACAATTGACATTATCGGTTTTAAAATTACTGTCGTAGATGATGTCCGTGCCATTCATGAGTTCAGAAGCGTCAATTTTACAGTTTTGAAAAGATGGTCAAAATCAATTATGACATCATCAGTGATGTCACAATTGACATTATCGGTTTTAAAATTACTGTCGTAGATGATGTCCGTGCCATCCGTGAGTTCAGAATTGTCAAATTTACAGTTTCGAAAAGATGGTTGAAATTAATTATGACATCATCAGTGATGTCCCAATTGACATTATATGTTTTAAAATTACTGTCGTAGATGATGTCCGTGCCATCTTTGAGTTCAGAAGCGTCAATTTTACAGTTACGAAAAGATGGTCAAAATCAATTATGACATCATCAGTGATGTCATTATTGAAATTATCGGTTTTAATATTACTGTCGTAGATGTTGTCCGTGTCATCCGTGAGTTCAGAAGTGTCAATTTTACAGTTTCGAAAAGATGGTCAAAATCAATTATGACATCATCAGTGATGTCACAATTGACATTATCGGTTTTAAAATTACTGTCGTAGATGATGTCCGTGCCATCCGTGAGTTCAGAAGCGTCAATTTTACAGTTTCGAAAAGATGGTCAAAATCAAATATGACATCATCAGTGATGTAACAATTGACATTATCGGTTTTAAAATTACTGTCGTAGATGATGTCTGTGCCATTCGTGAGTTCAGAAGCGTAAATATTACAGTTTTGAAACGATGGTCGAAATCAATTATGACATCATCAGTGATGTCACAATTGACATTATCGGTTTTAAAATTACTGTCGTAGATGATGTCCGTGCCATTGGTGAGTTTAGAAGCGTCAATTTTACAGTTTTGAAAAGATGGTTGAAATCAATTAGGACATCATCAGTGATGTCACAATTGACATTATCGGTTTTAAAATTACTGTCGTAGATGATGTCCGTGCCATCCGTGATTTCAGAAGCGTCAATTTTACAGTTTTGAAAAGATGGTCGAAATCAATTATGACATCATCAGTGATGTCACAATTGACATTATCGGTTTTAAAATTACTGTCGTAGATGATGTCCGTGCCATTCGTGAGTTCAGAAGCGTCAATTTTACAGTTTTGAAAAGATGGTTGAAATCAATTATGACATCATCAGTGATGTCACAATTGACATTATCGGTTTTAAAATTACTGTCGTAGATGATGTCTGTGCCATTCGTGAGTTCAGAAGCGTAAATTTTACAGTTTTGAAAAGATGGTCAAAATCAATTATGACATCATCAGTGATGTCACAATTGACATTATCGGTTTTAAAATTACTGTCGTAGATGATGTCCGTGCCATTCGTGAGTTTAGAAGCGTCAATTTTACAGTTTTGAAAAGATGGTTGAAATCAATTATGACATCATCAGTGATGTCACAATTGACATTATCGGTTTTAAAATTACTGTCGTAGATGATGTCCGTGCCATCTTTGAGTTCAGAAGCGTCAATTTTACAGTTACGAAAAGATGGTCAAAATCAATTATGACATCATCAGTGATGTCATTATTGAAATTATCGGTTTTAATATTACTGTCGTAGATGATGTCAGTGCCATCCGTGAGTTCAGAAGTGTCAATTTTACAGTTTTGAAAAGATGGTCAAAATCAATTATGACATCATCAGTGATGTCACAATTGACATTATCGGTTTTAAAATTACTGTCGTAGATGATGTCCGTGCCATCCGTGAGTTCAGAAGCGTCAATTTTACAGTTTCGAAAAGATGGTCAAAATCAAATATGACATCATCAGTGATGTCACAATTGACATTATCGGTTTTAAAATTACTGTCGTAGATGATGTCTGTACCATTCGTGAGTTCAGAAGCGTCAATTTTACTGTTTTGAAATGATGGTCGAAATCAATTATGACATCATCAGTGATGTCACAATTGACATTATCGGTTTTAAAATTACTGTCGTAGATGATGTCCGTGCCATTCGTGAGTTCAGAAGCGTCAATTTTACAGTTTTGAAAAGATGGTTGAAATCAATTATGACATCATCAGTGATGTCACAATTGACATTATCGGTTTTAAAATTACTGTCGTAGATGATGTCTGTGCCATTCGTGAGTTCAGAAGCGTAAATATTACAGTTTTGAAACGATGGTCGAAATCAATTATGACATCATCAGTGATGTCACAATTGACATTATCGGTTTAAAATTACTGTCGTAGATGATGTCCGTGCCATTCGTGAGTTTAGAAGCGTCAATTTTACAGTTTTGAAAAGATGGTTGAAATCAATTAGGACATCATCAGTGATGTCACAATTGACATTATCGGTTTTAAAATTACTGTCGTAGATGATGTCCGTGCCATCCGTGATTTCAGAAGCTTCAATTTTACAGTTTTGAAAAGATGGTCGAAATCAATTATGACATCATCAGTGATGTCACAGTTGACATTATCGGTTTTAAAATTACTGTCGTAGATGATGTCCGTGCCATCCGTGAGTTCAGAAGCGTCAATTTTACAGTTTCGAAAAGATGGTCAAAATCAATTATGACATCATCAGTGATGTCACAATTGACATTATTGGTTTTAAAATTACTGTCGTAGATGATGTCCGTGCCATCCGTGAGTTCAGAAGCGTCAATTTTACAGTTTTGAAAAGATGGTTAAAATCAATTATGACATCATCAGTGATGTCACAATTGACATTATTGGTTTTAAAATTACTGTCGTAGATGATGTCCGTGCCATCCGTGAGTTCAGAAGTGTCAATTTGACAGTTTCGAAAAGATGGTCAAAATCAATTATGACATCATCAGTGATGTCACAATTGACATTATCGGTTTTAAAATTACTGTCGTAGATGATGTCCGTGCCATCCGTGAGTTCAGAAGCGTCAATTTTACAGTTTCGAAAAGATGGTCAAAATCAATTATGACATCATCAGTGATGTCACAATTGACATTATCGGTTTTAAAATTACTGTCGTAGATGATGTCCGTGCCATCCGTGAGTTCAGAATTGTCAAATTTACAGTTTCGAAAAGATGGTTGAAATTAATTATGACATCATCAGTGATGTCCCAATTGACATTATATGTTTTAAAATTACTGTCGTAGATGATGTCCGTGCCATCTTTGAGTTCAGAAGCGTCAATTTTACAGTTACGAAAAGATGGTCAAAATCAATTATGACATCATCAGTGATGTCATTATTGAAATTATCGGTTTTAATATTACTGTCGTAGATGTTGTCCGTGTCATCCGTGAGTTCAGAAGCGTCAATTTTACAGTTTTGAAAAGATGGTTAAAATCAATTATGACATCATCAGTGATGTCACAATTGACATTATTGGTTTTAAAATTACTGTCGTAGATGATGTCCGTGCCATCCGTGAGTTCAGAAGCGTCAATTTTACAGTTTCGAAAAGATGGTCAAAATCAAATATGACATCATCAGTGATGTAACAATTGACATTATCGGTTTTAAAATTACTGTCGTAGATGATGTCTGTGCCATTCGTGAGTTCAGAAGCGTAAATTTTACAGTTTTGAAAAGATGGTCGAAATCAATTATGACATCATCAGTGATGTCACAATTGACATTATCGCTTTTAAAATTACTGTCGTAGATGATGTCCGTGCCATTCGTGAGTTTAGAAGCGTCAATTTTACAGTTTTGAAAAGATGGTTGAAATCAATTATGACATCATCAGTGATGTCACAATTGACATTATCGGTTTTAAAATTACTGTCGTAGATGATGTCCGTGCCATCTTTGAGTTCAGAAGCGTCAATTTTACAGTTACGAAAAGATGGTCAAAATCAATTATGACATCATCAGTGATGTCATTATTGAAATTATCGGTTTTAAAATTACTGTCGTAGATGATGTCCGTGCCATCCGTGAGTTCAGAAGTGTCAATTTTACAGTTTCGAAAAGATGGTCAAAATCAATTATGACATCATCAGTGATGTCACAATTGACATTATCGGTTTTAAAATTACTGTCGTAGATGATGTCCGTGCCATCCGTGAGTTCAGAAGCGTCAATTTTACAGTTTCGAAAAGATGGTCAAAATCAATTATGACATCATCAGTGATGTCACAATTGACATTATCGGTTTTAAAATTACTGTCGTAGATGATGTCCGTGCCATTCGTGAGTTCAGAAGCGTCAATTTGACAGTTTTGAAAAGATGGTCAAAATCAATTATGACATCATCAGTGATGTCACAATTGACATTATCGGTTTTAAAATTACTGTCGTACATGATGTCCGTGCCATCCGTGAGTTCAGAATCGTCAAATTTACAGTTTCGAAAAGTTGGTCGAAATCAATTATGACATCATCAGTGATGTCACAATTGACATTATCGGTTTTAAAATTACTGTCGTTGATGATGTCCGTGCCATCCGTGAGTTCAGAAGCATCAATTTTACAGTTTTGAAAAGATGGTTGAAATCAATTATGACATCATCAGTGATGTCACAATTGACATTATCGGTTTTAAAATTACTGTCTTTGATGATGTCCGTGCCATCCGTGAGTTCAGAAGTGTCAATTTTACAGTTTCGAAAAGATGGCCAAAATCAATTATGACATCATCAGTGATGTCACAATTGACATTATCGGTTTTAAAATTACTGTCGTAGATGATGTCCGTGCCATCCGTGAGTTCAGAAGCGTCAATTTTACAGTTTCGAAAAGATGGTCAAAATCAATTATGACATCATCAGTGATGTCACAATTGACATTATCGGTTTTAAAATTAGTGTCGTAGATGATGTCCGTTCCATCCGTGAGTTCAGAAGCGTCAATTTTACAGTTTTGAAAAGATATCGAAATCAATTATGACATCATCAGTGATGTCACAATTGACATTATCGGTTTTAAAATGACTGTCGTAGATGATGTCCGTGCCATCCGTGAGTTCAGAATCGTCAAATTTACAGTTTCGAAAAGATGGTTGAAATCAAATTATGACATCATCAGTGATGTCACAATTGACATTATCGGTTTTAAAATTACTGTCGTAGATGATGTCCTTGCCATCTGTGCGTTCAGAAGCGTCAATTTTACAGTTTTGAAAAGATGGTTAAAATCAAATATGACATCATCAGTGATGTCACAATTGACATTATTGGTTTTAAAATTACTGTCGTAGATGATGTCCGTGCCATCTTTGAGTTCAGAAGCGTCAATTTTACAGTTACGAAAAGATGGTCGAAATCAATTATGACATAATCAGTGATGTCACAATTGACATTATCGGTTTTAAAATTACTGTCATAGATGATGTCCGTGCCATCCGTGAGTTAAGAAGTGCCAATTTTACAGTTTCGAAAAGATGGTCAAAATCAATTATGACATCATCAGTGATGTCACAATTGACATTATCGGTTTTAAAATTACTGTCGTAGATGATGTCCGTGCCATTCATGAGTTCAGAAGCGTCAATTTTACAGTTTTGAAAAGATGGTCAAAATCAATTATGACATCATCAGTGATGTCACAATTGACATTATCGGTTTTAAAATTACTGTCGTAGATGATGTCCGTGCCATCCGTGAGTTCAGAAGTGTCAATTTGACAGTTTCGAAAAGATGGTCAAAATCAATTATGACATCATCAGTGATGTCACAATTGACATTATCGGTTTTAAAATTACTGTCGTAGATGATGTCCGTGCCATCCGTGAGTTCAGAAGCGTCAATTTTACAGTTTCGAAAAGATGGTCAAAATCAATTATGACATCATCAGTGATGTCACAATTGACATTATCGGTTTTAAAATTACTGTCGTAGATGATGTCCGTGCCATTCATGAGTTCAGAAGCGTCAATTTTACAGTTTTGAAAAGATGGTCAAAATCAATTATGACATCATCAGTGATGTCACAATTGACATTATCGGTTTTAAAATTACTGTCGTAGATGATGTCCGTGCCATCCGTGAGTTCAGAATTGTCAAATTTACAGTTTCGAAAAGATGGTTGAAATTAATTATGACATCATCAGTGATGTCCCAATTGACATTATATGTTTTAAAATTACTGTCGTAGATGATGTCCGTGCCATCTTTGAGTTCAGAAGCGTCAATTTTACAGTTACGAAAAGATGGTCAAAATCAATTATGACATCATCAGTGATGTCATTATTGAAATTATCGGTTTTAATATTACTGTCGTAGATGTTGTCCGTGTCAATTTTACAGTTTCGAAAAGATGGTCAAAATCAATTATGACATCATCAGTGATGTCACAATTGACATTATCGGTTTTAAAATTACTGTCGTAGATGATGTCCGTGCCATCCGTGAGTTCAGAAGCGTCAATTTTACAGTTTCGAAAAGATGGTCAAAATCAAATATGACATCATCAGTGATGTAACAATTGACATTATCGGTTTTAAAATTACTGTCGTAGATGATGTCTGTGCCATTCGTGAGTTCAGAAGCGTAAATTTTACAGTTTTGAAAAGATGGTTGAAATCAATTATGACATCATCAGTGATGTCACAATTGACATTATCGGTTTTAAAATTACTGTCGTAGATGATGTCTGTGCCATTCGTGAGTTCAGAAGCGTAAATATTACAGTTTTGAAACGATGGTCGAAATCAATTATGACATCATCAGTGATGTCACAATTGACATTATCGGTTTTAAAATTACTGTCGTAGATGATGTCCGTGCCATTCGTGAGTTTAGAAGCGTCAATTTTACAGTTTTGAAAAAATGGTTGAAATCAATTAGGACATCATCAGTGATGTCACAATTGACATTATCGGTTTTAAAATTACTGTCGTAGATGATGTCCGTGCCATCCGTGAGTTCAGAAGCGTAAATTTTACAGTTTCGAAAAGATGGTCAAAATCAATTATGACATCATCAGTGATGTCACAATTGACATTATCGGTTTTAAAATTACTGTCGTAGATGATGTCCGTGCCATCCGTGAGTTCAGAAGCGTCAATTTTACAGTTTTGAAAAGATGGTCAAAATCAATTATGACATCATCAGTGATGTCACAATTGACATTATCGGTTTTAATATTACTGTCGTAGATGATGTCTGTGCCATTTGTGAGTTCAGAAGCGTCAATTTTACTGTTTTGAAAAGATGGTCGAAATCAATTATGACATCATCAGTGATGTCACAATTGACATTATCGGTTTTACAATTACTGTCGTAGATGATGTCCGTGCCATTCGTGAGTTCAGAAGCGTCAATTTTACAGTTTTGAAAAGATATTGAAATCAATTATGACATCATCAGTGATGTCACAATTGACATTATCGGTTTTAAAATTACTGTCGTAGATGATGTCCGTGCCATCCGTGATTTCAGAAGCGTCAATTTTACAGTTTTGAAAAGATGGTCGAAATCAATTATGACATCATCAGTGATGTCACAGTTGACATTATCGGTTTTAAAATTACTGTCGTAGATGATGTCCGTGCCATCCGTGAGTTCAGAAGCGTAAATTTTACAGTTTCGAAAAGATGGTCAAAATCAATTATGACATCATCACTGATGTCACAATTGACATTATCGGTTTTAAAATTACTGTCGTAGATGATGTCCGTGCCATCCGTGAGTTCAGAATCGTCAAATTTACAGTTTTGAAAAGATGGTTAAAATCAATTATGACATCATCAGTGATGTCACAATTGACATTATTGGTTTTAAAATTACTGTCGTAGATGATGTCCGTGCCATCTTTGAGTTCAGAAGCGTCAATTTTACAGTTACGAAAAGATGGTCAAAATCAATTATGACATCATCAGTGATGTCATTATTGAAATTATCGGTTTTAATATTACTGTCGTAGATGATGTCAGTGCCATCCGTGAGTTCAGAAGTGTCAATTTTACAGTTTCGAAAAGATGGTCAAAATCAATTATGACATCATCAGTGATGTCACAATTGACATTATCGGTTTTAAAATTACTGTCGTAGATGATGTCCGTGCCATCCGTGAGTTCAGAAGCGTCAATTTTACAGTTTCGAAAAGATGGTCAAAATCAAATATGACATCATCAGTGATGTCACAATTGACATTATCGGTTTTAAAATTACTGTCGTAGATGATGTCTGTGCCATTCGTGAGTTCAGAAGCGTCAATTTTACTGTTTTGAAATGATGGTCGAAATCAATTATGACATCATCAGTGATGTCACAATTGACATTATCGGTTTTAAAATTACTGTCGTAGATGATGTCCGTGCCATTCGTGAGTTCAGAAGCGTCAATTTTACAGTTTTGAAAAGATGGTTGAAATCAATTATGACATCATCAGTGATGTCACAATTGACATTATCGGTTTTAAAATTACTGTCGTAGATGATGTCTGTGCCATTCGTGAGTTCAGAAGCGTAAATATTACAGTTTTGAAAAGATGGTCGAAATCAATTATGACATCATCAGTGATGTCACAATTGACATTATCGGTTTTAAAATTACTGTCGTAGATGATGTCCGTGCCATTCGTGAGTTTAGAAGCGTCAATTTTACAGTTTTGAAAAGATGGTTGAAATCAATTAGGACATCATCAGTGATGTCACAATTGACATTATTGGTTTTAAAATTACTGTCGTAGATGATGTCCGTGCCATCCGTGATTTCAGAAGCGTCAATTTTACAGTTTTGAAAAGATGGTCGTAATTAATTATGACATCATCAGTGATGTCACAATTGACATTATCGGTTTTAAAATTACTGTCGTAGATGATGTCCGTGCCATCTTTGAGTTCAGAAGCGTCAATTTTACAGTTACGAAAAGATGGTCGAAATCAATTATGACATCATCAGTGATGTCACAATTGACATTATCGGTTTTAAAATTACTGTCGTAGATGATGTCCGTGCCATCCGTGAGTTCAGAAGTGTCAATTTTACAGTTTCGAAAAGATGGTCGAAATCAATTATGACATCATCAGTGATGTCACAATTGACATTATCGGTTTTAAAATTACTGTCGTAGATGATGTCTGTGCCATCTGTGAGTACAGAAGCGTCAATTTTACAGTTTCGAAAAGATGGTCAAAATCAATTATGACATCATCAGTGATGTCACAATTATCATTATCGGTTTTAAAATTACTGTCGTAGATGATGTCCGTTCCATCCGTGAGTTCAGAAGCGTCAATTTTACAGTTTTGAAAAGATATCGAAATAAATTATGACATCATCAGTGATGTCACAATTGACATTATCTGTTTTAAAATGACTGTCGTAGATGATGTCCGTGCCATCCGTGAGTTCAGAAGTGCCAATTTTACAGTTTCGAAAAGATGGTTAAAATCAATTATGACATCATCAGTGATGTCACAATTGACATTATTGGTTTTAAAATTACTGTCGTAGATGATGTCCGTGCCATCTTTGAGTTCAGAAGCGTCAATTTTACAGTTACGAAAAGATGGTCGAAATCAATTATGACATCATCAGTGATGTCACAATTGACATTATTGGTTTTAAAATTACTGTCGTAGATGATGTCCGTGCCATCTTTGAGTTCAGAAGCGTCAATTTTACAGTTACGAAAAGATGGTCGAAATCAATTATGACATCATCAGTGATGTCATTATTGACATTATCGGTTTTAAAATTACTGTCGTAGATGATGTCCGTGCCATCCGTGAGTTCAGAAGTGCCAATTTTACAGTTTCGAAAAGATGGTTAAAATCAATTATGACATCATCAGTGATGTCACAATTGACATTATTGGTTTTAAAATTACTGTCGTAGATGATGTCCGTGCCATCTTTGAGTTCAGAAGCGTCAATTTTACAGTTACGAAAAGATGGTCGAAATCAATTATGACATCATCAGTGATGTCACAATTGACATTATTGGTTTTAAAATTACTGTCGTAGATGATGTCCGTGCCATCTTTGAGTTCAGAAGCGTCAATTTTACAGTTACGAAAAGATGGTCGAAATCAATTATGACATCATCAGTGATGTCATTATTGACATTATCGGTTTTAAAATTACTGTCGTAGATGATGTCCGTGCCATCCGTGAGTTCAGAAGTGCCAATTTTACAGTTTCGAAAAGATGGTCAAAATCAATTATGACATCATCAGTGATGTCACAATTGACATTATCGGTTTTAAAATTACTGTCGTAGATGATGTCCGTGCGATCCGTGAGTTCAGAAGCGTCAATTTTACAGTTTCGAAAAGATGGTCAAAATCAAATATGACATCATCAGTGATGTCACAATTGACATTATCGGTTTTAAAATTACTGTCGTAGATGATGTCTGTGCCATTCGTGAGTTCAGAAGCGTCAATTATACTGTTTTGAAAAGATGGTCGAAATCAATTATGACATCATCAGTGATGTCACAATTGACATTATCGGTTTTATAATTACTGTCGTAGATGATGTCCGTGCCATCCGTGAGTTCAGAAGCATCAATTTTACAGTTTTGAAAAGATGGTTGAAATCAATTATGACATCATCAGTGATGTCACAATTGACATTATCGGTTTTGAAATTACTGTCGTAGATGATGTCTGTGCCATTCGTGAGTTCAGAAGCGTAAATTTTACAGTTTCGAAAAGTTGGTCGAAATCAATTATGACATCATCAGTGATGTCACAATTGACATTATCGGTTTTAAAATTACTGTCGTAGATGATGTCCGTGCCATCCGTGAGTTCAGAATTGTAAAATTTACAGTTTCGAAAAGATGGTTGAAATCAATTATGATATCATCAGTGATGTCACAATTGACATTATGGGTTTTAAAATTACTGTCGTAGATGATGTCCGTGCCATCCGTGAGTTCAGAAGCGTCAATTTTACAGTTTCGAAAAGATGGTCAAAATCAATTATGACATCATCAGTGATGTCACAATTGACATTATCGGTTTTAAAATTACTGTCGTAGATGATGTCCGTGCCATCTTTGAGTTCAGAAGCGTAAATTTTACAGTTACGAAAAGATGGTCGAAATCAATTATGACATCATCAGTGATGTCACAATTGACATTATCGGTTTTAAAATTACTGTCGTAGATGATGTCCGTGCCATCCGTGAGTTCAGAAGTGTCAATTTTACAGTTTCGAAAAGATGGTCAAAATCAATTATGACATCATCAGTGATGTCACAATTGACATTATTGGTTTTAAAATTACTGTCGTAGATGATGTCCGTGCCATCTTTGAGTTCAGAAGCGTCAATTTTACAGTTTCGAAAAGATGGTCGAAATCAATTATGACATCATCAGTGATGTCACAATTGACATTATCGGTTTTAAAATTACTGTCGTAGATGATGTCTGTGCCATTCGTGAGTTCAGAAGCGTAAATTTTACAGTTTTGAAAAGATGGTCGAAATCAATTATGACATCATCAGTGATGTCACAATTGACATTATCGGTTTTAAAATTACTGTCGTAGATGATGTCCGTGCCATCCGTGATTTCAGAAGCGTCAATTTTACAGTTTTGAAAAAATGGTCGAAATCAATTATGACCTCATCAGTGATGTCACAGTTGACATTATCGGTTTTAAAATTACTGTCGTAGATGATGTCCGTGCCATCTCTGAGTTCAGAAGCGTCAATTTTACAGTTTCGAAAAGATGGTCAAAATCAATTATGACATCATCACTGATGTCACAATTGACATTATCGGTTTTAAAATTACTGTCGTAGATGATGTCCGTGCCATCCGTGAGTTCAGAAGCGTCAATTTTACAGTTTTGAAAAGATGGTTAAAATCAATTATGACATCATCAGTGATGTCACAATTGACATTATTGGTTTTAAAATTACTGTCGTAGATGATGTCCGTGCCATCTTTGAGTTCAGAAGCGTCAATTTTACAGTTACGAAAAGATGGTCGAAATCAATTATGACATCATCAGTGATGTCACAATTGACATTATCGGTTTTAAAATTACTGTCGTAGATGATGTCCGTGCCATCCGTGAGTTCAGAAGTGTAAATTTTACAGTTTCGAAAAGATGGTCAAAATCAATTATGACATCATCAGTGATGTCACAATTGACATTATCGGTTTTAAAATTACTGTCGTAGATGATGTCCGTGCCATCCGTGAGTTCAGAAGCGTCAATTTTACAGTTTCGAAAAGATGGTCAAAATCAATTATGACATCATCAGTGATGTCACAATTGACATTATCGGTTTTAAAATTACTGTCGTAGATGATGTCCGTGCGATCCGTGAGTTCAGAAGCGTCAATTTTACAGTTTCGAAAAGATGGTCAAAATCAAATATGACATCATCAGTGATGTCACAATTGACATTATCGGTTTTAAAATTACTGTCGTAGATGATGTCTGTGCCATTCGTGAGTTCAGAAGCGTCAATTATACTGTTTTGAAAAGATGGTCGAAATCAATTATGACATCATCAGTGATGTCACAATTGACATTATCGGTTTTATAATTACTGTCGTAGATGATGTCCGTGCCATCCGTGAGTTCAGAAGCATCAATTTTACAGTTTTGAAAAGATGGTTGAAATCAATTATGACATCATCAGTGATGTCACAATTGACATTATCGGTTTTGAAATTACTGTCGTAGATGATGTCTGTGCCATTCGTGAGTTCAGAAGCGTAAATTTTACAGTTTCGAAAAGTTGGTCGAAATCAATTATGACATCATCAGTGATGTCACAATTGACATTATCGGTTTTAAAATTACTGTCGTAGATGATGTCCGTGCCATCCGTGAGTTCAGAATTGTAAAATTTACAGTTTCGAAAAGATGGTTGAAATCAATTATGATATCATCAGTGATGTCACAATTGACATTATGGGTTTTAAAATTACTGTCGTAGATGATGTCCGTGCCATCCGTGAGTTCAGAAGCGTCAATTTTACAGTTTCGAAAAGATGGTCAAAATCAATTATGACATCATCAGTGATGTCACAATTGACATTATCGGTTTTAAAATTACTGTCGTAGATGATGTCCGTGCCATCTTTGAGTTCAGAAGCGTAAATTTTACAGTTACGAAAAGATGGTCGAAATCAATTATGACATCATCAGTGATGTCACAATTGACATTATCGGTTTTAAAATTACTGTCGTAGATGATGTCCGTGCCATCCGTGAGTTCAGAAGTGTCAATTTTACAGTTTCGAAAAGATGGTCAAAATCAATTATGACATCATCAGTGATGTCACAATTGACATTATTGGTTTTAAAATTACTGTCGTAGATGATGTCCGTGCCATCTTTGAGTTCAGAAGCGTCAATTTTACAGTTTCGAAAAGATGGTCGAAATCAATTATGACATCATCAGTGATGTCACAATTGACATTATTGGTTTTAAAATTACTGTCGTAGATGATGTCTGTGCCATTCGTGAGTTCAGAAGCGTAAATTTTACAGTTTTGAAAAGATGGTCGAAATCAATTATGACATCATCAGTGATGTCACAATTGACATTATCGGTTTTAAAATTACTGTCGTAGATGATGTCCGTGCCATCCGTGATTTCAGAAGCGTCAATTTTACAGTTTTAAAAAAAATGGTCGAAATCAATTATGACCTCATCAGTGATGTCACAGTTGACATTATCGGTTTTAAAATTACTGTCGTAGATGATGTCCGTGCCATCTGTGAGTTCAGAAGCGTCAATTTTACAGTTTTGAAAAGATATCGAAATCAATTATGACATCATCAGTGATGTCACAATTGACATTATCGGTTTTAAAATGACTGTCGTAGATGATGTCCGTGCCATCCGTGAGTTCAGAATCGTCAAATTTACAGTTTCGAAAAGATGGTTGAAATCAATTATGACATCATCAGTGATGTCACAATTGACATTATCGGTTTTAAAATTACTGTCGTAGATGATGTCCTTGCCATCTGTGCGTTCAGAAGCGTCAATTTTACAGTTTTGAAAAGATGGTTAAAATCAATTATGACATCATCAGTGATGTCACAATTGACATTATTGGTTTTAAAATTACTGTCGTAGATGATGTCCGTGCCATCTGTGCGTTCAGAAGCGTCAATTTTACAGTTTCGAAAAGATGGTCAAAATCAATTATGACATCATCAGTGATGTCACAATTGACATTATCGGTTTTAAAATTACTGTCGTAGATGATGTCTGTGCCATTCGTGAGTTCAGAAGCGTCAATTTTACAGTTTTGAAAAGATGGTTGAAATCAATTATGACATCATCAGTGATGTCACAATTGACATTATCGGTTTTAAAATTACTGTCGTAGATCATGTCCGTGCCATCCGTGAGTTCAGAATCGTCAAATTTACAGTTTCGAAAAGTTGGTCGAAATCAATTATGACATCATCAGTGATGTCACAATTGACATTATCGGTTTTAAAATTACTGTCGTAGATGATGTCTGTGCCATTCGTGAGTTCAGAAGCGTAAATTTTACAGTTTTGAAAAGATGGTCGAAATCAATTATGACATCATCAGTGATGTCACAATTGACATTATCGGTTTTAAAATTACTGTCGTAGATGATGTCCGTGCCATCCGTGATTTCAGAAGCGTCAATTTTACAGTTTTGAAAAAATGGTCAAAATCAATTATGACCTCATCAGTGATGTCACAGTTGACATTATCGGTTTTAAAATTACTGTCGTAAATGATGTCCGTGCCATCTGTGAGTTCAGAAGCGTCAATTTTACAGTTTCGAAAAGATGGTCAAAATCAATTATGACATCATCACTGATGTCACAATTGACATTATCGGTTTTAAAATTACTGTCGTAGATGATGTCCGTGCCATCCGTGAGTTCAGAAGCGTCAATTTTACAGTTTTGAAAAGATGGTTAAAATCAATTATGACATCATCAGTGATGTCACAATTGACATTATTGGTTTTAAAATTACTGTCGTAGATGATGTCCGTGCCATCTTTGAGTTCAGAAGCGTCAATTTTACAGTTACGAAAAGATGGTCGAAATCAATTATGACATCATCAGTGATGTCACAATTGACATTATCGGTTTTAAAATTACTGTCGTAGATGATGTCCGTGCCATCCGTGAGTTCAGAAGTGTAAATTTTACAGTTTCGAAAAGATGGTCAAAATCAATTATGACATCATCAGTGATGTCACAATTGACATTATCGGTTTTAAAATTACTGTCGTAGATGATGTCCGTGCCATCCGTGAGTTCAGAAGCGTCAATTTTACAGTTTCGAAAAGATGGTCAAAATCAATTATGACATCATCAGTGATGTCACAATTGACATTATCGGTTTTAAAATTAGTGTCGTAGATGATGTCCGTTCCATCCGTGAGTTCAGAAGCGTCAATTTTACAGTTTTGAAAAGATATCGAAATCAATTATGACATCATCAGTGATGTCACAATTGACATTATCGGTTTTAAAATGACTGTCGTAGATGATGTCCGTGCCATCCGTGAGTTCAGAATCGTCAAATTTACAGTTTCGAAAAGATGGTTGAAATCAATTATGACATCATCAGTGATGTCACAATTGACATTATCGGTTTTAAAATTACTGTCGTAGATGATGTCCTTGCCATCTGTGCGTTCAAAAGCGTCAATTTTACAGTTTTGAAAAGATGGTTAAAATCAATTATGACATCATCAGTGATGTCACAATTGACATTATTGGTTTTAAAATTACTGTCGTAGATGATGTCCGTGCCATCTTTAAGTTCAGAAGCGTCAATTTTACAGTTACGAAAAGATGGTCGAAATCAATTATGACATCATCAGTGATGTCACAATTGACATTATCGGTTTTAAAATTACTGTCGTAGATGATGTCCGTGCCATCCGTGAGTTCAGAAGTGCCAATTTTACAATTTCGAAAAGATGGTCAAAATCAATTATGACATCATCAGTGATGTCACAATTGACATTATCGGTTTTAAAATTACTGTCGTAGATGATGTCCGTGCCATCCGTGAGTTCAGAAGCGTCAATTTTACAGTTTTGAAAAGATGGTCAAAATCAATTATGACATCATCAGTGATGTCACAATTGACATTATCGGTTTTATAATTACTGTCGTAGATGATTTCCGTGCCATCCGTGAGTTCAGAAGCATCAATTTTACAGTTTTGAAAAGATGGTTGAAATCAATTATGACATCATCATTGATGTCACAATTGACATTATCGGTTTTAAAATTACTGTCGTAGATGATGTCTGTGCCATTCGTGAGTTCAGAAGCGTAAATTTTACAGTTTTGAAAAGATGGTCGAAATCAATTATGACATCATCAGTGATGTCACAATTGACATTATCGGTTTTAAAATTACTGTCGTAGATGATGTCCGTGCCATCCGTGATTTCAGAAGCGTCAATTTTACAGTTTTGAAAAAATGGTCGAAATCAATTATGACCTCATCAGTGATGTCACAGTTGACATTATCGGTTTTAAAATTACTGTCGTAGATGATGTCCGTGCCATCTGTGAGTTCAGAAGCGTCAATTTTACAGTTTCGAAAAGATGGTCAAAATCAATTATGACATCATCACTGATGTCACAATTGACATTATCGGTTTTAAAATTACTGTCGTAGATGATGTCCGTGCCATCCGTGAGTTCAGAAGCGTCAATTTTACAGTTTTGAAAAGATGGTTAAAATCAATTATGACATCATCAGTGATGTCACAATTGACATTATTGGTTTTAAAATTACTGTCGTAGATGATGTCCGTGCCATCTTTGAGTTCAGAAGCGTCAATTTTACAGTTACGAAAAGATGGTCGAAATCAATTATGACATCATCAGTGATGTCACAATTGACATTATCGGTTTTAAAATTACTGTCGTAGATGATGTCCGTGCCATCCGTGAGTTCAGAAGTGTAAATTTTACAGTTTCGAAAAGATGGTCAAAATCAATTATGACATCATCAGTGATGTCACAATTGACATTATCGGTTTTAAAATTACTGTCGTAGATGATGTCCGTGCCATCCGTGAGTTCAGAAGCGTCAATTTTACAGTTTCGAAAAGATGGTCAAAATCAATTATGACATCATCAGTGATGTCACAATTGACATTATCGGTTTTAAAATTAGTGTCGTAGATGATGTCCGTTCCATCCGTGAGTTCAGAAGCGTCAATTTTACAGTTTTGAAAAGATATCGAAATCAATTATGACATCATCAGTGATGTCACAATTGACATTATCGGTTTTAAAATGACTGTCGTAGATGATGTCCGTGCCATCCGTGAGTTCAGAATCGTCAAATTTACAGTTTCGAAAAGATGGTTGAAATCAATTATGACATCATCAGTGATGTCACAATTGACATTATCGGTTTTAAAATTACTGTCGTAGATGATGTCCTTGCCATCTGTGCGTTCAAAAGCGTCAATTTTACAGTTTTGAAAAGATGGTTAAAATCAATTATGACATCATCAGTGATGTCACAATTGACATTATTGGTTTTAAAATTACTGTCGTAGATGATGTCCGTGCCATCTTTAAGTTCAGAAGCGTCAATTTTACAGTTACGAAAAGATGGTCGAAATCAATTATGACATCATCAGTGATGTCACAATTGACATTATCGGTTTTAAAATTACTGTCGTAGATGATGTCCGTGCCATCCGTGAGTTCAGAAGTGCCAATTTTACAATTTCGAAAAGATGGTCAAAATCAATTATGACATCATCAGTGATGTCACAATTGACATTATCGGTTTTAAAATTACTGTCGTAGATGATGTCCGTGCCATCCGTGAGTTCAGAAGCGTCAATTTTACAGTTTTGAAAAGATGGTCAAAATCAATTATGACATCATCAGTGATGTCACAATTGACATTATCGGTTTTATAATTACTGTCGTAGATGATTTCCGTGCCATCCGTGAGTTCAGAAGCATCAATTTTACAGTTTTGAAAAGATGGTTGAAATCAATTATGACATCATCATTGATGTCACAATTGACATTATCGGTTTTAAAATTACTGTCGTAGATGATGTCTGTGCCATTCGTGAGTTCAGAAGCGTAAATTTTACAGTTTTGAAAAGATGGTCGAAATCAATTATGACATCATCAGTGATGTCACAATTGACATTATCGGTTTTAAAATTACTGTCGTAGATGATGTCCGTGCCATCCGTGATTTCAGAAGCGTCAATTTTACAGTTTTGAAAAAATGGTCGAAATCAATTATGACCTCATCAGTGATGTCACAGTTGACATTATCGGTTTTAAAATTACTGTCGTAGATGATGTCCGTGCCATCTGTGAGTTCAGAAGCGTCAATTTTACAGTTTCGAAAAGATGGTCAAAATCAATTATGACATCATCACTGATGTCACAATTGACATTATCGGTTTTAAAATTACTGTCGTAGATGATGTCCGTGCCATCCGTGAGTTCAGAAGCGTCAATTTTACAGTTTTGAAAAGATGGTTAAAATCAATTATGACATCATCAGTGATGTCACAATTGACATTATTGGTTTTAAAATTACTGTCGTAGATGATGTCCGTGCCATCTTTGAGTTCAGAAGCGTCAATTTTACAGTTACGAAAAGATGGTCGAAATCAATTATGACATCATCAGTGATGTCACAATTGACATTATCGGTTTTAAAATTACTGTCGTAGATGATGTCCGTGCCATCCGTGAGTTCAGAAGTGTAAATTTTACAGTTTCGAAAAGATGGTCAAAATCAATTATGACATCATCAGTGATGTCACAATTGACATTATCGGTTTTAAAATTACTGTCGTAGATGATGTCCGTGCCATCCGTGAGTTCAGAAGCGTCAATTTTACAGTTTCGAAAAGATGGTCAAAATCAATTATGACATCATCAGTGATGTCACAATTGACATTATCGGTTTTAAAATTAGTGTCGTAGATGATGTCCGTTCCATCCGTGAGTTCAGAAGCGTCAATTTTACAGTTTTGAAAAGATATCGAAATCAATTATGACATCATCAGTGATGTCACAATTGACATTATCGGTTTTAAAATGACTGTCGTAGATGATGTCCGTGCCATCCGTGAGTTCAGAATCGTCAAATTTACAGTTTCGAAAAGATGGTTGAAATCAATTATGACATCATCAGTGATGTCACAATTGACATTATCGGTTTTAAAATTACTGTCGTAGATGATGTCCTTGCCATCTGTGCGTTCAGAAGCGTCAATTTTACAGTTTTGAAAAGATGGTTAAAATCAATTATGACATCATCAGTGATGTCACAATTGACATTATTGGTTTTAAAATTACTGTCGTAGATGATGTCCGTGCCATCTGTGCGTTCAGAAGCGTCAATTTTACAGTTTCGAAAAGATGGTCAAAATCAATTATGACATCATCAGTGATGTCACAATTGACATTATCGGTTTTAAAATTACTGTCGTAGATGATGTCTGTGCCATTCGTGAGTTCAGAAGCGTCAATTTTACAGTTTTGAAAAGATGGTTGAAATCAATTATGACATCATCAGTGATGTCACAATTGACATTATCGGTTTTAAAATTACTGTCGTAGATCATGTCCGTGCCATCCGTGAGTTCAGAATCGTCAAATTTACAGTTTCGAAAAGTTGGTCGAAATCAATTATGACATCATCAGTGATGTCACAATTGACATTATCGGTTTTAAAATTACTGTCGTAGATGATGTCTGTGCCATTCGTGAGTTCAGAAGCGTAAATTTTACAGTTTTGAAAAGATGGTCGAAATCAATTATGACATCATCAGTGATGTCACAATTGACATTATCGGTTTTAAAATTACTGTCGTAGATGATGTCCGTGCCATCCGTGATTTCAGAAGCGTCAATTTTACAGTTTTGAAAAAATGGTCAAAATCAATTATGACCTCATCAGTGATGTCACAGTTGACATTATCGGTTTTAAAATTACTGTCGTAGATGATGTCCGTGCCATCTGTGAGTTCAGAAGCGTCAATTTTACAGTTTCGAAAAGATGGTCAAAATCAATTATGACATCATCAGTGATGTCACAATTGACATTATCGGTTTTAAAATTAGTGTCGTAGATGATGTCCGTTCCATCCGTGAGTTCAGAAGCGTCAATTTTACAGTTTTGAAAAGATATCGAAATCAATTATGACATCATCAGTGATGTCACAATTGACATTATCGGTTTTAAAATGACTGTCGTAGATGATGTCCGTGCCATCCGTGAGTTCAGAATCGTCAAATTTACAGTTTCGAAAAGATGGTTGAAATCAATTATGACATCATCAGTGATGTCACAATTGACATTATCGGTTTTAAAATTACTGTCGTAGATGATGTCCTTGCCATCTGTGCGTTCAGAAGCGTCAATTTTACAGTTTTGAAAAGATGGTTAAAATCAATTATGACATCATCAGTGATGTCACAATTGACATTATTGGTTTTAAAATTACTGTCGTAGATGATGTCCGTGCCATCTGTGCGTTCAGAAGCGTCAATTTTACAGTTTCGAAAAGATGGTCAAAATCAATTATGACATCATCAGTGATGTCACAATTGACATTATCGGTTTTAAAATTACTGTCGTAGATGATGTCTGTGCCATTCGTGAGTTCAGAAGCGTCAATTTTACAGTTTTGAAAAGATGGTTGAAATCAATTATGACATCATCAGTGATGTCACAATTGACATTATCGGTTTTAAAATTACTGTCGTAGATCATGTCCGTGCCATCCGTGAGTTCAGAATCGTCAAATTTACAGTTTCGAAAAGTTGGTCGAAATCAATTATGACATCATCAGTGATGTCACAATTGACATTATCGGTTTTAAAATTACTGTCGTAGATGATGTCTGTGCCATTCGTGAGTTCAGAAGCGTAAATTTTACAGTTTTGAAAAGATGGTCGAAATCAATTATGACATCATCAGTGATGTCACAATTGACATTATCGGTTTTAAAATTACTGTCGTAGATGATGTCCGTGCCATCCGTGATTTCAGAAGCGTCAATTTTACAGTTTTGAAAAAATGGTCAAAATCAATTATGACCTCATCAGTGATGTCACAGTTGACATTATCGGTTTTAAAATTACTGTCGTAGATGATGTCCGTGCCATCTGTGAGTTCAGAAGCGTCAATTTTACAGTTTCGAAAAGATGGTCAAAATCAATTATGACATCATCACTGATGTCACAATTGACATTATCGGTTTTAAAATTACTGTCGTAGATGATGTCCGTGCCATCCGTGAGTTCAGAAGCGTCAATTTTACAGTTTTGAAAAGATGGTTAAAATCAATTATGACATCATCAGTGATGTCACAATTGACATTATTGGTTTTAAAATTACTGTCGTAGATGATGTCCGTGCCATCTTTGAGTTCAGAAGCGTCAATTTTACAGTTACGAAAAGATGGTCGAAATCAATTATGACATCATCAGTGATGTCACAATTGACATTATCGGTTTTAAAATTACTGTCGTAGATGATGTCCGTGCCATCCGTGAGTTCAGAAGTGTAAATTTTACAGTTTCGAAAAGATGGTCAAAATCAATTATGACATCATCAGTGATGTCACAATTGACATTATCGGTTTTAAAATTACTGTCGTAGATGATGTCCGTGCCATCCGTGAGTTCAGAAGCGTCAATTTTACAGTTTCGAAAAGATGGTCAAAATCAATTATGACATCATCAGTGATGTCACAATTGACATTATCGGTTTTAAAATTAGTGTCGTTGATGATGTCCGTTCCATCCGTGAGTTCAGAAGCGTCAATTTTACAGTTTTGAAAAGATATCGAAATCAATTATGACATCATCAGTGATGTCACAATTGACATTATCGGTTTTAAAATGACTGTCGTAGATGATGTCCGTGCCATCCGTGAGTTCAGAATCGTCAAATTTACAGTTTCGAAAAGATGGTTGAAATCAATTATGACATCATCAGTGATGTCACAATTGACATTATCGGTTTTAAAATTACTGTCGTAGATGATGTCCTTGCCATCTGTGCGTTCAGAAGCGTCAATTTTACAGTTTTGAAAAGATGGTTAAAATCAATTATGACATCATCAGTGATGTCACAATTGACATTATTGGTTTTAAAATTACTGTCGTAGATGATGTCCGTGCCATCTTTGAGTTCAGAAGCGTCAATTTTACAGTTACGAAAAGATGGTCGAAATCAATTATGACATCATCAGTGATGTCACAATTGACATTATCGGTTTTAAAATTACTGTCGTAGATGATGTCCGTGCCATCCGTGAGTTCAGAAGTGCCAATTTTACAGTTTCGAAAAGATGGTCAAAATCAATTATGACATCATCAGTGATGTCACAATTGACATTATCGGTTTTAAAATTACTGTCGTAGATGATGTCCGTGCCATCCGTGAGTTCAGAAGCGTCAATTTTACAGTTTTGAAAAGATGGTCAAAATCAATTATGACATCATCAGTGATGTCACAATTGACATTATCGGTTTTAATATTACTGTCGTAGATGATGTCTGTGCCATTCGTGAGTTCAGAAGCGTCAATTATACTGTTTTGAAAAGATGGTCGAAATCAATTATGACATCATCAGTGATGTCACAATTGACATTATCGGTTTTATAATTACTGTCGTAGATGATTTCCGTGCCATCCGTGAGTTCAGAAGCATCAATTTTACAGTTTTGAAAAGATGGTTGAAATCAATTATGACATCATCATTCATGTCACAATTGACATTATCGGTTTTAAAATTACTGTCGTAGATCATGTCCGTGCCATCCGTGAGTTCAGAATCGTCAAATTTACAGTTTCGAAAAGTTGGTCGAAATCAATTATGACATCATCAGTGATGTCACAATTGACAGTATCGGCTTTAAAATTACTGTCGTAGATGATGTCCGTGCCATCCGTGAGTTCAGAAGCGTCAATTTCACAGTTTCGAAAAGATGGTCAAAATCAATTATGACATCATCAGTGATGTCACAATTGACATTATTGGTTTTAAAATTACTGTCGTATATGATGTCCGTGCCATCCGTGAGTTCAGAAGTGTCAATTTTACAGTTTCGAAAAGATGGTCAAAATCAATTATGACATCATCAGTGATGTCACAATTGACATTATCGGTTTTAAAATTACTGTCGTAGATGATGTCCGTGCCATCCGTGAGTTCAGAAGCGTCAATTTTACAGTTTCGAAAAGATGGTCAAAATCAATTATGACATCATCAGTGATGTCACAATTGACATTATCGGTTTTAAAATTACTGTCGTAGATGATGTCCGTGCCATCCGTGAGTTCAGAAGCGTCAATTTCACAGTTTCGAAAAGATGGTCAAAATCAATTATGACATCATCACTGATGTCACAATTGACATTATCGGTTTTAAAATTACTGTCGTAGATGATGTCCGTGCCATCCGTGAGTTTAGAATCGTCAAATTTACAGTTTTGAAAAGATGGTTAAAATCAATTATGACATCATCAGTGATGTCACAATTGACATTATTGGTTTTAAAATTACTGTCGTAGATGATGTCCGTGCCATCCGTGAGTTCAGAAGCGTCAATTTTACAGTTTTGAAAAGATGGTTAAAATCAATTATGACATCATCAGTGATGTCACAATTGACATTATCGGTTTTATAATTACTGTCGTAGATGATGTCCGTGCCATCCGTGAGTTCAGAAGCATCAATTTTACAGTTTTGAAAAGATGGTTGAAATCAATTATGACATCATCAGTGATGTCACAGTTGACATTATCGGTTTTAAAATTACTGTCGTAGATGATGTCCGTGCCATTCGTGAGTTTAGAAGCGTCAATTTTACAGTTTTGAAAAGATGGTTGAAATCAATTATGACATCATCAGTGATGTCACAATTGACATTATCGGTTTTAAAATTACTGTCGTAGATGATGTCAGTGCCATCCGTGATTTCAGAAGCGTCAATTTTACAGTTTTGAAAAAATGGTCGAAATCAATTATGACATCATCAGTGATGTCACAGTTGACATTATCGGTTTTAAAATTACTGTCGTAGATGATGTCCGTGCCATCCGTGAGTTCAGAAGCGTCAATTTTACAGTTTCGAAAAGATGGTCAAAATCAATTATGACATCATCACTGATGTCACAATTGACATTATCGGTTTTAAAATTACTGTCGTAGATGATGTCCGTGCCATCCGTGAGTTCAGAACCGTCAAATTTACTGTTTTGAAAAGATGGTTAAAATCAATTATGACATCATCAGTGATGTCACAATTGACATTATTGGTTTTAAAATTACTGTCGTAGATGATGTCCGTGCCATCCGTGAGTTCAGAAGTGTCAATTTTACAGTTTCGAAAAGATGGTCAAAATCAATTATGACATCATCAGTGATGTCACAATTGACATTATCGGTTTTAAAATTACTGTCGTAGATGATGTCCGTGCCATCCGTGAGTTCAGAAGCGTCAATTTTACAGTTTTGAAAAGATGGTTAAAATCAATTATGACATCATCAGTGATGTCACAATTGACATTATTGGTTTTAAAATTACTGTCGTAGATGATGTCCGTGCCATCTTTGAGTTCAGAAGCGTCAATTTTACAGTTACGAAAAGATGGTCGAAATCAATTATGACATCATCAGTGATGTCACAATTGACATTATCGGTTTTAAAATTACTGTCGTAGATGATGTCCGTGCCATCCGTGAGTTCAGAAGTGTAAATTTTACAGTTTCGAAAAGATGGTCAAAATCAATTATGACATCATCAGTGATGTCACAATTGACATTATCGGTTTTAAAATTACTGTCGTAGATGATGTCCGTGCCATCCGTGAGTTCAGAAGCGTCAATTTTACAGTTTCGAAAAGATGGTCAAAATCAATTATGACATCATCAGTGATGTCACAATTGACATTATCGGTTTTAAAATTAGTGTCGTAGATGATGTCCGTTCCATCCGTGAGTTCAGAAGCGTCAATTTTACAGTTTTGAAAAGATATCGAAATCAATTATGACATCATCAGTGATGTCACAATTGACATTATCGGTTTTAAAATGACTGTCGTAGATGATGTCCGTGCCATCCGTGAGTTCAGAATCGTCAAATTTACAGTTTCGAAAAGATGGTTGAAATCAATTATGACATCATCAGTGATGTCACAATTGACATTATCGGTTTTAAAATTACTGTCGTAGATGATGTCCTTGCCATCTGTGCGTTCAGAAGCGTCAATTTTACAGTTTTGAAAAGATGGTTAAAATCAATTATGACATCATCAGTGATGTCACAATTGACATTATTGGTTTTAAAATTACTGTCGTAGATGATGTCCGTGCCATCCGTGAGTTCAGAAGCGTCAATTTTACAGTTTTGAAAAGATGGTTAAAATCAATTATGACATCATCAGTGATGTCACAATTGACATTATTGGTTTTAAAATTACTGTCGTAGATGATGTCCGTGCCATCTTTGAGTTCAGAAGCGTCAATTTTACTGTTTTGAAAAGATGGTCGAAATCAATTATGACATCATCAGTGATGTCACAATTGACATTATCGGTTTTAAAATTACTGTCGTAGATGATGTCCGTGCCATTCGTGAGTTCAGAAGCGTCAATTTTACAGTTTTGAAAAGATGGTTGAAATCAATTATGACATCATCAGTGATGTCACAATTGACATTATCGGTTTTAAAATTACTGTCGTAGATCATGTCCGTGCCATCCGTGAGTTCAGAATCGTCAAATTTACAGTTTCGAAAAGATGGTTGAAATCAATTATGACATCATCAGTGATGTCACAATTGACATTATCGGTTTTAAAATTACTGTCGTAGATGATGTCCTTGCCATCTGTGCGTTCAGAAGCGTCAATTTTACAGTTTTGAAAAGATGGTTAAAATCAATTATGACATCATCAGTGATGTCACAATTGACATTATTGGTTTTAAAATTACTGTCGTAGATGATGTCCGTGCCATCTTTGAGTTCAGAAGCGTCAATTTTACAGTTACGAAAAGATGGTCGAAATCAATTATGACATCATCAGTGATGTCACAATTGACATTATCGGTTTTAAAATTACTGTCGTAGATGATGTCCGTGCCATCCGTGAGTTCAGAAGTGCCAATTTTACAGTTTCGAAAAGATGGTCAAAATCAATTATGACATCATCAGTGATGTCACAATTGACATTATCGGTTTTAAAATTACTGTCGTAGATGATGTCCGTGCCATCCGTGAGTTCAGAAGCGTCAATTTTACAGTTTTGAAAAGATGGTCAAAATCAATTATGACATCATCAGTGATGTCACAATTGACATTATCGGTTTTAATATTACTGTCGTAGATGATGTCTGTGCCATTCGTGAGTTCAGAAGCGTCAATTATACTGTTTTGAAAAGATGGTCGAAATCAATTATGACATCATCAGTGATGTCACAATTGACATTATCGGTTTTATAATTACTGTCGTAGATGATTTCCGTGCCATCCGTGAGTTCAGAAGCATCAATTTTACAGTTTTGAAAAGATGGTTGAAATCAATTATGACATCATCATTGATGTCACAATTGACATTATCGGTTTTAAAATTACTGTCGTAGATCATGTCCGTGCCATCCGTGAGTTCAGAATCGTCAAATTTACAGTTTCGAAAAGTTGGTCGAAATCAATTATGACATCATCAGTGATGTCACAATTGACATTATCGGCTTTAAAATTACTGTCGTAGATGATGTCCGTGCCATCCGTGAGTTCAGAAGCGTCAATTTCACAGTTTCGAAAAGATGGTCAAAATCAATTATGACATCATCAGTGATGTCACAATTGACATTATTGGTTTTAAAATTACTGTCGTATATGATGTCCGTGCCATCCGTGAGTTCAGAAGTGTCAATTTTACAGTTTCGAAAAGATGGTCAAAATCAATTATGACATCATCAGTGATGTCACAATTGACATTATCGGTTTTAAAATTACTGTCGTAGATGATGTCCGTGCCATCCGTGAGTTCAGAAGCGTCAATTTTACAGTTTCGAAAAGATGGTCAAAATCAATTATGACATCATCAGTGATGTCACAATTGACATTATCGGTTTTAAAATTACTGTCGTAGATGATGTCCGTGCCATCCGTGAGTTCAGAAGCGTCAATTTCACAGTTTCGAAAAGATGGTCAAAATCAATTATGACATCATCACTGATGTCACAATTGACATTATCGGTTTTAAAATTACTGTCGTAGATGATGTCCGTGCCATCCGTGAGTTTAGAATCGTCAAATTTACAGTTTTGAAAAGATGGTTAAAATCAATTATGACATCATCAGTGATGTCACAATTGACATTATTGGTTTTAAAATTACTGTCGTAGATGATGTCCGTGCCATCCATGAGTTCAGAAGCGTCAATTTTACAGTTTTGAAAAGATGGTTAAAATCAATTATGACATCATCAGTGATGTCACAATTGACATTATCGGTTTTATAATTACTGTCGTAGATGATGTCCGTGCCATCCGTGAGTTCAGAAGCATCAATTTTACAGTTTTGAAAAGATGGTTGAAATCAATTATGACATCATCAGTGATGTCACAGTTGACATTATCGGTTTTAAAATTACTGTCGTAGATGATGTCCGTGCCATTCGTGAGTTTAGAAGCGTCAATTTTACAGTTTTGAAAAGATGGTTGAAATCAATTATGACATCATCAGTGATGTCACAATTGACATTATCGGTTTTAAAATTACTGTCGTAGATGATGTCAGTGCCATCCGTGATTTCAGAAGCGTCAATTTTACAGTTTTGAAAAAATGGTCGAAATCAATTATGACATCATCAGTGATGTCACAGTTGACATTATCGGTTTTAAAATTACTGTCGTAGATGATGTCCGTGCCATCCGTGAGTTCAGAAGCGTCAATTTTACAGTTTCGAAAAGATGGTCAAAATCAATTATGACATCATCACTGATGTCACAATTGACATTATCGGTTTTAAAATTACTGTCGTAGATGATGTCCGTGCCATCCGTGAGTTCAGAACCGTCAAATTTACTGTTTTGAAAAGATGGTTAAAATCAATTATGACATCATCAGTGATGTCACAATTGACATTATTGGTTTTAAAATTACTGTCGTAGATGATGTCCGTGCCATCCGTGAGTTCAGAAGTGTCAATTTTACAGTTTCGAAAAGATGGTCAAAATCAATTATGACATCATCAGTGATGTCACAATTGACATTATCGGTTTTAAAATTACTGTCGTAGATGATGTCCGTGCCATCCGTGAGTTCAGAAGCGTCAATTTTACAGTTTTGAAAAGATGGTTAAAATCAATTATGACATCATCAGTGATGTCACAATTGACATTATTGGTTTTAAAATTACTGTCGTAGATGATGTCCGTGCCATCTTTGAGTTCAGAAGCGTCAATTTTACAGTTACGAAAAGATGGTCGAAATCAATTATGACATCATCAGTGATGTCACAATTGACATTATCGGTTTTAAAATTACTGTCGTAGATGATGTCCGTGCCATCCGTGAGTTCAGAAGTGTAAATTTTACAGTTTCGAAAAGATGGTCAAAATCAATTATGACATCATCAGTGATGTCACAATTGACATTATCGGTTTTAAAATTACTGTCGTAGATGATGTCCGTGCCATCCGTGAGTTCAGAAGCGTCAATTTTACAGTTTCGAAAAGATGGTCAAAATCAATTATGACATCATCAGTGATGTCACAATTGACATTATCGGTTTTAAAATTAGTGTCGTAGATGATGTCCGTTCCATCCGTGAGTTCAGAAGCGTCAATTTTACAGTTTTGAAAAGATATCGAAATCAATTATGACATCATCAGTGATGTCACAATTGACATTATCGGTTTTAAAATGACTGTCGTAGATGATGTCCGTGCCATCCGTGAGTTCAGAATCGTCAAATTTACAGTTTCGAAAAGATGGTTGAAATCAATTATGACATCATCAGTGATGTCACAATTGACATTATCGGTTTTAAAATTACTGTCGTAGATGATGTCCTTGCCATCTGTGCGTTCAGAAGCGTCAATTTTACAGTTTTGAAAAGATGGTTAAAATCAATTATGACATCATCAGTGATGTCACAATTGACATTATTGGTTTTAAAATTACTGTCGTAGATGATGTCCGTGCCATCCGTGAGTTCAGAAGCGTCAATTTTACAGTTTTGAAAAGATGGTTAAAATCAATTATGACATCATCAGTGATGTCACAATTGACATTATTGGTTTTAAAATTACTGTCGTAGATGATGTCCGTGCCATCTTTGAGTTCAGAAGCGTCAATTTTACTGTTTTGAAAAGATGGTCGAAATCAATTATGACATCATCAGTGATGTCACAATTGACATTATCGGTTTTAAAATTACTGTCGTAGATGATGTCCGTGCCATTCGTGAGTTCAGAAGCGTCAATTTTACAGTTTTGAAAAGATGGTTGAAATCAATTATGACATCATCAGTGATGTCACAATTGACATTATCGGTTTTAAAATTACTGTCGTAGATCATGTCCGTGCCATCCGTGAGTTCAGAATCGTCAAATTTACAGTTTCGAAAAGTTGGTCGAAATCAATTATGACATCATCAGTGATGTCACAATTGACATTATCGGTTTTAAAATTACTGTCGTAGATGATGTCTGTGCCATTCGTGAGTTCAGAAGCGTAAATTTTACAGTTTTGATAAGATGGTCGAAATCAATTATGACATCATCAGTGATGTCACAATTGACATTATCAGTTTTAAAATTACTGTCGTAGATGATGTCCGTGCCATCTTTGAGTTCAGAAGCGTCAATTTTACTGTTTTGAAAAGATGGTCGAAATCAATTATGACATCATCAGTGATGTCACAATTGACATTATCGGTTTTAAAATTACTGTCGTAGATGATGTCCGTGCCATTCGTGAGTTCAGAAGCGTCAATTTTACAGTTTTGAAAAGATGGTTGAAATCAATTATGACATCATCAGTGATGTCACAATTGACATTATCGGTTTTAAAATTACTGTCGTAGATCATGTCCGTGCCATCCGTGAGTTCAGAATCGTCAAATTTACAGTTTCGAAAAGTTGGTCGAAATCAATTATGACATCATCAGTGATGTCACAATTGACATTATCGGTTTTAAAATTACTGTCGTAGATGATGTCTGTGCCATTCGTGAGTTCAGAAGCGTAAATTTTACAGTTTTGATAAGATGGTCGAAATCAATTATGACATCATCAGTGATGTCACAATTGACATTATCAGTTTTAAAATTACTGTCGTAGATGATGTCCGTGCCATTCGTGAGTTTAGAAGCGTCAATTTTACAGTTTTGAAAAGATGGTTGAAATCAATTATGACATCATCAGTGATGTCACAATTGACATTATCGGTTTTAAAATTACTGTCGTAGATGATGTCCGTGCCATCCGTGATTTCAGAAGCGTCAATTTTACAGTTTTGAAAAAATGGTCGAAATCAATTATGACATCATCAGTGATGTCACAGTTGACATTATCGGTTTTAAAATTACTGTCGTAGATGATGTCCGTGCCATCCGTGAGTTCAGAAGCGTCAATTTTACAGTTTCGAAAAGATGGTCAAAATCAATTATGACATCATCACTGATGTCACAATTGACATTATCGGTTTTAAAATTACTGTCGTAGATGATGTCCGTGCCATCCGTGAGTTCAGAACCGTCAAATTTACTGTTTTGAAAAGATGGTTAAAATCAATTATGACATCATCAGTGATGTCACAATTGACATTATTGGTTTTAAAATTATTGTCGTAGATGATGTCCGTGCCATCCGTGAGTTCAGAAGCGTCAATTTTACAGTTTTGAAAAGATGGTTAAAATCAATTATGACATCATCAGTGATGTCACAATTGACATTATTGGTTTTAAAATTACTGTCGTAGATGATGTCCGTGCCATCTTTGAGTTCAGAAGCGTCAATTGTACAGTTACGAAAAGATGGTCAAAATCAATTATGACATAATCAGTGATGTCATTATTGAAATTATCGGTTTTAAAATTACTGTCGTAGATGATGTCCGTGCCATCCGTGAGTTCAGAAGCGTCAATTTTACAGTTTTGAAAAGATGGTTAAAATCAATTATGACATCATCAGTGATGTCACAATTGACATTATTGGTTTTAAAATTACTGTCGTAGATGATGTCCGTGCCATCTTTGAGTTCAGAAGCGTCAATTTTACAGTTACGAAAAGATGGTCGAAATCAATTATGACATCATCAGTGATGTCACAATTGACATTATCGGTTTTAAAATTACTGTCGTAGATGATGTCCGTGCCATCCGTGAGTTCAGAAGTGTAAATTTTACAGTTTCGAAAAGATGGTCAAAATCAATTATGACATCATCAGTGATGTCACAATTGACATTATCGGTTTTAAAATTACTGTCGTAGATGATGTCCGTGCCATCCGTGAGTTCAGAAGCGTCAATTTTACAGTTTCGAAAAGATGGTCAAAATCAATTATGACATCATCAGTGATGTCACAATTGACATTATCGGTTTTAAAATTAGTGTCGAAGATGATGTCCGTTCCATCCGTGAGTTCAGAAGCGTCAATTTTACAGTTTCGAAAAGATGGTCAAAATCAATTATGACATCATCACTGATGTCACAATTGACATTATCGGTTTTAAAATTACTGTCGTAGATGATGTCCGTGCCATCCGTGAGTTCAGAACCGTCAAATTTACTGTTTTGAAAAGATGGTTAAAATCAATTATGACATCATCAGTGATGTCACAATTGACATTATTGGTTTTAAAATTACTGTCGTAGATGATGTCCGTGCCATCTTTGAGTTCAGAAGCGTCAATTTTACAGTTACGAAAAGATGGTCGAAATCAATTATGACATCATCAGTGATGTCACAATTTACATTATCGGTTTTAAAATTACTGTCGTAGATGATGTCCGTGCCATCCGTGAGTTCAGAAGTGTAAATTTTACAGTTTCGAAAAGATGGTCAAAATCAATTATGACATCATCAGTGATGTCACAATTGACATTATCGGTTTTAAAATTACTGTCGTAGATGATGTCCGTGCCATCCGTGAGTTCAGAAGCGTCAATTTTACAGTTTCGAAAAGATGGTCAAAATCAATTATGACATCATCAGTGATGTCACAATTGACATTATCGGTTTTAAAATTAGTGTCGAAGATGATGTCCGTTCCATCCGTGAGTTCAGAAGCGTCAATTTTACAGTTTTGAAAAGATATCGAAATCAATTATGACATCATCAGTGATGTCACAATTGACATTATCGGTTTTAAAATGACTGTCGTAGATGATGTCCGTGCCATCCGTGAGTTCAGAATCGTCAAATTTACAGTTTCGAAAAGATGGTTGAAATCAATTATGACATCATCAGTGATGTCACAATTGACATTATCGGTTTTAAAATTACTGTCGTAGATGATGTCCTTGCCATCTGTGCGTTCAGAAGCGTCAATTTTACAGTTTTGAAAAGATGGTTAAAATCAATTATGACATCATCAGTGATGTCACAATTGACATTATCGGTTTTAAAATTACTGTCGTAGATGATGTCCGTGCCATCCGTGAGTTCAGAAGCGTCAATTTTACAGTTTTGAAAAGATGGTTAAAATCAATTGACATCATCAGTGATGTCACAATTGACATTATCGGTTTTAAAATTACTGTCGTAGATGATGTCTGTGCCATTCGTGAGTTCAGAAGCGTAAATTTTACAGTTTTGAAAAGATGGTCGAAATCAATTATGACATCATCAGTGATGTCACAATTGACATTATCGGTTTTAAAATTACTGTCGTAGATGATGTCCGTGCCATTCGTGAGTTTAGAAGCGTCAATTTTACAGTTTTGAAAAGATGGTTGAAATCAATTATGACATCATCAGTGATGTCACAATTGACATTATCGGTTTTAAAATTACTGTCGTAGATGATGTCCGTGCCATCCGTGATTTCAGAAGCGTCAATTTTACAGTTTTGAAAAAATGGTCGAAATCAATTATGACCTCATCAGTGATGTCACAGTTGACATTATCGGTTTTAAAATTACTGTCGTAGATGATGTCCGTGCCATCCGTGAGTTCAGAAGCGTCAATTTTACAGTTTTGAAAAGATGGTTAAAATCAATTATGACATCATCAGTGATGTCACAATTGACATTATTGGTTTTAAAATTACTGTCGTAGATGATGTCCGTGCCATCTTTGAGTTCAGAAGCGTCAATTTTACAGTTACGAAAAGATGGTCGAAATCAATTATGACATCATCAGTGATGTCACAATTGACATTATCGGTTTTAAAATTACTGTCGTAGATGATGTCCGTGCCATCCGTGAGTTCAGAAGCGTCAATTTTACAGTTTCGAAAAGATGGTCAAAATCAATTATGACATCATCAGTGATGTCACAATTGACATTATCGGTTTTAAAATTAGTGTCGTAGATGATGTCCGTTCCATCCGTGAGTTCAGAAGCGTCAATTTTACAGTTTTGAAAAGATATCGAAATCAATTATGACATCATCAGTGATGTCACAATTGACATTATCGGTTTTAAAATGACTGTCGTAGATGATGTCCGTGCCATCCGTGAGTTCAGAATCGTCAAATTTACAGTTTCGAAAAGATGGTTGAAATCAATTATGACATCATCAGTGATGTCACAATTGACATTATCGGTTTTAAAATTACTGTCGTAGATGATGTCCTTGCCATCTGTGCGTTCAGAAGCGTCAATTTTACAGTTTTGAAAAGATGGTTAAAATCAATTATGACATCATCAGTGATGTCACAATTGACATTATTGGTTTTAAAATTACTGTCGTAGATGATGTCCGTGCCATCTTTGAGTTCAGAAGCGTCAATTTTACAGTTACGAAAAGATGGTCGAAATCAATTATGACATCATCAGTGATGTCACAATTGACATTATCGGTTTTAAAATTACTGTCGTAGATGATGTCCGTGCCATCCGTGAGTTCAGAAGCGTCAATTTTACAGTTTTGAAAAGATGGTCAAAATCAATTATGACATCATCAGTGATGTCACAATTGACATTATCGGTTTTAATATTACTGTCGTAGATGATGTCTGTGCCATTCGTGAGTTCAGAAGCGTCAATTATACTGTTTTGAACAGATGGTCGAAATCAATTATGACATCATCAGTGATGTCACAATTGACATTATCGGTTTTATAATTACTGTCGTAGATGATTTCCGTGCCATCCGTGAGTTCAGAAGCATCAATTTTACAGTTTTGAAAAGATGGTTGAAATCAATTATGACATCATCATTGATGTCACAATTGACATTATCGGTTTTAAAATTACTGTCGTAGATCATGTCCGTGCCATCCGTGAGTTCAGAATCGTCAAATTTACAGTTTCGAAAAGTTGGTCGAAATCAATTATGACATCATCAGTGATGTCACAATTGACATTATCGGCTTTAAAATTACTGTCGTAGATGATGTCCGTGCCATCCGTGAGTTCAGAAGCGTCAATTTCACAGTTTCGAAAAGATGGTCAAAATCAATTATGACATCATCAGTGATGTCACAATTGACATTATTGGTTTTAAAATTACTGTCGTATATGATGTCCGTGCCATCCGTGAGTTCAGAAGTGTCAATTTTACAGTTTCGAAAAGATGGTCAAAATCAATTATGACATCATCAGTGATGTCACAATTGACATTATCGGTTTTAAAATTACTGTCGTAGATGATGTCCGTGCCATCCGTGAGTTCAGAAGCGTCAATTTTACAGTTTTGAAAAGATGGTTAAAATCAATTGACATCATCAGTGATGTCACAATTGACATTATCGGTTTTAAAATTACTGTCGTAGATGATGTCTGTGCCATTCGTGAGTTCAGAAGCGTAAATTTTACAGTTTTGAAAAGATGGTCGAAATCAATTATGACATCATCAGTGATGTCACAATTGACATTATCGGTTTTAAAATTACTGTCGTAGATGATGTCCGTGCCATTCGTGAGTTTAGAAGCGTCAATTTTACAGTTTTGAAAAGATGGTTGAAATCAATTATGACATCATCAGTGATGTCACAATTGACATTATCGGTTTTAAAATTACTGTCGTAGATGATGTCCGTGCCATCCGTGATTTCAGAAGCGTCAATTTTACAGTTTTGAAAAAATGGTCGAAATCAATTATGACCTCATCAGTGATGTCACAGTTGACATTATCGGTTTTAAAATTACTGTCGTAGATGATGTCCGTGCCATCCGTGAGTTCAGAAGCGTCAATTTTACAGTTTCGAAACGATGGTCAAAATCAATTATGACATCATCACTGATGTCACAATTGACATTATCGGTTTTAAAATTACTGTCGTAGATGATGTCCGTGCCATCCGTGAGTTCAGAAGCGTCAATTTTACAGTTTTGAAAAGATGGTTAAAATCAATTATGACATCATCAGTGATGTCACAATTGACATTATTGGTTTTAAAATTACTGTCGTAGATGATGTCCGTGCCATCTTTGAGTTCAGAAGCGTCAATTTTACAGTTACGAAAAGATGGTCGAAATCAATTATGACATCATCAGTGATGTCACAATTGACATTATCGGTTTTAAAATTACTGTCGTAGATGATGTCCGTGCCATCCGTGAGTTCAGAAGCGTCAATTTTACAGTTTCGAAAAGATGGTCAAAATCAATTATGACATCATCAGTGATGTCACAATTGACATTATCGGTTTTAAAATTAGTGTCGTAGATGATGTCCGTTCCATCCGTGAGTTCAGAAGCGTCAATTTTACAGTTTTGAAAAGATATCGAAATCAATTATGACATCATCAGTGATGTCACAATTGACATTATCGGTTTTAAAATGACTGTCGTAGATGATGTCCGTGCCATCCGTGAGTTCAGAATCGTCAAATTTACAGTTTCGAAAAGATGGTTGAAATCAATTATGACATCATCAGTGATGTCACAATTGACATTATCGGTTTTAAAATTACTGTCGTAGATGATGTCCTTGCCATCTGTGCGTTCAGAAGCGTCAATTTTACAGTTTTGAAAAGATGGTTAAAATCAATTATGACATCATCAGTGATGTCACAATTGACATTATTGGTTTTAAAATTACTGTCGTAGATGATGTCCGTGCCATCTTTGAGTTCAGAAGCGTCAATTTTACAGTTACGAAAAGATGGTCGAAATCAATTATGACATCATCAGTGATGTCACAATTGACATTATCGGTTTTAAAATTACTGTCGTAGATGATGTCCGTGCCATCCGTGAGTTCAGAAGCGTCAATTTTACAGTTTTGAAAAGATGGTCAAAATCAATTATGACATCATCAGTGATGTCACAATTGACATTATCGGTTTTAATATTACTGTCGTAGATGATGTCTGTGCCATTCGTGAGTTCAGAAGCGTCAATTATACTGTTTTGAACAGATGGTCGAAATCAATTATGACATCATCAGTGATGTCACAATTGACATTATCGGTTTTATAATTACTGTCGTAGATGATTTCCGTGCCATCCGTGAGTTCAGAAGCATCAATTTTACAGTTTTGAAAAGATGGTTGAAATCAATTATGACATCATCATTGATGTCACAATTGACATTATCGGTTTTAAAATTACTGTCGTAGATCATGTCCGTGCCATCCGTGAGTTCAGAATCGTCAAATTTACAGTTTCGAAAAGTTGGTCGAAATCAATTATGACATCATCAGTGATGTCACAATTGACATTATCGGCTTTAAAATTACTGTCGTAGATGATGTCCGTGCCATCCGTGAGTTCAGAAGCGTCAATTTCACAGTTTCGAAAAGATGGTCAAAATCAATTATGACATCATCAGTGATGTCACAATTGACATTATTGGTTTTAAAATTACTGTCGTATATGATGTCCGTGCCATCCGTGAGTTCAGAAGTGTCAATTTTACAGTTTCGAAAAGATGGTCAAAATCAATTATGACATCATCAGTGATGTCACAATTGACATTATCGGTTTTAAAATTACTGTCGTAGATGATGTCCGTGCCATCCGTGAGTTCAGAAGCGTCAATTTTACAGTTTCGAAAAGATGGTCAAAATCAATTATGACATCATCAGTGATGTCACAATTGACATTATCGGTTTTAAAATTACTGTCGTAGATGATGTCCGTGCCATCCGTGAGTTCAGAAGCGTCAATTTCACAGTTTCGAAAAGATGGTCAAAATCAATTATGACATCATCACTGATGTCACAATTGACATTATCGGTTTTAAAATTACTGTCGTAGATGATGTCCGTGCCATCCGTGAGTTTAGAATCGTCAAATTTACAGTTTTGAAAAGATGGTTAAAATCAATTATGACATCATCAGTGATGTCACAATTGACATTATTGGTTTTAAAATTAATGTCGTAGATGATGTCCGTGCCATCCGTGAGTTCAGAAGCGTCAATTTTACAGTTTTAAAAAGATGTTTAAAATCAATTATGACATCATCAGTGATGTCACAATTGACATTATCGGTTTTATAATTACTGTCGTAGATGATGTCCGTGCCATCCGTGAGTTCAGAAGCATCAATTTTACAGTTTTGAAAAGATGGTTGAAATCAATTATGACATCATCAGTGATGTCACAGTTGACATTATCGGTTTTAAAATTACTGTCGTAGATGATGTCCGTGCCATTCGTGAGTTTAGAAGCGTCAATTTTACAGTTTTGAAAAGATGGTTGAAATCAATTATGACATCATCAGTGATGTCACAATTGACATTATCGGTTTTAAAATTACTGTCGTAGATGATGTCCGTGCCATCCGTGATTTCAGAAGCGTCAATTTTACAGTTTTGAAAAAATGGTCGAAATCAATTATGACATCATCAGTGATGTCACAGTTGACATTATCGGTTTTAAAATTACTGTCGTAGATGATGTCCGTGCCATCCGTGAGTTCAGAAGCGTCAATTTTAAAGTTTCGAAAAGATGGTCAAAATCAATTATGACATCATCACTGATGTAGCAATTGACATTATCGGTTTTAAAATTACTGTCGTAGATGATGTCCGTGCCATCCGTGAGTTCAGAAGCGTCAATTTTACAGTTTTGAAAAGATGGTTAAAATCAATTATGACATCATCAGTGATGTCACAATTGACATTATTGGTTTTAAAATTACTGTCGTAGATGATGTCCGTGCCATCTTTGAGTTCAGAAGCGTCAATTGTACAGTTACGAAAAGATGGTCAAAATCAATTATGACATCATCAGTGATGTCATTATTGAAATTATCGGTTTTAAAATTACTGTCGTAGATGATGTCCGTGCCATCCGTGAGTTCAGAAGTGTCAATTTTACAGTTTCGAAAAGATGGTCAAAATCAATTATGACATCATCAGTGATGTCACAATTGACATTATCGGTTTTAAAATTACTGTCGTAGATGATGTCCGTGCCATCCGTGAGTTCAGAAGCGTCAATTTTACAGTTTTGAAAAGATGGTTAAAATCAATTATGACATCATCAGTGATGTCACAATTGACATTATTGGTTTTAAAATTACTGTCGTAGATGATGTCCGTGCCATCTTTGAGTTCAGAAGCGTCAATTTTACTGTTTTGAAAAGATGGTCGAAATCAATTATGACATCATCAGTGATGTCACAATTGACATTATCGGTTTTAAAATTACTGTCGTAGATGATGTCCGTGCCATTCGTGAGTTCAGAAGCGTCAATTTTACAGTTTTGAAAAGATGGTTGAAATCAATTATGACATCATCAGTGATGTCACAATTGACATTATCGGTTTTAAAATTACTGTCGTAGATCATGTCCGTGCCATCCGTGAGTTCAGAATCGTCAAATTTACAGTTTCGAAAAGTTGGTCGAAATCAATTATGACATCATCAGTGATGTCACAATTGACATTATCGGTTTTAAAATTACTGTCGTAGATGATGTCTGTGCCATTCGTGAGTTCAGAAGCGTAAATTTTACAGTTTTGATAAGATGGTCGAAATCAATTATGACATCATCAGTGATGTCACAATTGACATTATCAGTTTTAAAATTACTGTCGTAGATGATGTCCGTGCCATCTTTGAGTTCAGAAGCGTCAATTTTACTGTTTTGAAAAGATGGTCGAAATCAATTATGACATCATCAGTGATGTCACAATTGACATTATCGGTTTTAAAATTACTGTCGTAGATGATGTCCGTGCCATTCGTGAGTTCAGAAGCGTCAATTTTACAGTTTTGAAAAGATGGTTGAAATCAATTATGACATCATCAGTGATGTCACAATTGACATTATTGGTTTTAAAATTACTGTCGTAGATGATGTCCGTGCCATCCGTGAGTTCAGAAGCGTCAATTTTACAGTTTTGAAAAGATGGTTAAAATCAATTATGACATCATCAGTGATGTCACAATTGACATTATTGGTTTTAAAATTACTGTCGTAGATGATGTCCGTGCCATCTTTGAGTTCAGAAGCGTCAATTTTACAGTTACGAAAAGATGGTCAAAATCAATTATGACATCATCAGTGATGTCATTATTGAAATTATCGGTTTTAATATTACTGTCGTAGATGATGTCCGTGCCATCCGTGAGTTCAGAAGCGTCAATTTCACAGTTTCGAAAAGATGGTCAAAATCAATTATGACATCATCAGTGATGTCACAATTGACATTATTGGTTTTAAAATTACTGTCGTATATGATGTCCGTGCCATCCGTGAGTTCAGAAGTGTCAATTTTACAGTTTCGAAAAGATGGTCAAAATCAATTATGACATCATCAGTGATGTCACAATTGACATTATCGGTTTTAAAATTACTGTCGTAGATGATGTCCGTGCCATCCGTGAGTTCAGAAGCGTCAATTTTACAGTTTCGAAAAGATGGTCAAAATCAATTATGACATCATCAGTGATGTCACAATTGACATTATCGGTTTTAAAATTACTGTCGTAGATGATGTCCGTGCCATCCGTGAGTTCAGAAGCGTCAATTTCACAGTTTCGAAAAGATGGTCAAAATCAATTATGACATCATCACTGATGTCACAATTGACATTATCGGTTTTAAAATTACTGTCGTAGATGATGTCCGTGCCATCCGTGAGTTTAGAATCGTCAAATTTACAGTTTTGAAAAGATGGTTAAAATCAATTATGACATCATCAGTGATGTCACAATTGACATTATTGGTTTTAAAATTACTGTCGTAGATGATGTCCGTGCCATCCGTGAGTTCAGAAGCGTCAATTTTACAGTTTTGAAAAGATGTTTAAAATCAATTATGACATCATCAGTGATGTCACAATTGACATTATCGGTTTTATAATTACTGTCGTAGATGATGTCCGTGCCATCCGTGAGTTCAGAAGCATCAATTTTACAGTTTTGAAAAGATGGTTGAAATCAATTATGACATCATCAGTGATGTCACAGTTGACATTATCGGTTTTAAAATTACTGTCGTAGATGATGTCCGTGCCATTCGTGAGTTTAGAAGCGTCAATTTTACAGTTTTGAAAAGATGGTTGAAATCAATTATGACATCATCAGTGATGTCACAATTGACATTATCGGTTTTAAAATTACTGTCGTAGATGATGTCCGTGCCATCCGTGATTTCAGAAGCGTCAATTTTACAGTTTTGAAAAAATGGTCGAAATCAATTATGACATCATCAGTGATGTCACAGTTGACATTATCGGTTTTAAAATTACTGTCGTAGATGATGTCCGTGCCATCCGTGAGTTCAGAAGCGTCAATTTTAAAGTTTCGAAAAGATGGTCAAAATCAATTATGACATCATCACTGATGTAGCAATTGACATTATCGGTTTTAAAATTACTGTCGTAGATGATGTCCGTGCCATCCGTGAGTTCAGAAGCGTCAATTTTACAGTTTCGAAAAGATGGTCAAAATCAATTATGACATCATCAGTGATGTCACAATTGACATTATCGGTTTTAAAATTAGTGTCGTAGATGATGTCCGTTCCATCCGTGAGTTCAGAAGCGTCAATTTTACAGTTTTGAAAAGATATCGAAATCAATTATGACATCATCAGTGATGTCACAATTGACATTATCGGTTTTAAAATGACTGTCGTAGATGATGTCCGTGCCATCCGTGAGTTCAGAATCGTCAAATTTACAGTTTCGAAAAGATGGTTGAAATCAATTATGACATCATCAGTGATGTCACAATTGACATTATCGGTTTTAAAATTACTGTCGTAGATGATGTCCTTGCCATCTGTGCGTTCAGAAGCGTCAATTTTACAGTTTTGAAAAGATGGTTAAAATCAATTATGACATCATCAGTGATGTCACAATTGACATTATTGGTTTTAAAATTACTGTCGTAGATGATGTCCGTGCCATCCGTGAGTTCAGAAGCGTCAATTTTACAGTTTTGAAAAGATGGTTAAAATCAATTATGACATCATCAGTGATGTCACAATTGACATTATTGGTTTTAAAATTACTGTCGTAGATGATGTCCGTGCCATCTTTGAGTTCAGAAGCGTCAATTTTACTGTTTTGAAAAGATGGTCGAAATCAATTATGACATCATCAGTGATGTCACAATTGACATTATCGGTTTTAAAATTACTGTCGTAGATGATGTCCGTGCCATTCGTGAGTTCAGAAGCGTCAATTTTACAGTTTTGAAAAGATGGTTGAAATCAATTATGACATCATCAGTGATGTCACAATTGACATTATCGGTTTTAAAATTACTGTCGTAGATCATGTCCGTGCCATCCGTGAGTTCAGAATCGTCAAATTTACAGTTTCGAAAAGTTGGTCGAAATCAATTATGACATCATCAGTGATGTCACAATTGACATTATCGGTTTTAAAATTACTGTCGTAGATGATGTCTGTGCCATTCGTGAGTTCAGAAGCGTAAATTTTACAGTTTTGATAAGATGGTCGAAATCAATTATGACATCATCAGTGATGTCACAATTGACATTATCAGTTTTAAAATTACTGTCGTAGATGATGTCCGTGCCATCTTTGAGTTCAGAAGCGTCAATTTTATTGTTTTGAAAAGATGGTCGAAATCAATTATGACATCATCAGTGATGTCACAATTGACATTATCGGTTTTAAAATTACTGTCGTAGATGATGTCCGTGCCATTCGTGAGTTCAGAAGCGTCAATTTTACAGTTTTGAAAAGATGGTTGAAATCAATTATGACATCATCAGTGATGTCACAATTGACATTATCGGTTTTAAAATTACTGTCGTAGATCATGTCCGTGCCATCCGTGAGTTCAGAATCGTCAAATTTACAGTTTCGAAAAGTTGGTCGAAATCAATTATGACATCATCAGTGATGTCACAATTGACATTATCGGTTTTAAAATTACTGTCGTAGATGATGTCTGTGCCATTCGTGAGTTCAGAAGCGTAAATTTTACAGTTTTGATAAGATGGTCGAAATCAATTATGACATCATCAGTGATGTCACAATTGACATTATCAGTTTTAAAATTACTGTCGTAGATGATGTCCGTGCCATTCGTGAGTTTAGAAGCGTCAATTTTACAGTTTTAAAAGATGGTTGAAATCAATTATGACATCATCAGTGATGTCACAATTGACATTATCGGTTTTAAAATTACTGTCGTAGATGATGTCCGTGCCATCCGTGATTTCAGAAGCGTCAATTTTACAGTTTTGAAAAAATGGTCGAAATCAATTATGACATCATCAGTGATGTCACAGTTGACATTATCGGTTTTAAAATTACTGTCGTAGATGATGTCCGTGCCATCCGTGAGTTCAGAAGCGTCAATTTTACAGTTTCGAAAAGATGGTCAAAATCAATTATGACATCATCACTGATGTCACAATTGACATTATCGGTTTTAAAATTACTGTCGTAGATGATGTCCGTGCCATCCGTGAGTTCAGAACCGTCAAATTTACTGTTTTGAAAAGATGGTTAAAATCAATTATGACATCATCAGTGATGTCACAATTGACATTATTGGTTTTAAAATTATTGTCGTAGATGATGTCCGTGCCATCCGTGAGTTCAGAAGCGTCAATTTTACAGTTTTGAAAAGATGGTTAAAATCAATTATGACATCATCAGTGATGTCACAATTGACATTATTGGTTTTAAAATTACTGTCGTAGATGATGTCCGTGCCATCTTTGAGTTCAGAAGCGTCAATTGTACAGTTACGAAAAGATGGTCAAAATCAATTATGACATCATCAGTGATGTCATTATTGAAATTATCGGTTTTAAAATTACTGTCGTAGATGATGTCCGTGCCATCCGTGAGTTCAGAAGCGTCAATTTTACAGTTTTGAAAAGATGGTTAAAATCAATTATGACATCATCAGTGATGTCACAATTGACATTATTGGTTTTAAAATTACTGTCGTAGATGATGTCCGTGCCATCTTTGAGTTCAGAAGCGTCAATTTTACAGTTACGAAAAGATGGTCGAAATCAATTATGACATCATCAGTGATGTCACAATTGACATTATCGGTTTTAAAATTACTGTCGTAGATGATGTCCGTGCCATCCGTGAGTTCAGAAGTGTAAATTTTACAGTTTCGAAAAGATGGTCAAAATCAATTATGACATCATCAGTGATGTCACAATTGACATTATCGGTTTTAAAATTACTGTCGTAGATGATGTCCGTGCCATCCGTGAGTTCAGAAGCGTCAATTTTACAGTTTCGAAAAGATGGTCAAAATCAATTATGACATCATCAGTGATGTCACAATTGACATTATCGGTTTTAAAATTAGTGTCGAAGATGATGTCCGTTCCATCCGTGAGTTCAGAAGCGTCAATTTTACAGTTTCGAAAAGATGGTCAAAATCAATTATGACATCATCACTGATGTCACAATTGACATTATCGGTTTTAAAATTACTGTCGTAGATGATGTCCGTGCCATCCGTGAGTTCAGAACCGTCAAATTTACTGTTTTGAAAAGATGGTTAAAATCAATTATGACATCATCAGTGATGTCACAATTGACATTATTGGTTTTAAAATTACTGTCGTAGATGATGTCCGTGCCATCTTTGAGTTCAGAAGCGTCAATTTTACAGTTACGAAAAGATGGTCGAAATCAATTATGACATCATCAGTGATGTCACAATTGACATTATCGGTTTTAAAATTACTGTCGTAGATGATGTCCGTGCCATCCGTGAGTTCAGAAGTGTAAATTTTACAGTTTCGAAAAGATGGTCAAAATCAATTATGACATCATCAGTGATGTCACAATTGACATTATCGGTTTTAAAATTACTGTCGTAGATGATGTCCGTGCCATCCGTGAGTTCAGAAGCGTCAATTTTACAGTTTCGAAAAGATGGTCAAAATCAATTATGACATCATCAGTGATGTCACAATTGACATTATCGGTTTTAAAATTAGTGTCGAAGATGATGTCCGTTCCATCCGTGAGTTCAGAAGCGTCAATTTTACAGTTTTGAAAAGATATCGAAATCAATTATGACATCATCAGTGATGTCACAATTGACATTATCGGTTTTAAAATGACTGTCGTAGATGATGTCCGTGCCATCCGTGAGTTCAGAATCGTCAAATTTACAGTTTCGAAAAGATGGTTGAAATCAATTATGACATCATCAGTGATGTCACAATTGACATTATCGGTTTTAAAATTACTGTCGTAGATGATGTCCTTGCCATCTGTGCGTTCAGAAGCGTCAATTTTACAGTTTTGAAAAGATGGTTAAAATCAATTATGACATCATCAGTGATGTCACAATTGACATTATCGGTTTTAAAATTACTGTCGTAGATGATGTCCGTGCCATCCGTGAGTTCAGAAGCGTCAATTTTACAGTTTTGAAAAGATGGTTAAAATCAATTGACATCATCAGTGATGTCACAATTGACATTATCGGTTTTAAAATTACTGTCGTAGATGATGTCTGTGCCATTCGTGAGTTCAGAAGCGTAAATTTTACAGTTTTGAAAAGATGGTCGAAATCAATTATGACATCATCAGTGATGTCACAATTGACATTATCGGTTTTAAAATTACTGTCGTAGATGATGTCCGTGCCATTCGTGAGTTTAGAAGCGTCAATTTTACAGTTTTGAAAAGATGGTTGAAATCAATTATGACATCATCAGTGATGTCACAATTGACATTATCGGTTTTAAAATTACTGTCGTAGATGATGTCCGTGCCATCCGTGATTTCAGAAGCGTCAATTTTACAGTTTTGAAAAAATGGTCGAAATCAATTATGACCTCATCAGTGATGTCACAGTTGACATTATCGGTTTTAAAATTACTGTCGTAGATGATGTCCGTGCCATCCGTGAGTTCAGAAGCGTCAATTTTACAGTTTCGAAACGATGGTCAAAATCAATTATGACATCATCAGTGATGTCACAATTGACATTATCGGTTTTAAAATTACTGTCGTAGATGATGTCCGTGCCATCCGTGAGTTCAGAAGCGTCAATTTTACAGTTTTGAAAAGATGGTTAAAATCAATTATGACATCATCAGTGATGTCACAATTGACATTATTGGTTTTAAAATTACTGTCGTAGATGATGTCCGTGCCATCTTTGAGTTCAGAAGCGTCAATTTTACAGTTACGAAAAGATGGTCGAAATCAATTATGACATCATCAGTGATGTCACAATTGACATTATCGGTTTTAAAATTACTGTCGTAGATGATGTCCGTGCCATCCGTGAGTTCAGAAGCATCAATTTTACAGTTTCGAAAAGATGGTCAAAATCAATTATGACATCATCAGTGATGTCACAATTGACATTATCGGTTTTAAAATGACTGTCGTAGATGATGTCCGTGCCATCCGTGAGTTCAGAATCGTCAAATTTACAGTTTCGAAAAGATGGTTGAAATCAATTATGACATCATCAGTGATGTCACAATTGACATTATCGGTTTTAAAATTACTGTCGTAGATGATGTCCTTGCCATCTGTGCGTTCAGAAGCGTCAATTTTACAGTTTTGAAAAGATGGTTAAATTCATTTATGACATCATCAGTGATGTCACAATTGACATTATTGGTTTTAAAATTACTGTCGTAGATGATGTCCGTGCCATCTTTGAGTTCAGAAGCGTCAATTTTACAGTTACGAAAAGATGGTCGAAATCAATTATGACATCATCAGTGATGTCACAATTGACATTATCGGTTTTAAAATTACTGTCGTAGATGATGTCCGTGCCATCCGTGAGTTCAGAAGCGTCAATTTTACAGTTTTGAAAAGATGGTCAAAATCAATTATGACATCATCAGTGATGTCACAATTGACATTATCGGTTTTAATATTACTGTCGTAGATGATGTCTGTGCCATTCGTGAGTTCAGAAGCGTCAATTATACTGTTTTGAACAGATGGTCGAAATCAATTATGACATCATCAGTGATGTCACAATTGACATTATCGGTTTTATAATTACTGTCGTAGATGATTTCCGTGCCATCCGTGAGTTCAGAAGCATCAATTTTACAGTTTTGAAAAGATGGTTGAAATCAATTATGACATCATCATTGATGTCACAATTGACATTATCGGTTTTAAAATTACTGTCGTAGATCATGTCCGTGCCATCCGTGAGTTCAGAATCGTCAAATTTACAGTTTCGAAAAGTTGGTCGAAATCAATTATGACATCATCAGTGATGTCACAATTGACATTATCGGCTTTAAAATTACTGTCGTAGATGATGTCCGTGCCATCCGTGAGTTCAGAAGCATCAATTTCACAGTTTCGAAAAGATGGTCAAAATCAATTATGACATCATCAGTGATGTCACAATTGACATTATTGGTTTTAAAATTACTGTCGTATATGATGTCCGTGCCATCCGTGAGTTCAGAAGTGTCAATTTTACAGTTTCGAAAAGATGGTCAAAATCAATTATGACATCATCAGTGATGTCACAATTGACATTATCGGTTTTAAAATTACTGTCGTAGATGATGTCCGTGCCATCCGTGAGTTCAGAAGCGTCAATTTTACAGTTTCGAAAAGATGGTCAAAATCAATTATGACATCATCAGTGATGTCACAATTGACATTATCGGTTTTAAAATTACTGTCGTAGATGATGTCCGTGCCATCCGTGAGTTCAGAAGCGTCAATTTCACAGTTTCGAAAAGATGGTCAAAATCAATTATGACATCATCACTGATGTCACAATTGACATTATCGGTTTTAAAATTACTGTCGTAGATGATGTCCGTGCCATCCGTGAGTTTAGAATCGTCAAATTTACAGTTTTGAAAAGATGGTTAAAATCAATTATGACATCATCAGTGATGTCACAATTGACATTATTGGTTTTAAAATTACTGTCGTAGATGATGTCCGTGCCATCCGTGAGTTCAGAAGCGTCAATTTTACAGTTTTGAAAAGATGTTTAAAATCAATTATGACATCATCAGTGATGTCACAATTGACATTATCGGTTTTATAATTACTGTCGTAGATGATGTCCGTGCCATCCGTGAGTTCAGAAGCATCAATTTTACAGTTTTGAAAAGATGGTTGAAATCAATTATGACATCATCAGTGATGTCACAGTTGACATTATCGGTTTTAAAATTACTGTCGTAGATGATGTCCGTGCCATTCGTGAGTTTAGAAGCGTCAATTTTACAGTTTTGAAAAGATGGTTGAAATCAATTATGACATCATCAGTGATGTCACAATTGACATTATCGGTTTTAAAATTACTGTCGTAGATGATGTCCGTGCCATCCGTGATTTCAGAAGCGTCAATTTTACAGTTTTGAAAAAATGGTCGAAATCAATTATGACATCATCAGTGATGTCACAGTTGACATTATCGGTTTTAAAATTACTGTCGTAGATGATGTCCGTGCCATCCGTGAGTTCAGAAGTGTCAATTTTACAGTTTCGAAAAGATGGTCAAAATCAATTATGACATCATCAGTGATGTCACAATTGACATTATCGGTTTTAAAATTACTGTCGTAGATGATGTCCGTGCCATCCGTGAGTTCAGAAGCGTCAATTTTACAGTTTTGAAAAGATGGTTAAAATCAATTATGACATCATCAGTGATGTCACAATTGACATTATTGGTTTTAAAATTACTGTCGTAGATGATGTCCGTGCCATCTTTGAGTTCAGAAGCGTCAATTTTACAGTTACGAAAAGATGGTCGAAATCAATTATGACATCATCAGTGATGTCACAATTGACATTATCGGTTTTAAAATTACTGTCGTAGATGATGTCCGTGCCATCCGTGAGTTTAGAATCGTCAAATTTACAGTTTTGAAAAGATGGTTAAAATCAATTATGACATCATCAGTGATGTCACAATTGACATTATTGGTTTTAAAATTACTGTCGTAGATGATGTCCGTGCCATCCGTGAGTTCAGAAGCGTCAATTTTACAGTTTTGAAAAGATGTTTAAAATCAATTATGACATCATCAGTGATGTCACAATTGACATTATCGGTTTTATAATTACTGTCGTAGATGATGTCCGTGCCATCCGTGAGTTCAGAAGCATCAATTTTACAGTTTTGAAAAGATGGTTGAAATCAATTATGACATCATCAGTGATGTCACAGTTGACATTATCGGTTTTAAAATTACTGTCGTAGATGATGTCCGTGCCATTCGTGAGTTTAGAAGCGTCAATTTTACAGTTTTGAAAAGATGGTTGAAATCAATTATGACATCATCAGTGATGTCACAATTGACATTATCGGTTTTAAAATTACTGTCGTAGATGATGTCCGTGCCATCCGTGATTTCAGAAGCGTCAATTTTACAGTTTTGAAAAAATGGTCGAAATCAATTATGACATCATCAGTGATGTCACAGTTGACATTATCGGTTTTAAAATTACTGTCGTAGATGATGTCCGTGCCATCCGTGAGTTCAGAAGTGTCAATTTTACAGTTTCGAAAAGATGGTCAAAATCAATTATGACATCATCAGTGATGTCACAATTGACATTATCGGTTTTAAAATTACTGTCGTAGATGATGTCCGTGCCATCCGTGAGTTCAGAAGCGTCAATTTTACAGTTTTGAAAAGATGGTTAAAATCAATTATGACATCATCAGTGATGTCACAATTGACATTATTGGTTTTAAAATTACTGTCGTAGATGATGTCCGTGCCATCTTTGAGTTCAGAAGCGTCAATTTTACAGTTACGAAAAGATGGTCGAAATCAATTATGACATCATCAGTGATGTCACAATTGACATTATCGGTTTTAAAATTACTGTCGTAGATGATGTCCGTGCCATCCGTGAGTTCAGAAGTGTAAATTTTACAGTTTCGAAAAGATGGTCAAAATCAATTATGACATCATCAGTGATGTCACAATTGACATTATCGGTTTTAAAATTACTGTCGTAGATGATGTCCGTGCCATCCGTGAGTTCAGAAGCGTCAATTTTACAGTTTCGAAAAGATGGTCAAAATCAATTATGACATCATCAGTGATGTCACAATTGACATTATCGGTTTTAAAATTAGTATCGTAGATGATGTCCGTTCCATCCGTGAGTTCAGAAGCGTCAATTTTACAGTTTTGAAAAGATATCGAAATCAATTATGACATCATCAGTGATGTCACAATTGACATTATCGGTTTTAAAATGACTGTCGTAGATGATGTCCGTGCCATCCGTGAGTTCAGAATCGTCAAATTTACAGTTTCGAAAAGATGGTTGAAATCAATTATGACATAATCAGTGATGTCACAATTGACATTATCGGTTTTAAAATTACTGTCGTAGATGATGTCCTTGCCATCTGTGCGTTCAGAAGCGTCAATTTTACAGTTTTGAAAAGATGGTTAAAATCAATTATGACATCATCAGTGATGTCACAATTGACATTATTGGTTTTAAAATTACTGTCGTAGATGATGTCCGTGCCATCCGTGAGTTCAGAAGCGTCAATTTTACAGTTTTGAAAAGATGGTTAAAATCAATTATGACATCATCAGTGATGTCACAATTGACATTATTGGTTTTAAAATTACTGTCGTAGATGATGTCCGTGCCATCTTTGAGTTCAGAAGCGTCAATTTTACAGTTACGAAAAGATGGTCAAAATCAATTATGACATCATCAGTGATGTCATTATTGAAATTATCGGTTTTAATATTACTGTCGTAGATGATGTCCGTGCCATCCGTGAGTTCAGAAGCGTCAATTTCACAGTTTCGAAAAGATGGTCAAAATCAATTATGACATCATCAGTGATGTCACAATTGACATTATTGGTTTTAAAATTACTGTTGTATATGATGTCCGTGCCATCCGTGAGTTCAGAAGTGTCAATTTTACAGTTTCGAAAAGATGGTCAAAATCAATTATGACATCATCAGTGATGTCACAATTGACATTATCGGTTTTAAAATTACTGTCGTAGATGATGTCCGTGCCATCCGTGAGTTCAGAAGCGTCAATTTTACAGTTTCGAAAAGATGGTCAAAATCAATTATGACATCATCAGTGATGTCACAATTGACATTATCGGTTTTAAAATTACTGTCGTAGATGATGTCCGTGCCATCCGTGAGTTCAGAAGCGTCAATTTCACAGTTTCGAAAAGATGGTCAAAATCAATTATGACATCATCACTGATGTCACAATTGACATTATCGGTTTTAAAATTACTGTCGTAGATGATGTCCGTGCCATCCGTGAGTTTAGAATCGTCAAATTTACAGTTTTGAAAAGATGGTTAAAATCAATTATGACATCATCAGTGATGTCACAATTGACATTATTGGTTTTAAAATTACTGTCGTAGATGATGTCCGTGCCATCCGTGAGTTCAGAAGCGTCAATTTTACAGTTTTGAAAAGATGTTTAAAATCAATTATGACATCATCAGTGATGTCACAATTGACATTATCGGTTTTATAATTACTGTCGTAGATGATGTCCGTGCCATCCGTGAGTTCAGAAGCATCAATTTTACAGTTTTGAAAAGATGGTTGAAATCAATTATGACATCATCAGTGATGTCACAGTTGACATTATCGGTTTTAAAATTACTGTCGTAGATGATGTCCGTGCCATTCGTGAGTTTAGAAGCGTCAATTTTACAGTTTTGAAAAGATGGTTGAAATCAATTATGACATCATCAGTGATGTCACAATTGACATTATCGGTTTTAAAATTACTGTCGTAGATGATGTCCGTGCCATCCGTGATTTCAGAAGCGTCAATTTTACAGTTTTGAAAAAATGGTCGAAATCAATTATGACATCATCAGTGATGTCACAGTTGACATTATCGGTTTTAAAATTACTGTCGTAGATGATGTCCGTGCCATCCGTGAGTTCAGAAGCGTCAATTTTAAAGTTTCGAAAAGATGGTCAAAATCAATTATGACATCATCACTGATGTAGCAATTGACATTATCGGTTTTAAAATTACTGTCGTAGATGATGTCCGTGCCATCCGTGAGTTCAGAAGCGTCAATTTTACAGTTTTGAAAAGATGGTTAAAATCAATTATGACATCATCAGTGATGTCACAATTGACATTATTGGTTTTAAAATTACTGTCGTAGATGATGTCCGTGCCATCTTTGAGTTCAGAAGCGTCAATTGTACAGTTACGAAAAGATGGTCAAAATCAATTATGACATCATCAGTGATGTCATTATTGAAATTATCGGTTTTAAAATTACTGTCGTAGATGATGTCCGTGCCATCCGTGAGTTCAGAAGTGTCAATTTTACAGTTTCGAAAAGATGGTCAAAATCAATTATGACATCATCAGTGATGTCACAATTGACATTATCGGTTTTAAAATTACTGTCGTAGATGATGTCCGTGCCATCCGTGAGTTCAGAAGCGTCAATTTTACAGTTTTGAAAAGATGGTTAAAATCAATTATGACATCATCAGTGATGTCACAATTGACATTATTGGTTTTAAAATTACTGTCGTAGATGATGTCCGTGCCATCTTTGAGTTCAGAAGCGTCAATTTTACAGTTACGAAAAGATGGTCGAAATCAATTATGACATCATCAGTGATGTCACAATTGACATTATCGGTTTTAAAATTACTGTCGTAGATGATGTCCGTGCCATCCGTGAGTTCAGAAGTGTAAATTTTACAGTTTCGAAAAGATGGTCAAAATCAATTATGACATCATCAGTGATGTCACAATTGACATTATCGGTTTTAAAATTAGTATCGTAGATGATGTCCGTTCCATCCGTGAGTTCAGAAGCGTCAATTTTACAGTTTTGAAAAGATATCGAAATCAATTATGACATCATCAGTGATGTCACAATTGACATTATCGGTTTTAAAATGACTGTCGTAGATGATGTCCGTGCCATCCGTGAGTTCAGAATCGTCAAATTTACAGTTTCGAAAAGATGGTTGAAATCAATTATGACATAATCAGTGATGTCACAATTGACATTATCGGTTTTAAAATTACTGTCGTAGATGATGTCCGTGCCATCCGTGATTTCAGAAGCGTCAATTTTACAGTTTTGAAAAAATGGTCGAAATCAATTATGACATCATCAGTGATGTCACAGTTGACATTATCGGTTTTAAAATTACTGTCGTAGATGATGTCCGTGCCATCCGTGAGTTCAGAAGCGTCAATTTTAAAGTTTCGAAAAGATGGTCAAAATCAATTATGACATCATCACTGATGTAGCAATTGACATTATCGGTTTTAAAATTACTGTCGTAGATGATGTCCGTGCCATCCGTGAGTTCAGAAGCGTCAATTTTACAGTTTTGAAAAGATGGTTAAAATCAATTATGACATCATCAGTGATGTCACAATTGACATTATTGGTTTTAAAATTACTGTCGTAGATGATGTCCGTGCCATCTTTGAGTTCAGAAGCGTCAATTGTACAGTTACGAAAAGATGGTCAAAATCAATTATGACATCATCAGTGATGTCATTATTGAAATTATCGGTTTTAAAATTACTGTCGTAGATGATGTCCGTGCCATCCGTGAGTTCAGAAGTGTCAATTTTACAGTTTCGAAAAGATGGTCAAAATCAATTATGACATCATCAGTGATGTCACAATTGACATTATCGGTTTTAAAATTACTGTCGTAGATGATGTCCGTGCCATCCGTGAGTTCAGAAGCGTCAATTTTACAGTTTTGAAAAGATGGTTAAAATCAATTATGACATCATCAGTGATGTCACAATTGACATTATTGGTTTTAAAATTACTGTCGTAGATGATGTCCGTGCCATCTTTGAGTTCAGAAGCGTCAATTTTACAGTTACGAAAAGATGGTCGAAATCAATTATGACATCATCAGTGATGTCACTATTGACATTATCGGTTTTAAAATTACTGTCGTAGATGATGTCCGTGCCATCCGTGAGTTCAGAAGTGTAAATTTTACAGTTTCGAAAAGATGGTCAAAATCAATTATGACATCATCAGTGATGTCACAATTGACATTATCGGTTTTAAAATTAGTATCGTAGATGATGTCCGTTCCATCCGTGAGTTCAGAAGCGTCAATTTTACAGTTTTGAAAAGATATCGAAATCAATTATGACATCATCAGTGATGTCACAATTGACATTATCGGTTTTAAAATGACTGTCGTAGATGATGTCCGTGCCATCCGTGAGTTCAGAATCGTCAAATTTACAGTTTCGAAAAGATGGTTGAAATCAATTATGACATAATCAGTGATGTCACAATTGACATTATCGGTTTTAAAATTACTGTCGTAGATGATGTCCTTGCCATCTGTGCGTTCAGAAGCGTCAATTTTACAGTTTTGAAAAGATGGTTAAAATCAATTATGACATCATCAGTGATGTCACAATTGACATTATTGGTTTTAAAATTACTGTCGTAGATGATGTCCGTGCCATCCGTGAGTTCAGAAGCGTCAATTTTACAGTTTTGAAAAGATGGTTAAAATCAATTATGACATCATCAGTGATGTCACAATTGACATTATTGGTTTTAAAATTACTGTCGTAGATGATGTCCGTGCCATCTTTGAGTTCAGAAGCGTCAATTTTACAGTTACGAAAAGATGGTCAAAATCAATTATGACATCATCAGTGATGTCATTATTGAAATTATCGGTTTTAATATTACTGTCGTAGATGATGTCCGTGCCATCCGTGAGTTCAGAAGCGTCAATTTCACAGTTTCGAAAAGATGGTCAAAATCAATTATGACATCATCAGTGATGTCACAATTGACATTATTGGTTTTAAAATTACTGTCGTATATGATGTCCGTGCCATCCGTGAGTTCAGAAGTGTCAATTTTACAGTTTCGAAAAGATGGTCAAAATCAATTATGACATCATCAGTGATGTCACAATTGACATAATCGGTTTTAAAATTACTGTCGTAGATGATGTCCGTGCCATCCGTGAGTTCAGAAGCGTCAATTTTACAGTTTCGAAAAGATGGTCAAAATCAATTATGACATCATCAGTGATGTCACAATTGACATTATCGGTTTTAAAATTACTGTCGTAGATGATGTCCGTGCCATCCGTGAGTTCAGAAGCGTCAATTTCACAGTTTCGAAAAGATGGTCAAAATCAATTATGACATCATCACTGATGTCACAATTGACATTATCGGTTTTAAAATTACTGTCGTAGATGATGTCCGTGCCATCCGTGAGTTTAGAATCGTCAAATTTACAGTTTTGAAAAGATGGTTAAAATCAATTATGACATCATCAGTGATGTCACAATTGACATTATTGGTTTTAAAATTACTGTCGTAGATGATGTCCGTGCCATCCGTGAGTTCAGAAGCGTCAATTTTACAGTTTTGAAAAGATGTTTAAAATCAATTATGACATCATCAGTGATGTCACAATTGACATTATCGGTTTTATAATTACTGTCGTAGATGATGTCCGTGCCATCCGTGAGTTCAGAAGCATCAATTTTACAGTTTTGAAAAGATGGTTGAAATCAATTATGACATCATCAGTGATGTCACAGTTGACATTATCGGTTTTAAAATTACTGTCGTAGATGATGTCCGTGCCATTCGTGAGTTTAGAAGCGTCAATTTTACAGTTTTGAAAAGATGGTTGAAATCAATTATGACATCATCAGTGATGTCACAATTGACATTATCGGTTTTAAAATTACTGTCGTAGATGATGTCCGTGCCATCCGTGATTTCAGAAGCGTCAATTTTACAGTTTTGAAAAAATGGTCGAAATCAATTATGACATCATCAGTGATGTCACAGTTGACATTATCGGTTTTAAAATTACTGTCGTAGATGATGTCCGTGCCATCCGTGAGTTCAGAAGCGTCAATTTTAAAGTTTCGAAAAGATGGTCAAAATCAATTATGACATCATCACTGATGTAGCAATTGACATTATCGGTTTTAAAATTACTGTCGTAGATGATGTCCGTGCCATCCGTGAGTTCAGAAGCGTCAATTTTACAGTTTTGAAAAGATGGTTAAAATCAATTATGACATCATCAGTGATGTCACAATTGACATTATTGGTTTTAAAATTACTGTCGTAGATGATGTCCGTGCCATCTTTGAGTTCAGAAGCGTCAATTGTACAGTTACGAAAAGATGGTCAAAATCAATTATGACATCATCAGTGATGTCATTATTGAAATTATCGGTTTTAAAATTACTGTCGTAGATGATGTCCGTGCCATCCGTGAGTTCAGAAGTGTCAATTTTACAGTTTCGAAAAGATGGTCAAAATCAATTATGACATCATCAGTGATGTCACAATTGACATTATCGGTTTTAAAATTACTGTCGTAGATGATGTCCGTGCCATCCGTGAGTTCAGAAGCGTCAATTTTACAGTTTTGAAAAGATGGTTAAAATCAATTATGACATCATCAGTGATGTCACAATTGACATTATTGGTTTTAAAATTACTGTCGTAGATGATGTCCGTGCCATCTTTGAGTTCAGAAGCGTCAATTTTACAGTTACGAAAAGATGGTCGAAATCAATTATGACATCATCAGTGATGTCACAATTGACATTATCGGTTTTAAAATTACTGTCGTAGATGATGTCCGTGCCATCCGTGAGTTCAGAAGTGTAAATTTTACAGTTTCGAAAAGATGGTCAAAATCAATTATGACATCATCAGTGATGTCACAATTGACATTATCGGTTTTAAAATTACTGTCGTAGATGATGTCCGTGCCATCCGTGAGTTCAGAAGCGTCAATTTTACAGTTTCGAAAAGATGGTCAAAATCAATTATGACATCATCAGTGATGTCACAATTGACATTATCGGTTTTAAAATTAGTATCGTAGATGATGTCCGTTCCATCCGTGAGTTCAGAAGCGTCAATTTTACAGTTTTGAAAAGATATCGAAATCAATTATGACATCATCAGTGATGTCACAATTGACATTATCGGTTTTAAAATGACTGTCGTAGATGATGTCCGTGCCATCCGTGAGTTCAGAATCGTCAAATTTACAGTTTCGAAAAGATGGTTGAAATCAATTATGACATAATCAGTGATGTCACAATTGACATTATCGGTTTTAAAATTACTGTCGTAGATGATGTCCTTGCCATCTGTGCGTTCAGAAGCGTCAATTTTACAGTTTTGAAAAGATGGTTAAAATCAATTATGACATCATCAGTGATGTCACAATTGACATTATTGGTTTTAAAATTACTGTCGTAGATGATGTCCGTGCCATCCGTGAGTTCAGAAGCGTCAATTTTACAGTTTTGAAAAGATGGTTAAAATCAATTATGACATCATCAGTGATGTCACAATTGACATTATTGGTTTTAAAATTACTGTCGTAGATGATGTCCGTGCCATCTTTGAGTTCAGAAGCGTCAATTTTACAGTTACGAAAAGATGGTCAAAATCAATTATGACATCATCAGTGATGTCATTATTGAAATTATCGGTTTTAATATTACTGTCGTAGATGATGTCCGTGCCATCCGTGAGTTCAGAAGTGTCAATTTTACAGTTTCGAAAAGATGGTTAAAATCAATTATGACATCATCAGTGATGTCACAATTGACAATATCGGTTTTAAAATTACTGTCGTAGATGATGTCCGTGCCATCCGTGAGTTCAGAAGCGTCAATTTTACAGTTTCGAAAAGATGGTCAAAATCAATTATGACATCATCAGTGATGTCACAATTGACATTATCGGTTTTAAAATTACTGTCGTAGATGATGTCTGTGCCATTCGTGAGTTCAGAAGCGTCAATTTTACTGTTTTGAAAAGATGGTCGAAATCAATTATGACCTCATCAGTGATGTCACAATTGACATTATCGGTTTTAAAATTACTGTCGTAGATGATGTCCGTGCCATTCGTGAGTTCAGAAGCGTCAATTTTACAGTTTTGAAAAGATGGTTGAAATCAATTATGACATCATCAGTGATGTCACAATTGACATTATCGGTTTTAAAATTACTGTCGTAGATCATGTCCGTGCCATCCGTGAGTTCAGAATCGTCAAATTTACAGTTTCGAAAAGTTGGTCGAAATCAATTATGACATCATCAGTGATGTCACAATTGACATTATCGGTTTTAAAATTACTGTCGTAGATGATGTCTGTGCCATTCGTGAGTTCAGAAGTGTCAATTTGACAGTTTCGAAAAGATGGTCAAAATCAATTATGACATCATCAGTGATGTCACAATTGACATTATCGGTTTTAAAATTACTGTCGTAGATGATGTCCGTGCCATCCGTGATTTCAGAAGCTTCAATTTTACAGTTTTGAAAAGATGGTCGAAAACAATTATGACATCATCAGTGATGTCACAGTTGACATTATCGGTTTTAAAATTACTGTCGTAGATGATGTCCGTGCCATCCGTGAGTTCAGAAGCGTCAATTTTACAGTTTCGAAAAGATGGACAAAATCAATTATGACATCATCACTGATGTCACAATTGACATTATCGGTTTTAAAATTACTGTCGTAGATGTCCGTGCCATCCGTGAGTTCAGAATCGTCAAATTTACAGTTTTGAAAAGATGGTCAAAATCAATTATGACATCATCAGTGATGTCACAATTGACATTATTGGTTTTAAAATTACTGTCGTAGATGATGTCCGTGCCATCCGTGAGTTCAGAAGCGTCAATTTTACAGTTTTGAAAAGATGGTTAAAATCAATTATGACATCATCAGTGATGTCACAATTGACATTATGTGTTTTAAAATTACTGTCGTAGATGATGTCCGTGCCATCCGTGAGTTCAGAAGTGTCAATTTGACAGTTTCGAAAAGATGGTCGAAATCAATTATGACATCATCAGTGATGTCACAATTGACATTATCGGTTTTAAAATTACTGTCGTAGATGATGTCCGTGCCATTCGTGAGTTCAGAAGCGTCAATTTTACAGTTTTGAAAAGATGGTTGAAATCAATTATGACATAATCAGTGATGTCACAATTGACATTATCGGTTTTAAAATTACTGTCGTAGATGATGTCCTTGCCATCTGTGCGTTCAGAAGCGTCAATTTTACAGTTTTGAAAAGATGGTTAAAATCAATTATGACATCATCAGTGATGTCACAATTGACATTATTGGTTTTAAAATTACTGTCGTAGATGATGTCCGTGCCATCCGTGAGTTCAGAAGCGTCAATTTTACAGTTTTGAAAAGATGGTTAAAATCAATTATGACATCATCAGTGATGTCACAATTGACAATATCGGTTTTAAAATTACTGTCGTAGATGATGTCCGTGCCATCCGTGAGTTCAGAAGCGTCAATTTTACAGTTTCGAAAAGATGGTCAAAATCAATTATGACATCATCAGTGATGTCACAATTGACATTATCGGTTTTAAAATTACTGTCGTAGATGATGTCCGTGCCATTCGTGAGTTCAGAAGCGTCAATTTTACAGTTTTGAAAAGATGGTCAAAATCAATTATGACATCATCAGTGATGTCACAATTGACATTATCGGTTTTAAAATTACTGTCGTAGATGATGTCCTTGCCATCCGTGAGTTCAGAATTGTCAAATTTACAGTTTCGAAAAGATGGTTGAAATCAATTATGACATCATCAGTGATGTCCCAATTGACATTATATGTTTTAAAATTACTGTCGTAGATGATGTCCGTGCCATCTTTGAGTTCAGAAACGTCAATTTTACAGTTACGAAAAGATGGTCAAAATCAATTATGACATCATCAGTGATGTCATTATTGAAATTATCGGTTTTAATATTACTGTCGTAGATGATGTCCGTGTCATCCGTGAGTTCAGAAGTGTCAATTTTACAGTTTCGAAAAGATGGTCAAAATCAATTATGACATCATCAGTGATGTCACAATTGACATTATCGGTTTTAAAATTACTGTCGTAGATGATGTCCGTGCCATCCGTGAGTTCAGAAGCGTCAATTTTACAGTTTCGAAAAGATGGTCAAAATCAAATATGACATCATCAGTGATGTAACAATTGACATTATCGGTTTTAAAATTACTGTCGTAGATGATGTCTGTGCCATTCGTGAGTTCAGAAGCGTAAATTTTACAGTTTTGAAAAGATGGTCAATTATGACATCATCAGTGATGTCACAATTGACATTATCGGTTTTAAAATTACTGTCGTAGATGATGTCCATGCCATTCGTGAGTTTAGAAGCGTCAATTTTACAGTTTTGAAAAGATGGTTGAAATCAATTATGACATCATCAGTGATGTCACAATTGACATTATCGGTTTTAAAATTACTGTCGTAGATGATGTCCGTGCCATCTTTGAGTTCAGAAGCGTCAATTTTACAGTTACGAAAAGATGGTCAAAATCAATTATGACATCATCAGTGATGTCATTATTGAAATTATCGGTTTTAAAATTACTGTCGTAGATGATGTCCGTGCCATCCGTGAGTTCAGAAGTGTCAATTTTACAATTTCGAAAAGATGGTCAAAATCAATTATGACATCATCAGTGATGTCACAATTGACATTATCGGTTTTAAAATTACTGTCGTAGATGATGTCCGTGCCATCCGTGAGTTCAGAAGCGTCAATTTTACAGTTTCGAAAAGATGGTCAAAATCAATTATGACATCATCAGTGATGTCACAATTGACATTATCGGTTTTAAAATTACTGTCGTAGATGATGTCCGTGCCATTCGTGAGTTCAGAAGCGTCAATTTGACAGTTTTGAAAAGATGGTCGAAATCAATTATGACATCATCAGTGATGTCACAATTGACATTATCGGTTTTAAAATTACTGTCGTTGATGATGTCCGTGCCATCCGTGAGTTCAGAAGCATCAATTTTACAGTTTTGAAAAGATGGTTGAAATCAAATATGACATCATCAGTGATGTCACAATTGACATTATCGGTTTTAAAATTACTGTCGTAGATCATGTCTGTGCCATTCGTGAGTTCAGAAGCGTCAATTTTACAGTTTTGAAAAGATGGTCGAAATCAATTATGACATCATCAGTGATGTCACAATTGACATTATCGGTTTTAAAATTACTGTCTTTGATGATGTCCGTGCCATCCGTGAGTTCAGAAGTGTCAATTTTACAGTTTCGAAAAGATGGCCAAAATCAATTATGACATCATCAGTGATGTCACAATTGACATTATCGGTTTTAAAATTACTGTCGTAGATGATGTCCGTGCCATCCGTGAGTTCAGAAGCGTCAATTTTACAGTTTCGAAAAGATGGTCAAAATCAATTATGACATCATCAGTGATGTCACAATTGACATTATCGGTTTTAAAATTACTGTCGTAGATGATGTCCGTGCCATCCGTGAGTTCAGAATTGTCAAATTTACAGTTTCGAAAAGATGGTTGAAATCAATTATGACATCATCAGTGATGTCCCAATTGACATTATATGTTTTAAAATTACTGTCGTAGATGATGTCCGTGCCATCTTTGAGTTCAGAAGCGTCAATTTTACAGTTACGAAAAGATGGTCAAAATCAATTATGACATCATCAGTGATGTCATTATTGAAATTATCGGTTTTAATATTACTGTCGTAGATGATGTCCGTGTCATCCGTGAGTTCAGAAGTGTCAATTTTACAGTTTCGAAAAGATGGTCAAAATCAATTATGACATCATCAGTGATGTCACAATTGACATTATCGGTTTTAAAATTACTGTCGTAGATGATGTCCGTGCCATCCGTGAGTTCAGAAGCGTCAATTTTACAGTTTCGAAAAGATGGTCAAAATCAAATATGACATCATCAGTGATGTAACAATTGACATTATCGGTTTTAAAATTACTGTCGTAGATGATGTCTGTGCCATTCGTGAGTTCAGAAGCGTAAATTTTACAGTTTTGAAAAGATGGTCGAAATCAATTATGACATCATCAGTGATGTCACAATTGACATTATCGGTTTTAAAATTACTGTCGTAGATGATGTCCGTGCCATTCGTGAGTTTAGAAGCGTCAATTTTACAGTTTTGAAAAGATGGTTGAAATCAATTATGACATCATCAGTGATGTCACAATTGACATTATCGGTTTTAAAATTACTGTCGTAGATGATGTCCGTGCCATCTTTGAGTTCAGAAGCGTCAATTTTACAGTTACGAAAAGATGGTCAAAATCAATTATGACATCATCAGTGATGTCATTATTGAAATTATCGGTTTTAAAATTACTGTCGTAGATGATGTCCGTGCCATCCGTGAGTTCAGAAGTGTCAATTTTACAATTTCGAAAAGATGGTCAAAATCAATTATGACATCATCAGTGATGTCACAATTGACATTATCGGTTTTAAAATTACTGTCGTAGATGATGTCCGTGCCATCCGTGAGTTCAGAAGCGTCAATTTTACAGTTTCGAAAAGATGGTCAAAATCAATTATGACATCATCAGTGATGTCACAATTGACATTATCGGTTTTAAAATTACTGTCGTAGATGATGTCCGTGCCATTCGTGAGTTCAGAAGCGTCAATTTGACAGTTTTGAAAAGATGGTCAAAATCAATTATGACATCATCAGTGATGTCACAATTGACATTATCGGTTTTAAAATTACTGTCGTACATGATGTCCGTGCCATCCGTGAGTTCAGAATCGTCAAATTTACAGTTTCGAAAAGTTGGTCGAAATCAATTATGACATCATCAGTGATGTCACAATTGACATTATCGGTTTTAAAATTACTGTCGTTGATGATGTCCGTGCCATCCGTGAGTTCAGAAGCATCAATTTTACAGTTTTGAAAAGATGGTTGAAATCAATTATGACATCATCAGTGATGTCACAATTGACATTATCGGTTTTAAAATTACTGTCGTAGATCATGTCTGTGCCATCCGTGAGTTCAGAAGCGTCAATTTTACAGTTTTGAAAAGATGGTCGAAATCAATTATGACATCATCAGTGATGTCACAATTGACATTATCGGTTTTAAAATGACTGTCTTTGATGATGTCCGTGCCATCCGTGAGTTCAGAAGTGTCAATTTTACAGTTTCGAAAAGATGGCCAAAATCAATTATGACATCATCAGTGATGTCACAATTGACATTATCGGTTTTAAAATTACTGTCGTAGATGATGTCCGTGCCATCCGTGAGTTCAGAAGCGTCAATTTTACAGTTTCGAAAAGATGGTCAAAATCAATTATGACATCATCAGTGATGTCACAATTGACATTATCGGTTTTAAAATTAGTGTCGTAGATGATGTCCGTTCCATCCGTGAGTTCAGAAGCGTCAATTTTACAGTTTTGAAAAGATGGTCGAAATCAATTATGACATCATCAGTGATGTCACAATTGACATTATCGGTTTTAAAATTACTGTCGTAGATGATGTCCTTGCCATCTGTGCGTTCAGAAGCGTCAATTTTACAGTTTTGAAAAGATGGTTAAAATCAAATATGACATCATCAGTGATGTCACAATTGACATTATTGGTTTTAAAATTACTGTCGTAGATGATGTCCGTGCCATCTTTGAGTTCAGAAGCCTCAATTTTACAGTTACGAAAAGATGGTCGAAATCAATTATGACATAATCAGTGATGTCACAATTGACATTATCGGTTTTAAAATTACTGTCGTAGATGATGTCCGTGCCATCCGTGAGTTCAGAAGTGCCAATTTTACAGTTTCGAAAAGATGGTCAAAATCAATTATGACATCATCAGTGATGTCACAATTGACATTATCGGTTTTAAAATTACTGTCGTAGATGATGTCCGTGCCATCCGTGAGTTCAGAAGCGTCAATTTTACAGTTTTGAAAAGATGGTCAAAATCAATTATGACATCATCAGTGATGTCACAATTGACATTATCGGTTTTAAAATGACTGTCGTAGATGATGTCCGTGCCATCCGTGAGTTCAGAAGTGTCAATTTTACAGTTTTGAAAAGATGGTTAAAATCAATTATGACATCATCAGTGATGTCACAATTGACATTATCGGTTTTAAAATTACTGTCGTAGATGATGACCGTTCCATCCGTGAGTTCAGAAGCGTCAATTTTACAGTTTCGAAAAGATGGTCAAAATCAATTATGAGATCATCAGTGATGTCATAATTGACATTATCGGTTTTAAAATTACTGTCGTAGATGATGACCGTTCCATCCGTGAGTTCAGAAGCGTCAATTTTACAGTTTTGAAAAGATGGTCGAAATCAATTATGACATCATTAGTGATGTCACAATTGACATTATCGGTTTTAAAATTACTGTCGTAGATCATGTCCGTGCCATTCGTGGGTTCAGAAGCGTCAATTTTACAGATTTGAAAAGATGGTCAAAATCAATTATGACATCATCAGTGATGTCACAATTGACATTATCGGTTTTAAAATTACTGTCGTAGATGATGACCGTTCCATCCGTGAGTTCAGAAGCGTCAATTTTACAGTTTTGAAAAGATGGTCGAAATCAATTATGACATCATTAGTGATGTCACAATTGACATTATCGGTTTTAAAATTACTGTCGTAGATGATGTCCGTGCCATCCGTGAGTTCAGAAGCGTCAATTTTACAGTTTCGAAAAGATGGTCAAAATCAATTATGACATCATCAGTGATGTAACAATTGACATTATCGGTTTTAATATTACTGTCGTAGATGATGTCTGTGCCATTTGTGAGTTCAGAAGCATCAATTTTACTGTTTTGAAAAGATGGTCGAAATCAATTATGACATCATCAGTGATGTCACAATTGACATTATCGGTTTTACAATTACTGTCGTAGATGATGTCCGTGCCATTCGTGAGTTCAGAAGCGTCAATTTTACAGTTTTGAAAAGATATCGAAATCAATTATGACATCATCAGTGATGTCACAATTGACATTATCGGTTTTAAAATTACTGTCGTAGATGATGTCCGTGCCATCCGTGAGTTCAGAAGCATCAATTTTACAGTTTTGAAAAGATGGTTGAAATCAATTATGACATCATCAGTGATGTCACAATTGACATTATCGGTTTTAAAATTACTGTCGTAGATCATGTCTGTGCCATTCGTGAGTTCAGAAGCGTCAATTTTACAGTTTTGAAAAGATGGTCGAAATCAATTATGACATCATCAGTGATGTCACAATTGACATTATCGGTTTTAAAATTACTGTCTTTGATGATGTCCGTGCCATCCGTGAGTTCAGAAGGTTCAATTTTACAGTTTCGAAAAGATGGCCAAAATCAATTATGACATCATCAGTGATGTCACAATTGACATTATCGGTTTTAAAATTACTGTCGTAGATGATGTCCGTGCCATCCGTGAGTTCAGAAGCGTCAATTTTACAGTTTCGAAAAGATGGTCAAAATCAATTATGACATCATCAGTGATGTCACAATTGACATTATCGGTTTTAAAATTACTGTCGTAGATGATGTCCGTGCCATCCGTGAGTTCAGAATTGTCAAATTTACAGTTTCGAAAAGATGGTTGAAATCAATTATGACATCATCAGTGATGTCCCAATTGACATTATATGTTTTAAAATTACTGTCGTAGATGATGTCCGTGCCATCTTTGAGTTCAGAAGCGTCAATTTTACAGTTACGAAAAGATGGTCAAAATCAATTATGACATCATCAGTGATGTCATTATTGAAATTATCGGTTTTAATATTACTGTCGTAGATGATGTCCGTGTCATCCGTGAGTTCAGAAGTGTCAATTTTACAGTTTCGAAAAGATGGTCAAAATCAATTATGACATCATCAGTGATGTCACAATTGACATTATCGGTTTTAAAATTACTGTCGTAGATGATGTCCGTGCCATCCGTGAGTTCAGAAGCGTCAATTTTACAGTTTCGAAAAGATGGTCAAAATCAAATATGACATCATCAGTGATGTAACAATTGACATTATCGGTTTTAAAATTACTGTCGTAGATGATGTCTGTGCCATTCGTGAGTTCAGAAGCGTAAATTTTACAGTTTTGAAAAGATGGTCGAAATCAATTATGACATCATCAGTGATGTCACAATTGACATTATCGGTTTTAAAATTACTGTCGTAGATGATGTCCGTGCCATTCGTGAGTTTAGAAGCGTCAATTTTACAGTTTTGAAAAGATGGTTGAAATCAATTATGACATCATCAGTGATGTCACAATTGACATTATCGGTTTTAAAATTACTGTCGTAGATGATGTCCGTGCCATCTTTGAGTTCAGAAGCGTCAATTTTACAGTTACGAAAAGATGGTCAAAATCAATTATGACATCATCAGTGATGTCATTATTGAAATTATCGGTTTTAAAATTACTGTCGTAGATGATGTCCGTGCCATCCGTGAGTTCAGAAGTGTCAATTTTACAATTTCGAAAAGATGGTCAAAATCAATTATGACATCATCAGTGATGTCACAATTGACATTATCGGTTTTAAAATTACTGTCGTAGATGATGTCCGTGCCATCCGTGAGTTCAGAAGCGTCAATTTTACAGTTTCGAAAAGATGGTCAAAATCAATTATGACATCATCAGTGATGTCACAATTGACATTATCGGTTTTAAAATTACTGTCGTAGATGATGTCCGTGCCATTCGTGAGTTCAGAAGCGTCAATTTGACAGTTTTGAAAAGATGGTCAAAATCAATTATGACATCATCAGTGATGTCACAATTGACATTATCGGTTTTAAAATTACTGTCGTACATGATGTCCGTGCCATCCGTGAGTTCAGAATCGTCAAATTTACAGTTTCGAAAAGTTGGTCGAAATCAATTATGACATCATCAGTGATGTCACAATTGACATTATCGGTTTTAAAATTACTGTCGTTGATGATGTCCGTGCCATCCGTGAGTTCAGAAGCATCAATTTTACAGTTTTGAAAAGATGGTTGAAATCAATTATGACATCATCAGTGATGTCACAATTGACATTATCGGTTTTAAAATTACTGTCGTAGATCATGTCTGTGCCATTCGTGAGTTCAGAAGCGTCAATTTTACAGTTTTGAAAAGATGGTCGAAATCAATTATGACATCATCAGTGATGTCACAATTGACATTATCGGTTTTAAAATTACTGTCTTTGATGATGTCCGTGCCATCCGTGAGTTCAGAAGTGTCAATTTTACAGTTTCGAAAAGATGGCCAAAATCAATTATGACATCATCAGTGATGTCACAATTGACATTATCGGTTTTAAAATTACTGTCGTAGATGATGTCCGTGCCATCCGTGAGTTCAGAAGCGTCAATTTTACAGTTTCGAAAAGATGGTCAAAATCAATTATGACATCATCAGTGATGTCACAATTGACATTATCGGTTTTAAAATTAGTGTCGTAGATGATGTCCGTTCCATCCGTGATTTCAGAAGCGTCAATTTTACAGTTTTGAAAAGATATCGAAATCAATTATGACATCATCAGTGATGTCACAATTGACATTATCGGTTTTAAAATGACTGTCGTAGATGATGTCCGTGCCATCCGTGAGTTCAGAATCGTCAAATTTACAGTTTCGAAAAGATGGTTGAAATCAAATTATGACATCATCAGTGATGTCACAATTGACATTATCGGTTTTAAAATTACTGTCGTAGATGATGTCCTTGCCATCTGTGCGTTAAGAAGCGTCAATTTTACAGTTTTGAAAAGATGGTTAAAATCAAATATGACATCATCAGTGATGTCACAATTGACATTATTGGTTTTAAAATTACTGTCGTAGATGATGTCCGTGCCATCTTTGAGTTCAGAAGCCTCAATTTTACAGTTACGAAAAGATGGTCGAAATCAATTATGACATAATCAGTGATGTCACAATTGACATTATCGGTTTTAAAATTACTGTCGTAGATGATGTCCGTGCCATCTGTGAGTACAGAAGCGTCAATTTTACAGTTTCGAAAAGATGGTCAAAATCAAATATGACATCATCAGTGATGTCACAATTGACATTATCGGTTTTACAATTACTGTCGTAGATGATGTCCGTGCCATTCGTGAGTTCAGAAGCGTCAATTTTACAGTTTTGAAAAGATATCGAAATCAATTATGACATCATCAGTGATGTCACAATTGACATTATCGGTTTTAAAATTACTGTCGTAGATGATGTCCGTGCCATCCGTGATTTCAGAAGCGTCAATTTTACAGTTTTGAAAAGATGGTCAAAATCAATTATGACATCATCAGTGATGTCACAGTTGACATTATCGGTTTTAAAATTACTGTCGTAGATGATGTCCGTGCCATCCGTGAGTTCAGAAGCGTCAATTTTACAGTTTCGAAAAGATGGTCAAAATCAATTATGACATCATCACTGATGTCACAATTGACATTATCGGTTTTAAAATTACTGTCGTAGATGATGTCCGTGCCATCCGTGAGTTCAGAAGCGTCAATTTTACAGTTTTGAAAAGATGGTTAAAATCAATTATGACATCATCAGTGATGTCACAATTGACATTATTGGTTTTAAAATTACTGTTGTAGATGATGTCCGTGCCATCTTTGAGTTCAGAAGCGTCAATTTTACAGTTTCGAAAAGATGGTCAAAATCAAATATGACATCATCAGTGATGTCACAATTGACATTATCGGTTTTAAAATTACTGTCGTAGATGATGTCCGTGCCATTCGTGAGTTCAGAAGCGTCAATTTTACAGTTTTGAAAAGATGGTTGAAATCAATTATGACATCATCAGTGATGTCACAATTGACATTATCGGTTTTAAAATTACTGTCGTACATGATGTCCGTGCCATCCGTGAGTTCAGAATCGTCAAATTTACAGTTTCGAAAAGTTGGTCGAAATCAATTATGACATCATCAGTGATGTCACAATTGACATTATCGGTTTTAAAATTACTGTCGTTGATGATGTCCGTGCCATCCGTGAGTTCAGAAGCATCAATTTTACAGTTTTGAAAAGATGGTTGAAATCAATTATGACATCATCAGTGATGTCACAATTGACATTATCGGTTTTAAAATTACTGTCGTAGATCATGTCTGTGCCATTCGTGAGTTCAGAAGCGTCAATTTTACAGTTTTGAAAAGATGGTCGAAATCAATTATGACATCATCAGTGATGTCACAATTGACATTATCGGTTTTAAAATTACTGTCTTTGATGATGTCCGTGCCATTCGTGGGTTCAGAAGCGTCAATTTTACAGATTTGAAAAGATGTCGAAATCAATTATGACATCATCAGTGATGTCACAATTGACATTATCGGTTTTAAAATTACTGTCGTAGATGATGTCCTTGCCATCTGTGCGTTCAGAAGCGTCAATTTTACAGTTTTGAAAAGATGGTTAAAATCAATTATGACATCATCAGTGATGTCACAATTGACATTATTGGTTTTAAAATTACTGTCGTAGATGATGTCCGTGCCATCTTTGAGTTCAGAAGCGTCAATTTTACAGTTACGAAAAGATGGTTGAAATCAATTATGACATCATAAGTGATGTCACAATTGACATTATCGGTTTTAAAATTACTGTCGTAGATGATGTCCGTGCCATCCGTGAGTTCAGAAGTGCCAATTTTACAGTTTCGAAAAGATGGTCAAAATCAATTATGACATCATCAGTGATGTCACAATTGACATTATCGGTTTTAAAATTACTGTCGTAGATGATGGCCGTGCCATCCGTGAGTTCAGAAGCGTCAATTTTACAGTTTTGAAAAGATGGTCAAAATCAATTATGACATCATCAGTGATGTCACAATTGACATTATCGGTTTTAATATTACTGTCGTAGATGATGTCTGTGCCATTTGTGAGTTCAGAAGCGTCAATTTTACTGTTTTGAAAAGATGGTCGAAATCAATTATGACATCATCAGTGATGTCACAATTGACATTATCGGTTTTACAATTACTGTCGTAGATGATGTCCGTGCCATTCGTGAGTTCAGAAGCGTCAATTTTACAGTTTTGAAAAGATATCGAAATCAATTATGACATCATCAGTGATGTCACAATTGACATTATCGGTTTTAAAATTACTGTCGTAGATGATGTCCGTGCCATCCGTGATTTCAGAAGCGTCAATTTTACAGTTTTGAAAAGATGGTCGAAATCAATTATGACATCATCAGTGATGTCACAGTTGACATTATCGGTTTTAAAATTACTGTCGTAGATGATGTCCGTGCCATCCGTGAGTTCAGAAGCGTAAATTTTACAGTTTCGAAAAGATGGTCAAAATCAATTATGACATCATCACTGATGTCACAATTGACATTATCGGTTTTAAAATTACTGTCGTAGATGATGTCCGTGCCATCTTTGAGTTCAGAAGCGTCAATTTTACAGTTACGAAAAGATGGTCAAAATCAATTATGACATCATCAGTGATGTCATTATTGAAATTATCGGTTTTAATATTACTGTCGTAGATGATGTCAGTGCCATCCGTGAGTTCAGAAGTGTCAATTTTACAGTTTCGAAAAGATGGTCAAAATCAATTATGACATCATCACTGATGTCACAATTGACATTATCGGTTTTAAAATTACTGTCGTAGATGATGTCCGTGCCATCTTTGAGTTCAGAAGCGTCAATTTTACAGTTACGAAAAGATGGTCAAAATCAATTATGACATCATCAGTGATGTCATTATTGAAATTATCGGTTTTAATATTACTGTCGTAGATGATGTCCGTGCCATCTTTGAGTTCAGAAGCGTCAATTTTACAGTTACGAAAAGATGGTCAAAATCAATTATGACATCATCAGTGATGTCATTATTGAAATTATCGGTTTTAATATTACTGTCGTAGATGATGTCAGTGCCATCCGTGAGTTCAGAAGTGTCAATTTTACAGTTTCGAAAAGATGGTCAAAATCAATTATGACATCATCAGTGATGTCACAATTGACATTATCGGTTTTAAAATTACTGTCGTAGATGATGTCCGTGCCATCCGTGAGTTCAGAAGCGTCAATTTTACAGTTTCGAAAAGATGGTCAAAATCAAATATGACATCATCAGTGATGTCACAATTGACATTATCGGTTTTAAAATTACTGTCGTAGATGATGTCTGTGCCATTCGTGAGTTCAGAAGCGTCAATTTTACTGTTTTGAAATGATGGTCGAAATCAATTATGACATCATCAGTGATGTCACAATTGACATTATCGGTTTTAAAATTACTGTCGTAGATGATGTCCGTGCCATTCGTGAGTTCAGAAGCGTCAATTTTACAGTTTTGAAAAGATGGTTGAAATCAATTATGACATCATCAGTGATGTCACAATTGACATTATCGGTTTTAAAATTACTGTCGTAGATGATGTCTGTGCCATTCGTGAGTTCAGAAGCGTAAATATTACAGTTTTGAAAAGATGGTCGAAATCAATTATGACATCATCAGTTATGTCACAATTGACATTATCGGTTTTAAAATTACTGTCGTAGATGATGTCCGTGCCATTCGTGAGTTTAGAAGCGTCAATTTTACAGTTTTGAAAAGATGGTTGAAATCAATTAGGACATCATCAGTGATGTCACAATTGACATTATTGGTTTTAAAATTACTGTCGTAGATGATGTCCGTGCCATCTTTGAGTTCAGAAGCGTCAATTTTACAGTTACGAAAAGATGGTCGAAATCAATTATGACATCATCAGTGATGTCACAATTGACATTATCGGTTTTAAAATTACTGTCGTAGATGATGTCCGTGCCATCCGTGAGTTCAGAAGTGTCAATTTTACAGTTTCGAAAAGATGGTCAAAATCAATTATGACATCATCAGTGATGTCACAATTGACATTATCGGTTTTACAATTACTGTCGTAGATGATGACCGTGCCATTCGTGAGTTCAGAAGCGTCAATTTTACAGTTTTGAAAAGATATCGAAATCAATTATGACATCATCAGTGATGTCACAATTGACATTATCGGTTTTAAAATTACTGTCGTAGATGATGTCCGTGCCATCCGTGATTTCAGAAGCGTCAATTTTACAGTTTTGAAAAGATGGTCGAAATCAATTATGACATCATCAGTAATGTCACAGTTGACATTATCGGTTTTAAAATTACTGTCGTAGATGATGTCCGTGCCATCCGTGAGTTCAGAAGCGTAAATTTTACAGTTTCGAAAAGATGGTCAAAATCAATTATGACATCATCACTGATGTCACAATTGACATTATCGGTTTTAAAATTACTGTCGTAGATGATGTCCGTGCCATCTTTGAGTTCAGAAGCGTCAATTTTACAGTTACGAAAAGATGGTCAAAATCAATTATGACATCATCAGTGATGTCATTATTGAAATTATCGGTTTTAATATTACTGTCGTAGATGATGTCAGTGCCATCCGTGAGTTCAGAAGTGTCAATTTTACAGTTTCGAAAAGATGGTCAAAATCAATTATGACATCATCAGTGATGTCACAATTGACATTATCGGTTTTAAAATTACTGTCGTAGATGATGTCCGTGCCATCCGTGAGTTCAGAAGCGTCAATTTTACAGTTTCGAAAAGATGGTCAAAATCAAATATGACATCATCAGTGATGTCACAATTGACATTATCGGTTTTAAAATTACTGTCGTAGATGATGTCTGTGCCATTCGTGAGTTCAGAAGCGTCAATTTTACTGTTTTGAAATGATGGTCGAAATCAATTATGACATCATCAGTGATGTCACAATTGACATTATCGGTTTTAAAATTACTGTCGTAGATGATGTCCGTGCCATTCGTGAGTTCAGAAGCGTCAATTTTACAGTTTTGAAAAGATGGTTGAAATCAATTATGACATCATCAGTGATGTCACAATTGACATTATCGGTTTTAAAATTACTGTCGTAGATGATGTCTGTGCCATTCGTGAGTTCAGAAGCGTAAATATTACAGTTTTGAAAAGATGGTCGAAATCAATTATGACATCATCAGTGATGTCACAATTGACATTATCGGTTTTAAAATTACTGTCGTAGATGATGTCCGTGCCATTCGTGAGTTTAGAAGCGTCAATTTTACAGTTTTGAAAAGATGGTTGAAATCAATTAGGACATCATCAGTGATGTCACAATTGACATTATTGGTTTTAAAATTACTGTCGTAGATGATGTCCGTGCCATCTTTGAGTTCAGAAGCGTCAATTTTACAGTTACGAAAAGATGGTCGAAATCAATTATGACATCATCAGTGATGTCACAATTGACATTATTGGTTTTAAAATTACTGTCGTAGATGATGTCCGTGCCATCTTTGAGTTCAGAAGCGTCAATTTTACAGTTACGAAAAGATGGTCGAAATCAATTATGACATCATCAGTGATGTCATTATTGACATTATCGGTTTTAAAATTACTGTCGTAGATGATGTCCGTGCCATCCGTGAGTTCAGAATCGTCAAATTTACAGTTTTGAAAAGATGGTTAAAATCAATTATGACATCATCAGTGATGTCACAATTGACATTATTGGTTTTTAAATTACTGTCGTAGATGATGTCCGTGCCATCTTTGAGTTCAGAAGCGTCAATTTTACAGTTACGAAAAGATGGTCAAAATCAATTATGACATCATCAGTGATGTCATTATTGAAATTATCGGTTTTAATATTACTGTCGTAGATGATGTCAGTGCCATCCGTGAGTTCAGAAGTGTCAATTTTACAGTTTCGAAAAGATGGTCAAAATCAATTATGACATCATCAGTGATGTCACAATTGACATTATCGGTTTTAAAATTACTGTCGTAGATGATGTCCGTGCCATCCGTGAGTTCAGAAGCGTCAATTTTACAGTTTCGAAAAGATGGTCAAAATCAAATATGACATCATCAGTGATGTCACAATTGACATTATCGGTTTTAAAATTACTGTCGTAGATGATGTCTGTGCCATTCGTGAGTTCAGAAGCGTCAATTTTACTGTTTTGAAATGATGGTCGAAATCAATTATGACATCATCAGTGATGTCACAATTGACATTATCGGTTTTAAAATTACTGTCGTAGATGATGTCCGTGCCATTCGTGAGTTCAGAAGCGTCAATTTTACAGTTTTGAAAAGATGGTTGAAATCAATTATGACATCATCAGTGATGTCACAATTGACATTATCGGTTTTAAAATTACTGTCGTAGATGATGTCTGTGCCATTCGTGAGTTCAGAAGCGTAAATATTACAGTTTTGAAAAGATGGTCGAAATCAATTATGACATCATCAGTGATGTCACAATTGACATTATCGGTTTTAAAATTACTGTCGTAGATGATGTCCGTGCCATTCGTGAGTTTAGAAGCGTCAATTTTACAGTTTTGAAAAGATGGTTGAAATCAATTAGGACATCATCAGTGATGTCACAATTGACATTATTGGTTTTAAAATTACTGTCGTAGATGATGTCCGTGCCATCTTTGAGTTCAGAAGCGTCAATTTTACAGTTACGAAAAGATGGTCGAAATCAATTATGACATCATCAGTGATGTCACAATTGACATTATCGGTTTTAAAATTACTGTCGTAGATGATGTCCGTGCCATCCGTGAGTTCAGAAGTGTCAATTTTACAGTTTCGAAAAGATGGTCAAAATCAATTATGACATCATCAGTGATGTCACAATTGACATTATCGGTTTTAAAATTACTGTCGTAGATGATGTCCGTTCCATCCGTGAGTTCAGAAGCGTCAATTTTACAGTTTTGAAAAGATATCGAAATAAATTATGACATCATCAGTGATGTCACAATTGACATTATCTGTTTTAAAATGACTGTCGTAGATGATGTCCGTGCCATCCGTGAGTTCAGAAGTGCCAATTTTACAGTTTCGAAAAGATGGTTAAAATCAATTATGACATCATCAGTGATGTCACAATTGACATTATTGGTTTTAAAATTACTGTCGTAGATGATGTCCGTGCCATCTTTGAGTTCAGAAGCGTCAATTTTACAGTTACGAAAAGATGGTCGAAATCAATTATGACATCATCAGTGATGTCACAATTGACATTATTGGTTTTAAAATTACTGTCGTAGATGATGTCCGTGCCATCTTTGAGTTCAGAAGCGTCAATTTTACAGTTACGAAAAGATGGTCGAAATCAATTATGACATCATCAGTGATGTCATTATTGACATTATCGGTTTTAAAATTACTGTCGTAGATGATGTCCGTGCCATCCGTGAGTTCAGAAGTGCCAATTTTACAGTTTCGAAAAGATGGTCAAAATCAATTATGACATCATCAGTGATGTCACAATTGACATTATCGGTTTTAAAATTACTGTCGTAGATGATGTCCGTGCGATCCGTGAGTTCAGAAGCGTCAATTTTACAGTTTCGAAAAGATGGTCAAAATCAAATATGACATCATCAGTGATGTCACAATTGACATTATCGGTTTTAAAATTACTGTCGTAGATGATGTCTGTGCCATTCGTGAGTTCAGAAGCGTCAATTATACTGTTTTGAAAAGATGGTCGAAATCAATTATGACATCATCAGTGATGTCACAATTGACATTATCGGTTTTATAATTACTGTCGTAGATGATGTCCGTGCCATCCGTGAGTTCAGAAGCATCAATTTTACAGTTTTGAAAAGATGGTTGAAATCAATTATGACATCATCAGTGATGTCACAATTGACATTATCGGTTTTGAAATTACTGTCGTAGATGATGTCTGTGCCATTCGTGAGTTCAGAAGCGTAAATTTTACAGTTTCGAAAAGTTGGTCGAAATCAATTATGACATCATCAGTGATGTCACAATTGACATTATGGGTTTTAAAATTACTGTCGTAGATGATGTCCGTGCCATCCGTGAGTTCAGAAGCGTCAATTTTACAGTTTCGAAAAGATGGTCAAAATCAATTATGACATCATCAGTGATGTCACAATTGACATTATCGGTTTTAAAATTACTGTCGTAGATGATGTCCGTGCCATCTTTGAGTTCAGAAGCGTAAATTTTACAGTTACGAAAAGATGGTCGAAATCAATTATGACATCATCAGTGATGTCACAATTGACATTATCGGTTTTAAAATTACTGTCGTAGATGATGTCCGTGCCATCCGTGAGTTCAGAAGTGTCAATTTTACAGTTTCGAAAAGATGGTCAAAATCAATTATGACATCATCAGTGATGTCACAATTGACATTATCGGTTTTAAAATTACTGTCGTAGATGATGTCCGTGCCATCCGTGAGTACAGAAGCGTCAATTTTACAGTTTCGAAAAGATGGTCAAAATCAATTATGACATCATCAGTGATGTCACAATTGACATTATCGGTTTCAAAATTAGTGTCGTAGATGATGTCCGTTCCATCCGTGAGTTCAGAAGCGTCAATTTTACAGTTTTGAAAAGATATCGAAATCAATTATGACATCATCAGTGATGTCACAATTGACATTATCGGTTTTAAAATGACTGTCGTAGATGATGTCCGTGCCATCCGTGAGTTCAGAATCGTCAAATTTACAGTTTCGAAAAGATGGTTGAAATCAATTATGACATCATCAGTGATGTCACAATTGACATTATCGGTTTTAAAATTACTGTCGTAGATGATGTCCTTGCCATCTGTGCGTTCAGAAGCGTCAATTTTACAGTTTTGAAAAGATGGTTAAAATAAATTATGACATCATCAGTGATGTCACAATTGACATTATTGGTTTTAAAATTACTGTCGTAGATGATGTCCGTGCCATCTTTGAGTTCAGAAGCGTCAATTTTACAGTTTCGAAAAGATGGTCAAAATCAATTATGACATCATCAGTGATGTCACAATTGACATTAGCGGTTTTAAAATTACTGTCGTAGATGATGTCTGTGCCATTCGTGAGTTCAGAAGCGTAAATTTTACAGTTTTGAAAAGATGGTCGAAATCAATTATGACATCATCAGTGATGTCACAATTGACATTATCGGTTTTAAAATTACTGTCGTAGATGATGTCCGTGCCATCCGTGATTTCAGAAGCGTCAATTTTACAGTTTTGAAAAAATGGTCGAAATCAATTATGACCTCATCAGTGATGTCACAGTTGACATTATCGGTTTAAAATTACTGTCGTAGATGATGTCCGTGCCATCTGTGAGTTCAGAAGCGTCAATTTTACAGTTTCGAAAAGATGGTCAAAATCAATTATGACATCATCACTGATGTCACAATTGACATTATCGGTTTTAAAATTACTGTCGTAGATGATGTCCGTGCCATCCGTGAGTTCAGAAGCGTCAATTTTACAGTTTTGAAAAGATGGTTAAAATCAATTATGACATCATCAGTGATGTCACAATTGACATAATTGGTTTTAAAATTACTGTCGTAGATGATGTCCGTGCCATCTTTGAGTTCAGAAGCGTCAATTTTACAGTTACGAAAAGATGGTCGAAATCAATTATGACATCATCATTGATGTCACAATTGACATTATCGGTTTTAAAATTACTGTCGTAGATGATGTCCGTGCCATCCGTGAGTTCAGAAGTGTAAATTTTACAGTTTCGAAAAGATGGTCAAAATCAATTATGACATCATCAGTGATGTCACAATTGACATTATCGGTTTTAAAATTACTGTCGTAGATGATGTCCGTGCCATCCGTGAGTTCAGAAGCGTCAATTTTACAGTTTCGAAAAGATGGTCAAAATCAATTATGACATCATCAGTGATGTCACAATTGACATTATCGGTTTTAAAATTAGTGTCGTAGATGATGTCCGTTCCATCCGTGAGTTCAGAAGCGTCAATTTTACAGTTTTGAAAAGATATCGAAATCAATTATGACATCATCAGTGATGTCACAATTGACATTATCGGTTTTAAAATGACTGTCGTAGATGATGTCCGTGCCATCCGTGAGTTCAGAATCGTCAAATTTACAGTTTCGAAAAGATGGTTGAAATCAATTATGACACCATCAGTGATGTCACAATTGACATTATCGGTTTTAAAATTTCTGTCGTAGATGATGTCCTTGCCATCTGTGCGTTCAGAAGCGTCAATTTTACAGTTTTGAAAAGATGGTTAAAATCAATTATGACATCATCAGTGATGTCACAATTGACATTATTGGTTTTAAAATTACTGTCGTAGATGATGTCCGTGCCATCTTTGAGTTCAGAAGCGTCAATTTTACAGTTACGAAAAGATGGTCAAAATCAATTATGACATCATCAGTGATGTCACAATTGACATTATCGGTTTTAAAATTACTGTCGTAGATGATGTCCGTGCCATCCGTGAGTTCAGAAGCGTCAATTTTACAGTTTTGAAAAGATGGTCAAAATCAATTATGACATCATCAGTGATGTCACAATTGACATTATCGGTTTTAATATTACTGTCGTAGATGATGTCTGTGCCATTCGTGAGTTCAGAAGCGTCAATTATACTGTTTTGAAAAGATGGTCGAAATCAATTATGACATCATCAGTGATGTCACAATTGACATTATCGGTTTTATAATTACTGTCGTAGATGATTTCCGTGCCATCCGTGAGTTCAGAAGCATCAATTTTACAGTTTTGAAAAGATGGTTGAAATCAATTATGACATCATCATTGATGTCACAATTGACATTATCGGTTTTAAAATTACTGTCGTAGATGATGTCTGTGCCATTCGTGAGTTCAGAAGCGTAAATTTTACAGTTTTGAAAAGATGGTCGAAATCAATTATGACATCATCAGTGATGTCACAATTGACATTATCGGTTTTAAAATTACTGTCGTAGATGATGTCCGTGCCATCCGTGATTTCAGAAGCGTCAATTTTACAGTTTTGAAAAAATGGTCGAAATCAATTATGACCTCATCAGTGATGTCACAGTTGACATTATCGGTTTTAAAATTACTGTCGTAGATGATGTCCGTGCCATCTGTGAGTTCAGAAGCGTCAATTTTACAGTTTCGAAAAGATGGTCAAAATCAATTATGACATCATCACTGATGTCACAATTGACATTATCGGTTTTAAAATTACTGTCGTAGATGATGTCCGTGCCATCCGTGAGTTCAGAAGCGTCAATTTTACAGTTTTTAAAAGATGGTTAAAATCAATTATGACATCATCAGTGATGTCACAATTGACATTATTGGTTTTAAAATTACTGTCGTAGATGATGTCCGTGCCATCTTTGAGTTCAGAAGCGTCAATTTTACAGTTTCGAAAAGATGGTCAAAATCAATTATGACATCATCAGTGATGTCACAATTGACATTATCGGTTTTAAAATTACTGTCGTAGATGATGTCTGTGCCATTCGTGAGTTCAGAAGCGTCAATTTTACAGTTTTGAAAAGATGGTTGAAATCAATTATGACATCATCAGTGATGTCACAATTGACATTATCGGTTTTAAAATTACTGTCGTAGATCATGTCCGTGCCATCCGTGAGTTCAGAATCGTCAAATTTACAGTTTCGAAAAGTTGGTCGAAATCAATTATGACATCATCAGTGATGTCACAATTGACATTATCGGTTTTAAAATTACTGTCGTAGATGATGTCTGTGCCATTCGTGAGTTCAGAAGCGTAAATTTTACAGTTTTGAAAAGATGGTCGAAATCAATTATGACATCATCAGTGATGTCACAATTGACATTATCGGTTTTAAAATTACTGTCGTAGATGATGTCCGTGCCATCCGTGATTTCAGAAGCGTCAATTTTACAGTTTTGAAAAAATGGTCGAAATCAATTATGACCTCATCAGTGATGTCACAATTGACATTATTGGTTTTAAAATTACTGTCGTAGATGATGTCCGTGCCATCTTTGAGTTCAGAAGCGTCAATTTTACAGTTACGAAAAGATGGTCGAAATCAATTATGACATCATCAGTGATGTCACAATTGACATTATCGGTTTTAAAATTACTGTCGTAGATGATGTCCGTGCCATCCGTGAGTTCAGAAGTGTAAATTTTACAGTTTCGAAAAGATGGTCAAAATCAATTATGACATCATCAGTGATGTCACAATTGACATTATCGGTTTTAAAATTACTGTCGTAGATGATGTCCGTGCCATCCGTGAGTTCAGAAGCGTCAATTTTACAGTTTTGAAAAGATGGTCAAAATCAATTATGACATCATCAGTGATGTCACAATTGACATTATCGGTTTTAATATTACTGTCGTAGATGATGTCTGTGCCATTCGTGAGTTCAGAAGCGTCAATTATACTGTTTTGAAAAGATGGTCGAAATCAATTATGACATCATCAGTGATGTCACAATTGACATTATCGGTTTTATAATTACTGTCGTAGATGATTTCCGTGCCATCCGTGAGTTCAGAAGCATCAATTTTACAGTTTTGAAAAGATGGTTGAAATCAATTATGACATCATCATTGATGTCACAATTGACATTATCGGTTTTAAAATTACTGTCGTAGATGATGTCTGTGCCATTCGTGAGTTCAGAAGCGTAAATTTTACAGTTTTGAAAAGATGGTCGAAATCAATTATGACATCATCAGTGATGTCACAATTGACATTATCGGTTTTAAAATTACTGTCGTAGATGATGTCCGTGCCATCCGTGATTTCAGAAGCGTCAATTTTACAGTTTTGAAAAAATGGTCGAAATCAATTATGACCTCATCAGTGATGTCACAGTTGACATTATCGGTTTTAAAATTACTGTCGTAGATGATGTCCGTGCCATCTGTGAGTTCAGAAGCGTCAATTTTACAGTTTCGAAAAGATGGTCAAAATCAATTATGACATCATCACTGATGTCACAATTGACATTATCGGTTTTAAAATTACTGTCGTAGATGATGTCCGTGCCATCCGTGAGTTCAGAAGCGTCAATTTTACAGTTTTTAAAAGATGGTTAAAATCAATTATGACATCATCAGTGATGTCACAATTGACATTATTGGTTTTAAAATTACTGTCGTAGATGATGTCCGTGCCATCTTTGAGTTCAGAAGCGTCAATTTTACAGTTTCGAAAAGATGGTCGAAATCAATTATGACATCATCAGTGATGTCACAATTGACATTATCGGTTTTAAAATTACTGTCGTAGATGATGTCTGTGCCATTCGTGAGTTCAGAAGCGTCAATTTTACAGTTTTGAAAAGATGGTTGAAATCAATTATGACATCATCAGTGATGTCACAATTGACATTATCGGTTTTAAAATTACTGTCGTAGATCATGTCCGTGCCATCCGTGAGTTCAGAATCGTCAAATTTACAGTTTCGAAAAGTTGGTCGAAATCAATTATGACATCATCAGTGATGTCACAATTGACATTATCGGTTTTAAAATTACTGTCGTAGATGATGTCTGTGCCATTCGTGAGTTCAGAAGCGTAAATTTTACAGTTTTGAAAAGATGGTCGAAATCAATTATGACATCATCAGTGATGTCACAATTGACATTATCGGTTTTAAAATTACTGTCGTAGATGATGTCCGTGCCATCCGTGATTTCAGAAGCGTCAATTTTACAGTTTTGAAAAAATGGTCGAAATCAATTATGACCTCATCAGTGATGTCACAATTGACATTATTGGTTTTAAAATTACTGTCGTAGATGATGTCCGTGCCATCTTTGAGTTCAGAAGCGTCAATTTTACAGTTACGAAAAGATGGTCGAAATCAATTATGACATCATCAGTGATGTCACAATTGACATTATCGGTTTTAAAATTACTGTCGTAGATGATGTCCGTGCCATCCGTGAGTTCAGAAGTGTAAATTTTACAGTTTCGAAAAGATGGTCAAAATCAATTATGACATCATCAGTGATGTCACAATTGACATTATCGGTTTTAAAATTACTGTCGTAGATGATGTCCGTGCCATCCGTGAGTTCAGAAGCGTCAATTTTACAGTTTCGAAAAGATGGTCAAAATCAATTATGACATCATCAGTGATGTCACAATTGACATTATCGGTTTTAAAATTAGTGTCGTAGATGATGTCCGTTCCATCCGTGAGTTCAGAAGCGTCAATTTTACAGTTTTGAAAAGATATCGAAATCAATTATGACATCATCAGTGATGTCACAATTGACATTATCGGTTTTAAAATTACTGTCGTAGATGATGTCCGTGCCATCCGTGAGTTCAGAATCGTCAAATTTACAGTTTCGAAAAGATGGTCGAAATCAATTATGACATCATCAGTGATGTCACAATTGACATTATCGGTTTTAAAATTACTGTCGTAGATGATGTCCGTGCCATCCGTGAGTTCAGAAGTGCCAATTTTACAGTTTCGAAAAGATGGTCAAAATCAATTATGACATCATCAGTGATGTCACAATTGACATTATCGGTTTTAAAATTACTGTCGTAGATGATGTCCGTGCCATCCGTGAGTTCAGAAGCGTCAATTTTACAGTTTTGAAAAGATGGTCAAAATCAATTATGACATCATCAGTGATGTCACAATTGACATTATCGGTTTTAATATTACTGTCGTAGATGATGTCTGTGCCATTCGTGAGTTCAGAAGCGTCAATTATACTGTTTTGAAAAGATGGTCGAAATCAATTATGACATCATCAGTGATGTCACAATTGACATTATCGGTTTTATAATTACTGTCGTAGATGATTTCCGTGCCATCCGTGAGTTCAGAAGCATCAATTTTACAGTTTTGAAAAGATGGTTGAAATCAATTATGACATCATCATTGATGTCACAATTGACATTATCGGTTTTAAAATTACTGTCGTAGATCATGTCCGTGCCATCCGTGAGTTCAGAATCGTCAAATTTACAGTTTCGAAAAGTTGGTCGAAATCAATTATGACATCATCAGTGATGTCACAATTGACATTATCGGCTTTAAAATTACTGTCGTAGATGATGTCCGTGCCATCCGTGAGTTCAGAAGCGTCAATTTCACAGTTTCGAAAAGATGGTCAAAATCAATTATGACATCATCAGTGATGTCACAATTGACATTATTGGTTTTAAAATTACTGTCGTATATGATGTCCGTGCCATCCGTGAGTTCAGAAGTGTCAATTTTACAGTTTCGAAAAGATGGTCAAAATCAATTATGACATGATCAGTGATGTCACAATTGACATTATCGGTTTTAAAATTACTGTCGTAGATGATGTACGTGCCATCCGTGAGTTCAGAAGCGTCAATTTTACAGTTTCGAAAAGATGGTCAAAATCAATTATGACATCATCAGTGATGTCACAATTGACATTATCGGTTTTAAAATTACTGTCGTAGATGATGTCCGTGCCATCCGTGAGTTCAGAAGCGTCAATTTCACAGTTTCGAAAAGATGGTCAAAATCAATTATGACATCATCACTGATGTCACAATTGACATTATCGGTTTTAAAATTACTGTCGTAGATGATGTCCGTGCCATCCGTGAGTTCAGAATCGTCAAATTTACAGTTTCGAAAAGATGGTTGAAATCAATTATGACATCATCAGTGATGTCACAATTGACATTATCGGTTTTAAAATTACTGTCGTAGATGATGTCCTTGCCATCTGTGCGTTCAGAAGCGTCAATTTTACAGTTTTGAAAAGATGGTTAAAATAAATTATGACATCATCAGTGATGTCACAATTGACATTATTGGTTTTAAAATTACTGTCGTAGATGATGTCCGTGCCATCTTTGAGTTCAGAAGCGTCAATTTTACAGTTTCGAAAAGATGGTCAAAATCAATTATGACATCATCAGTGATGTCACAATTGACATTAGCGGTTTTAAAATTACTGTCGTAGATGATGTCTGTGCCATTCGTGAGTTCAGAAGCGTAAATTTTACAGTTTTGAAAAGATGGTCGAAATCAATTATGACATCATCAGTGATGTCACAGTTGACATTATCGGTTTAAAATTACTGTCGTAGATGATGTCCGTGCCATCTGTGAGTTCAGAAGCGTCAATTTTACAGTTTCGAAAAGATGGTCAAAATCAATTATGACATCATCACTGATGTCACAATTGACATTATCGGTTTTAAAATTACTGTCGTAGATGATGTCCGTGCCATCCGTGAGTTCAGAAGCGTCAATTTTACAGTTTTGAAAAGATGGTTAAAATCAATTATGACATCATCAGTGATGTCACAATTGACATTATTGGTTTTAAAATTACTGTCGTAGATGATGTCCGTGCCATCTTTGAGTTCAGAAGCGTCAATTTTACAGTTACGAAAAGATGGTCGAAATCAATTATGACATCATCATTGATGTCACAATTGACATTATCGGTTTTAAAATTACTGTCGTAGATGATGTCCGTGCCATCCGTGAGTTCAGAAGTGTAAATTTTACAGTTTCGAAAAGATGGTCAAAATCAATTATGACATCATCAGTGATGTCACAATTGACATTATCGGTTTTAAAATTACTGTCGTAGATGATGTCCGTGCCATCCGTGAGTTCAGAAGCGTCAATTTTACAGTTTCGAAAAGATGGTCAAAATCAATTATGACATCATCAGTGATGTCACAATTGACATTATCGGTTTTAAAATTAGTGTCGTAGATGATGTCCGTTCCATCCGTGAGTTCAGAAGCGTCAATTTTACAGTTTTGAAAAGATATCGAAATCAATTATGACATCATCAGTGATGTCACAATTGACATTATCGGTTTTAAAATGACTGTCGTAGATGATGTCCGTGCCATCCGTGAGTTCAGAATCGTCAAATTTACAGTTTCGAAAAGATGGTTGAAATCAATTATGACATCATCAGTGATGTCACAATTGACATTATCGGTTTTAAAATTACTGTCGTAGATGATGTCCTTGCCATCTGTGCGTTCAGAAGCGTCAATTTTACAGTTTTGAAAAGATGGTTAAAATCAATTATGACATCATCAGTGATGTCACAATTGACATTATTGGTTTTAAAATTACTGTCGTAGATGATGTCCGTGCCATCTTTGAGTTCAGAAGCGTCAATTTTACAGTTACGAAAAGATGGTCAAAATCAATTATGACATCATCAGTGATGTCACAATTGACATTATCGGTTTTAAAATTACTGTCGTAGATGATGTCCGTGCCATCCGTGAGTTCAGAAGCGTCAATTTTACAGTTTTGAAAAGATGGTCAAAATCAATTATGACATCATCAGTGATGTCACAATTGACATTATCGGTTTTAATATTACTGTCGTAGATGATGTCTGTGCCATTCGTGAGTTCAGAAGCGTCAATTATACTGTTTTGAAAAGATGGTCGAAATCAATTATGACATCATCAGTGATGTCACAATTGACATTATCGGTTTTATAATTACTGTCGTAGATGATTTCCGTGCCATCCGTGAGTTCAGAAGCATCAATTTTACAGTTTTGAAAAGATGGTCGAAATCAATTATGACATCATCAGTGATGTCACAATTGACATTATCGGTTTTATAATTACTGTCGTAGATGATTTCCGTGCCATTCGTGAGTTCAGAAGCGTAAATTTTACAGTTTTGAAAAGATGGTCGAAATCAATTATGACATCATCAGTGATGTCACAATTGACATTATCGGTTTTAAAATTACTGTCGTAGATGATGTCCGTGCCATCCGTGATTTCAGAAGCGTCAATTTTACAGTTTTGAAAAAATGGTCGAAATCAATTATGACCTCATCAGTGATGTCACAGTTGACATTATCGGTTTTAAAATTACTGTCGTAGATGATGTCCGTGCCATCTGTGAGTTCAGAAGCGTCAATTTTACAGTTTCGAAAAGATGGTCAAAATCAATTATGACATCATCACTGATGTCACAATTGACATTATCGGTTTTAAAATTACTGTCGTAGATGATGTCCGTGCCATCCGTGAGTTCAGAAGCGTCAATTTTACAGTTTTGAAAAGATGGTTAAAATCAATTATGACATCATCAGTGATGTCACAATTGACATTATTGGTTTTAAAATTACTGTCGTAGATGATGTCCGTGCCATCTTTGAGTTCAGAAGCGTCAATTTTACAGTTTCGAAAAGATGGTCAAAATCAATTATGACATCATCAGTGATGTCACAATTGACATTATCGGTTTTAAAATTACTGTCGTAGATGATGTCTGTGCCATTCGTGAGTTCAGAAGCGTCAATTTTACAGTTTTGAAAAGATGGTTGAAATCAATTATGACATCATCAGTGATGTCACAATTGACATTATCGGTTTTAAAATTACTGTCGTAGATCATGTCCGTGCCATCCGTGAGTTCAGAATCGTCAAATTTACAGTTTCGAAAAGTTGGTCGAAATCAATTATGACATCATCAGTGATGTCACAATTGACATTATCGGTTTTAAAATTACTGTCGTAGATGATGTCTGTGCCATTCGTGAGTTCAGAAGCGTAAATTTTACAGTTTTGAAAAGATGGTCGAAATCAATTATGACATCATCAGTGATGTCACAATTGACATTATCGGTTTTAAAATTACTGTCGTAGATGATGTCCGTGCCATCCGTGATTTCAAAGGCGTCAATTTTACAGTTTTGAAAAAATGGTCGAAATCAATTATGACCTCATCAGTGATGTCACAATTGACATTATTGGTTTTAAAATTACTGTCGTAGATGATGTCCGTGCCATCTTTGAGTTCAGAAGCGTCAATTTTACAGTTACGAAAAGATGGTCGAAATCAATTATGACATCATCAGTGATGTCACAATTGACATTATCGGTTTTAAAATTACTGTCGTAGATGATGTCCGTGCCATCCGTGAGTTCAGAAGTGTAAATTTTACAGTTTCGAAAAGATGGTCAAAATCAATTATGACATCATCAGTGATGTCACAATTGACATTATCGGTTTTAAAATTACTGTCGTAGATGATGTCCGTGCCATCCGTGAGTTCAGAAGCGTCAATTTTACAGTTTCGAAAAGATGGTCAAAATCAATTATGACATCATCAGTGATGTCACAATTGACATTATCGGTTTTAAAATTAGTGTCGTAGATGATGTCCGTTCCATCCGTGAGTTCAGAAGCGTCAATTTTACAGTTTTGAAAAGATATCGAAATCAATTATGACATCATCAGTGATGTCACAATTGACATTATCGGTTTTAAAATGACTGTCGTAGATGATGTCCGTGCCATCCGTGAGTTCAGAATCGTCAAATTTACAGTTTCGAAAAGATGGTCGAAATCAATTATGACATCATCAGTGATGTCACAATTGACATTATCGGTTTTAAAATTACTGTCGTAGATGATGTCCGTGCCATCCGTGAGTTCAGAAGTGCCAATTTTACAGTTTCGAAAAGATGGTCAAAATCAATTATGACATCATCAGTGATGTCACAATTGACATTATCGGTTTTAAAATTACTGTCGTAGATGATGTCCGTGCCATCCGTGAGTTCAGAAGCGTCAATTTTACAGTTTTGAAAAGATGGTCAAAATCAATTATGACATCATCAGTGATGTCACAATTGACATTATCGGTTTTAATATTACTGTCGTAGATGATGTCTGTGCCATTCGTGAGTTCAGAAGCGTCAATTATACTGTTTTGAAAAGATGGTCGAAATCAATTATGACATCATCAGTGATGTCACAATTGACATTATCGGTTTTATAATTACTGTCGTAGATGATTTCCGTGCCATCCGTGAGTTCAGAAGCATCAATTTTACAGTTTTGAAAAGATGGTTGAAATCAATTATGACATCATCATTGATGTCACAATTGACATTATCGGTTTTAAAATTACTGTCGTAGATCATGTCCGTGCCATCCGTGAGTTCAGAATCGTCAAATTTACAGTTTCGAAAAGTTGGTCGAAATCAATTATGACATCATCAGTGATGTCACAATTGACATTATCGGCTTTAAAATTACTGTCGTAGATGATGTCCGTGCCATCCGTGAGTTCAGAAGCGTCAATTTCACAGTTTCGAAAAGATGGTCAAAATCAATTATGACATCATCAGTGATGTCACAATTGACATTATTGGTTTTAAAATTACTGTCGTATATGATGTCCGTGCCATCCGTGAGTTCAGAAGTGTCAATTTTACAGTTTCGAAAAGATGGTCAAAATCAATTATGACATGATCAGTGATGTCACAATTGACATTATCGGTTTTAAAATTACTGTCGTAGATGATGTACGTGCCATCCGTGAGTTCAGAAGCGTCAATTTTACAGTTTCGAAAAGATGGTCAAAATCAATTATGACATCATCAGTGATGTCACAATTGACATTATCGGTTTTAAAATTACTGTCGTAGATGATGTCCGTGCCATCCGTGAGTTCAGAAGCGTCAATTTCACAGTTTCGAAAAGATGGTCAAAATCAATTATGACATCATCACTGATGTCACAATTGACATTATCGGTTTTAAAATTACTGTCGTAGATGATGTCCGTGCCATCCGTGAGTTTAGAATCGTCAAATTTACAGTTTTGAAAAGATGGTTAAAATCAATTATGACATCATCAGTGATGTCACAATTGACATTATTGGTTTTAAAATTACTGTCGTAGATGATGTCCGTGCCATCCGTGAGTTCAGAAGCGTCAATTTTACAGTTTTGAAAAGATGGTTAAAATCAATTATGACATCATCAGTGATGTCACAATTGACATTATCGGTTTTATAATTACTGTCGTAGATGATGTCCGTGCCATCCGTGAGTTCAGAAGCATCAATTTTACAGTTTTGAAAAGATGGTTGAAATCAATTATGACATCATCAGTGATGTCACAGTTGACATTATCGGTTTTAAAATTACTGTCGTAGATGATGTCCGTGCCATTCGTGAGTTTAGAAGCGTCAATTTTACAGTTTTGAAAAGATGGTTGAAATCAATTATGACATCATCAGTGATGTCACAATTGACATTATCGGTTTTAAAATTACTGTCGTAGATGATGTCAGTGCCATCCGTGATTTCAGAAGCGTCAATTTTACAGTTTTGAAAAAATGGTCGAAATCAATTATGACATCATCAGTGATGTCACAGTTGACATTATCGGTTTTAAAATTACTGTCGTAGATGATGTCCGTGCCATCCGTGAGTTCAGAAGCGTCAATTTTACAGTTTTGAAAAGATGGTTAAAATCAATTATGACATCATCAGTGATGTCACAATTGACATTATTGGTTTTAAAATTACTGTCGTAGATGATGTCCGTGCCATCTTTGAGTTCAGAAGCGTCAATTTTACAGTTACGAAAAGATGGTCGAAATCAATTATGACATCATCAGTGATGTCACAATTGACATTATCGGTTTTAAAATTACTGTCGTAGATGATGTCCGTGCCATCCGTGAGTTCAGAAGTGTAAATTTTACAGTTTCGAAAAGATGGTCAAAATCAATTATGACATCATCAGTGATGTCACAATTGACATTATCGGTTTTAAAATTAGTGTCGTAGATGATGTCCGTTCCATCCGTGAGTTCAGAAGCGTCAATTTTACAGTTTTGAAAAGATATCGAAATCAATTATGACATCATCAGTGATGTCACAATTGACATTATCGGTTTTATAATTACTGTCGTAGATGATTTCCGTGCCATCCGTGAGTTCAGAAGCATCAATTTTACAGTTTTGAAAAGATGGTTGAAATCAATTATGACATCATCATTGATGTCACAATTGACATTATCGGTTTTAAAATTACTGTCGTAGATCATGTCCGTGCCATCCGTGAGTTCAGAATCGTCAAATTTACAGTTTCGAAAAGTTGGTCGAAATCAATTATGACATCATCAGTGATGTCACAATTGACATTATCGGCTTTAAAATTACTGTCGTAGATGATGTCCGTGCCATCCGTGAGTTCAGAAGCGTCAATTTCACAGTTTCGAAAAGATGGTCAAAATCAATTATGACATCATCAGTGATGTCACAATTGACATTATTGGTTTTAAAATTACTGTCGTATATGATGTCCGTGCCATCCGTGAGTTCAGAAGTGTCAATTTTACAGTTTCGAAAAGATGGTCAAAATCAATTATGACATGATCAGTGATGTCACAATTGACATTATCGGTTTTAAAATTACTGTCGTAGATGATGTACGTGCCATCCGTGAGTTCAGAAGCGTCAATTTTACAGTTTCGAAAAGATGGTCAAAATCAATTATGACATCATCAGTGATGTCACAATTGACATTATCGGTTTTAAAATTACTGTCGTAGATGATGTCCGTGCCATCCGTGAGTTCAGAAGCGTCAATTTCACAGTTTCGAAAAGATGGTCAAAATCAATTATGACATCATCACTGATGTCACAATTGACATTATCGGTTTTAAAATTACTGTCGTAGATGATGTCCGTGCCATCCGTGAGTTTAGAATCGTCAAATTTACAGTTTTGAAAAGATGGTTAAAATCAATTATGACATCATCAGTGATGTCACAATTGACATTATTGGTTTTAAAATTACTGTCGTAGATGATGTCCGTGCCATCCGTGAGTTCAGAAGCGTCAATTTTACAGTTTTGAAAAGATGGTTAAAATCAATTATGACATCATCAGTGATGTCAAAATTGACATTATCGGTTTTATAATTACTGTCGTAGATGATGTCCGTGCCATCCGTGAGTTCAGAAGCATCAATTTTACAGTTTTGAAAAGATGTTTGAAATCAATTATGACATCATCAGTGATGTCACAGTTGACATTATCGGTTTTAAAATTACTGTCGTAGATGATGTCCGTGCCATTCGTGAGTTTAGAAGCGTCAATTTTACAGTTTTGAAAAGATGGTTGAAATCAATTATGACATCATCAGTGATGTCACAATTAACATTATCGGTTTTAAAATTACTGTCGTAGATGATGTCAGTGCCATCCGTGATTTCAGAAGCGTCAATTTTACAGTTTTGAAAAAATGGTCGAAATCAATTATGACATCATCAGTGATGTCACAGTTGACATTATCGGTTTTAAAATTACTGTCGTAGATGATGTCCGTGCCATCCGTGAGTTCAGAAGCGTCAATTTTACAGTTTTGAAAAGATGGTTAAAATCAATTATGACATCATCAGTGATGTCACAATTGACATTATTGGTTTTAAAATTACTGTCGTAGATGATGTCCGTGCCATCTTTGAGTTCAGAAGCGTCAATTGTACAGTTACGAAAAGATGGTCAAAATCAATTATGACATCATCAGTGATGTCATTATTGAAATTATCGGTTTTAAAATTACTGTCGTAGATGATGTCCGTGCCATCCGTGAGTTCAGAAGTGTCAATTTTACAGTTTCGAAAAGATGGTCAAAATCAATTATGACATCATCAGTGATGTCACAATTGACATTATCGGTTTTAAAATTACTGTCGTAGATGATGTCCGTGCCATCCGTGAGTTCAGAAGCGTCAATTTTACAGTATTGAAAAGATGGTTAAAATCAATTATGACATCATCAGTGATGTCACAATTGACATTATTGGTTTTAAAATTACTGTCGTAGATGATGTCCGTGCCATCTTTGAGTTCAGAAGCGTCAATTTTACAGTTACGAAAAGATGGTCGAAATCAATTATGACATCATCAGTGATGTCACAATTGACATTATCGGTTTTAAAATTACTGTCGTAGATGATGTCCGTGCCATCCGTGAGTTCAGAAGTGTAAATTTTACAGTTTCGAAAAGATGGTCAAAATCAATTATGACATCATCAGTGATGTCACAATTGACATTATCGGTTTTAAAATTACTGTCGTAGATGATGTCCGTGCCATCCGTGAGTTCAGAAGCGTCAATTTTACAGTTTCGAAAAGATGGTCAAAATCAATTATGACATCATCAGTGATGTCACAATTGACATTATCGGTTTTAAAATTAGTGTCGTAGATGATGTCCATTCCATCCGTGAGTTCAGAAGCGTCAATTTTACAGTTTTGAAAAGATATCGAAATCAATTATGACATCATCAGTGATGTCACAATTGACATTATCGGTTTTAAAATGACTGTCGTAGATGATGTCCGTGCCATCCGTGAGTTCAGAATCGTCAAATTTACAGTTTCGAAAAGATGGTTGAAATCAATTATGACATCATCATTGATGTCACAATTGACATTATCGGTTTTAAAATTACTGTCGTAGATGATGTCCTTGCCATCTGTGCGTTCAGAAGCGTCAATTTTACAGTTTTGAAAAGATGGTTAAAATCAATTATGACATCATCAGTGATGTCACAATTGACATTATTGGTTTTAAAATTACTGTCGTAGATGATGTCCGTGCCATCCATGAGTTCAGAAGCGTCAATTTTACAGTTTTGAAAAGATGGTTAAAATCAATTATGACATCATCAGTGATGTCACAATTGACATTATTGGTTTTAAAATTACTGTCGTAGATGATGTCCGTGCCATCTTTGAGTTCAGAAGCGTCAATTTTACTGTTTTGAAAAGATGGTCGAAATCAATTATGACATCATCAGTGATGTCACAATTGACATTATCGGTTTTAAAATTACTGTCGTAGATGATGTCCGTGCCATTCGTGAGTTCAGAAGCGTCAATTTTACAGTTTTGAAAAGATGGTTGAAATCAATTATGACATCATCAGTGATGTCACAATTGACATTATCGGTTTTAAAATTACTGTCGTAGATCATGTCCGTGCCATCCGTGAGTTCAGAATCGTCAAATTTACAGTTTCGAAAAGTTGGTCGAAATCAATTATGACATCATCAGTGATGTCACAATTGACATTATCGGTTTTAAAATTACTGTCGTAGATGATGTCTGTGCCATTCGTGAGTTCAGAAGCGTAAATTTTACAGTTTTGATAAGATGGTCGAAATCAATTATGACATCATCAGTGATGTCACAATTGACATTATCAGTTTTAAAATTACTGTCGTAGATGATGTCCGTGCCATTCGTGAGTTTAGAAGCGTCAATTTTACAGTTTTGAAAAGATGGTTGAAATCAATTATGACATCATCAGTGATGTCACAATTGACATTATCGGTTTTAAAATTACTGTCGTAGATGATGTCCGTGCCATCCGTGATTTCAGAAGCGTCAATTTTACAGTTTTGAAAAAATGGTCGAAATCAATTATGACATCATCAGTGATGTCACAGTTGACATTATCGGTTTTAAAATTACTGTCGTAGATGATGTCCGTGCCATCCGTGAGTTCAGAAGCGTCAATTTTACAGTTTCGAAAAGATGGTCAAAATCAATTATGACATCATCAGTGATGTCACAATTGACATTATCGGTTTTAAAATTACTGTCGTAGATGATGTCCGTGCCATCCGTGAGTTCAGAAGCGTCAATTTTACAGTATTGAAAAGATGGTTAAAATCAATTATGACATCATCAGTGATGTCACAATTGACATTATTGGTTTTAAAATTACTGTCGTAGATGATGTCCGTGCCATCTTTGAGTTCAGAAGCGTCAATTTTACAGTTACGAAAAGATGGTCGAAATCAATTATGACATCATCAGTGATGTCACAATTGACATTATCGGTTTTAAAATTACTGTCGTAGATGATGTCCGTGCCATCCGTGAGTTCAGAAGTGTAAATTTTACAGTTTCGAAAAGATGGTCAAAATCAATTATGACATCATCAGTGATGTCACAATTGACATTATCGGTTTTAAAATTACTGTCGTAGATGATGTCCGTGCCATCCGTGAGTTCAGAAGCGTCAATTTTACAGTTTCGAAAAGATGGTCAAAATCAATTATGACATCATCAGTGATGTCACAATTGACATTATCGGTTTTAAAATTAGTGTCGTAGATGATGTCCATTCCATCCGTGAGTTCAGAAGCGTCAATTTTACAGTTTTGAAAAGATATCGAAATCAATTATGACATCATCAGTGATGTCACAATTGACATTTTCGGTTTTAAAATGACTGTCGTAGATGATGTCCGTGCCATCCGTGAGTTCAGAATCGTCAAATTTACAGTTTCGAAAAGATGGTTGAAATCAATTATGACATCATCATTGATGTCACAATTGACATTATCGGTTTTAAAATTACTGTCGTAGATGATGTCCTTGCCATCTGTGCGTTCAGAAGCGTCAATTTTACAGTTTTGAAAAGATGGTTAAAATCAATTATGACATCATCAGTGATGTCACAATTGACATTATTGGTTTTAAAATTACTGTCGTAGATGATGTCCGTGCCATCCATGAGTTCAGAAGCGTCAATTTTACAGTTTTGAAAAGATGGTTAAAATCAATTATGACATCATCAGTGATGTCACAATTGACATTATTGGTTTTAAAATTACTGTCGTAGATGATGTCCGTGCCATCTTTGAGTTCAGAAGCGTCAATTTTACTGTTTTGAAAAGATGGTCGAAATCAATTATGACATCATCAGTGATGTCACAATTGACATTATCGGTTTTAAAATTACTGTCGTAGATGATGTCCGTGCCATTCGTGAGTTCAGAAGCGTCAATTTTACAGTTTTGAAAAGATGGTTGAAATCAATTATGACATCATCAGTGATGTCACAATTGACATTATCGGTTTTAAAATTACTGTCGTAGATGATGTCCGTGCCATCCGTGATTTCAGAAGCGTCAATTTTACAGTTTTGAAAAAATGGTCGAAATCAATTATGACATCATCAGTGATGTCACAGTTGACATTATCGGTTTTAAAATTACTGTCGTAGATGATGTCCGTGCCATCCGTGAGTTCAGAAGCGTCAATTTTACAGTTTCGAAAAGATGGTCAAAATCAATTATGACATCATCACTGATGTCACAATTGACATTATCGGTTTTAAAATTACTGTCGTAGATGATGTCCGTGCCATCCGTGAGTTCAGAACCGTCAAATTTACTGTTTTGAAAAGATGGTTAAAATCAATTATGACATCATCAGTGATTTCACAATTGACATTATTGGTTTTAAAATTATTGTCGTAGATGATGTCCGTGCCATCCGTGAGTTCAGAAGCGTCAATTTTACAGTTTTGAAAAGATGGTTAAAATCAATTATGACATCATCAGTGATGTCACAATTGACATTATTGGTTTTAAAATTACTGTCGTAGATGATGTCCGTGCCATCTTTGAGTTCAGAAGCGTCAATTGTACAGTTTCGAAAAGATGGTCAAAATCAATTATGACATCATCAGTGATGTCACAATTGACATTATCGGTTTTAAAATTACTGTCGTAGATGATGTCCGTGCCATCCGTGAGTTCAGAAGCGTCAATTTTACAGTTTTGAAAAGATGGTTAAAATCAATTATGACATCATCAGTGATGTCACAATTGACATTATTGGTTTTAAAATTACTGTCGTAGATGATGTCCGTGCCATCTTTGAGTTCAGAAGCGTCAATTTTACAGTTACGAAAAGATGGTTAAAATCAATTATGACATCATCAGTGATGTCACAATTGACATTATTGGTTTTAAAATTACTGTCGTAGATGATGTCCGTGCCATCTTTGAGTTCAGAAGCGTCAATTTTACAGTTACGAAAAGATGGTCGAAATCAAAATCAATTATGACATCATCAGTGATGTCACAATTGACATTATCGGTTTTAAAATTACTGTCGTAGATGATGTCCTTGCCATCTGTGCGTTCAGAAGCGTCAATTTTACAGTTTTGAAAAGATGGTTAAAATCAATTATGACATCATCAGTGATGTCACAATTGACATTATTGGTTTTAAAATTACTGTCGTAGATGATGTCCGTGCCATCCGTGAGTTCAGAAGCGTCAATTTTACAGTTTTGAAAAGATGGTTAAAATCAATTATGACATCATCAGTGATGTCACAATTGACATTATTGGTTTTAAAATTACTGTCGTAGATGATGTCCGTGCCATCTTTGAGTTCAGAAGCGTCAATTTTACAGTTACGAAAAGATGGTCAAAATCAATTATGACATCATCAGTGATGTCACAATTGACATTATCGGTTTTAAAATTACTGTCGTAGATGATGTCCGTGCCATCCGTGAGTTCAGAAGTGTAAATTTTACAGTTTCGAAAAGATGGTCAAAATCAATTATGACATCATCAGTGATGTCACAATTGACATTATCGGTTTTAAAATTACTGTCGTAGATGATGTCCGTGCCATCCGTGAGATCAGAAGCGTCAATTTTACAGTTTCGAAAAGATGGTCAAAATCAATTATGACATCATCAGTGATGTCACAATTGACATTATCGGTTTTAAAATTAGTGTCGAAGATGATGTACGTTCCATCCGTGAGTTCAGAAGCGTCAATTTTACAGTTTTGAAAAGATATCGAAATCAATTATGACATCATCAGTGATGTCACAATTGACATTATCGGTTTTAAAATGACTGTCGTAGATGATGTCCGTGCCATCCGTGAGTTCAGAATCGTCAAATTTACAGTTTCGAAAAGATGGTTGAAATCAATTATGACATCATCAGTGATGTCACAATTGACATTATCGGTTTTAAAATTACTGTCGTAGATGATGTCCTTGCCATCTGTGCGTTCAGAAGCGTCAATTTTACAGTTTTGAAAAGATGGTTAAAATCAATTATGACATCATCAGTGATGTCACAATTGACATTATCGGTTTTAAAATTACTGTCGTAGATGATGTCCGTGCCATCCGTGAGTTCAGAAGCATCAATTTTACAGTTTTGAAAAGATGGTTAAAATCAATTGACATCATCAGTGATGTCACAATTGACATTATCGGTTTTAAAATTACTGTCGTAGATGATGTCCGTGCCATTCGTGAGTTCAGAAGCGTAAATTTTACAGTTTTGAAAAGATGGTCGAAATCAATTATGACATCATCAGTGATGTCACAATTGACATTATCGGTTTTAAAATTACTGTCGTAGATGATGTCCGTGCCATTCGTGAGTTCAGAAGCGTAAATTTTACAGTTTTGAAAAGATGGTTGAAATCAATTATGACATCATCAGTGATGTCACAATTGACATTATCGGTTTTAAAATTACTGTCGTAGATGATGTCCGTGCCATCCGTGATTTCAGAAGCGTCAATTTGACAGTTTTGAAAAAATGGTCGAAATCAATTATGACCTCATCAGTGATGTCACAGTTGACATTATCGGTTTTAAAATTACTGTCGTAGATGATGTCCGTGCCATCCGTGAGTTCAGAAGCGTCAATTTTACAGTTTCGAAAAGATGGTCAAAATCAATTATGACATCATCACTGATGTCACAATTGACATTATCGGTTTTAAAATTACTGTCGTAGATGATGTCCGTGCCATCCGTGAGTTCAGAAGCATCAATTTTACAGTTTTGAAAAGATGGTTAAAATCAATTATGACATCATCAGTGATGTCACAATTGACATTATTGGTTTTAAAATTACTGTCATAGATGATGTCCGTGCCATCTTTGAGTTCAGAAGCGTCAATTTTACAGTTACGAAAAGATGGTCGAAATCAAAATCAATTATGACATCATCAGTGATGTCACAATTGACATTATCGGTTTTAAAATTACTGTCGTAGATGATGTCCTTGCCATCTGTGCGTTCAGAAGCGTCAATTTTACAGTTTTGAAAAGATGGTTAAAATCAATTATGACATCATCAGTGATGTCACAATTGACATTATTGGTTTTAAAATTACTGTCGTAGATGATGTCCGTGCCATCCGTGAGTTCAGAAGCGTCAATTTTACAGTTTTGAAAAGATGGTTAAAATCAATTATGACATCATCAGTGATGTCACAATTGACATTATTGGTTTTAAAATTACTGTCGTAGATGATGTCCGTGCCATCTTTGAGTTCAGAAGCGTCAATTTTACAGTTACGAAAAGATGGTCAAAATCAATTATGACATCATCAGTGATGTCACAATTGACATTATCGGTTTTAAAATTACTGTCGTAGATGATGTCCGTGCCATCCGTGAGTTCAGAAGTGTAAATTTTACAGTTTCGAAAAGATGGTCAAAATCAATTATGACATCATCAGTGATGTCACAATTGACATTATCGGTTTTAAAATTACTGTCGTAGATGATGTCCGTGCCATCCGTGAGATCAGAAGCGTCAATTTTACAGTTTCGAAAAGATGGTCAAAATCAATTATGACATCATCAGTGATGTCACAATTGACATTATCGGTTTTAAAATTAGTGTCGAAGATGATGTACGTTCCATCCGTGAGTTCAGAAGCGTCAATTTTACAGTTTTGAAAAGATATCGAAATCAATTATGACATCATCAGTGATGTCACAATTGACATTATCGGTTTTAAAATGACTGTCGTAGATGATGTCCGTGCCATCCGTGAGTTCAGAATCGTCAAATTTACAGTTTCGAAAAGATGGTTGAAATCAATTATGACATCATCAGTGATGTCACAATTGACATTATCGGTTTTAAAATTACTGTCGTAGATGATGTCCTTGCCATCTGTGCGTTCAGAAGCGTCAATTTTACAGTTTTGAAAAGATGGTTAAAATCAATTATGACATCATCAGTGATGTCACAATTGACATTATCGGTTTTAAAATTACTGTCGTAGATGATGTCCGTGCCATCCGTGAGTTCAGAAGCATCAATTTTACAGTTTTGAAAAGATGGTTAAAATCAATTGACATCATCAGTGATGTCACAATTGACATTATCGGTTTTAAAATTACTGTCGTAGATGATGTCTGTGCCATTCGTGAGTTCAGAAGCGTAAATTTTACAGTTTTGAAAAGATGGTCGAAATCAATTATGACATCATCAGTGATGTCACAATTGACATTATCGGTTTTAAAATTACTGTCGTAGATGATGTCCGTGCCATTCGTGAGTTTAGAAGCAACAATTTTACAGTTTTGAAAAGATGGTTGAAATCAATTATGACATCATCAGTGATGTCACAATTGACATTATCGGTTTTAAAATTACTGTCGTAGATGATGTCCGTGCCATCCGTGATTTCAGAAGCGTCAATTTGACAGTTTTGAAAAAATGGTCGAAATCAATTATGACCTCATCAGTGATGTCACAGTTGACATTATCGGTTTTAAAATTACTGTCGTAGATGATGTCCGTGCCATCCGTGAGTTCAGAAGCGTCAATTTTACAGTTTCGAAAAGATGGTCAAAATCAATTATGACATCATCACTGATGTCACAATTGACATTATCGGTTTTAAAATTACTGTCGTAGATGATGTCCGTGCCATCCGTGAGTTCAGAAGCATCAATTTTACAGTTTTGAAAAGATGGTTAAAATCAATTATGACATCATCAGTGATGTCACAATTGACATTATTGGTTTTAAAATTACTGTCATAGATGATGTCCGTGCCATCTTTGAGTTCAGAAGCGTCAATTTTACAGTTACGAAAAGATGGTCGAAATCAAAATCAATTATGACATCATCAGTGATGTCACAATTGACATTATCGGTTTTAAAATTACTGTCGTAGATGATGTCCTTGCCATCTGTGCGTTCAGAAGCGTCAATTTTACAGTTTTGAAAAGATGGTTAAAATCAATTATGACATCATCAGTGATGTCACAATTGACATTATTGGTTTTAAAATTACTGTCGTAGATGATGTCCGTGCCATCCGTGAGTTCAGAAGCGTCAATTTTACAGTTTTGAAAAGATGGTTAAAATCAATTATGACATCATCAGTGATGTCACAATTGACATTATTGGTTTTAAAATTACTGTCGTAGATGATGTCCGTGCCATCTTTGAGTTCAGAAGCGTCAATTTTACTGTTTTGAAAAGATGGTTGAAATCAATTATGACATCATCAGTGATGTCACAATTGACATTATCGGTTTTAAAATTACTGTCGTAGATGATGTCCGTGCCATTCGTGAGTTCAGAAGCGTCAATTTTACAGTTTTGAAAAGATGGTTGAAATCAATTATGACATCATCAGTGATGTCACAATTGACATTATCGGTTTTAAAATTACTGTCGTAGATAATGTCCGTGCCATCCGTGAGTTCAGAATCGTCAAATTTACAGTTTCGAAAAGTTGGTCGAAATCAATTATGACATCATCAGTGATGTCACAATTGACATTATCGGTTTTAAAATTACTGTCGTAGATGATGTCCGTGCCATCCGTGAGTTCAGAAGCGTCAATTTTACAGTTTCGAAAAGATGGTCAAAATCAATTATGACATCATCAGTGATGTCACAATTGACATTATCGGTTTTAAAATTAGTGTCGAAGATGATGTCCGTTCCATCCGTGAGTTCAGAAGCGTCAATTTTACAGTTTTGAAAAGATATCGAAATCAATTATGACATCATCAGTGATGTCACAATTGACATTATCGGTTTTAAAATGACTGTCGTAGATGATGTCCGTGCCATCCGTGAGTTCAGAATCGTCAAATTTACAGTTTCGAAAAGATGGTTGAAATCAATTATGACATCATCAGTGATGTCACAATTGACATTATCGGTTTTAAAATTACTGTCGTAGATGATGTCCGTGCCATCCGTGAGTTCAGAAGTGTAAATTTTACAGTTTCGAAAAGATGGTCAAAATCAATTATGACATCATCAGTGATGTCACAATTGACATTATCGGTTTTAATATTACTGTCGTAGATGATGTCTGTGCCATTCGTGAGTTCAGAAGCGTCAATTATACTGTTTTGAACAGATGGTCGAAATCAATTATGACATCCTCAGTGATGTCACAATTGACATTATCGGTTTTATAATTACTGTCGTAGATGATTTCCGTGCCATCCGTGAGTTCAGAAGCATCAATTTTACAGTTTTGAAAAGATGGTTGAAATCAATTATGACATCATCATTGATGTCACAATTGACATTATCGGTTTTAAAATTACTGTCGTAGATCATGTCCGTGCCATCCGTGAGTTCAGAATCGTCAAATTTACAGTTTCGAAAAGTTGGTCGAAATCAATTATGACATCATCAGTGATGTCACAATTGACATTATCGGCTTTAAAATTACTGTCGTAGATGATGTCCGTGCCATCCGTGAGTTCAGAAGCGTCAATTTCACAGTTTCGAAAAGATGGTCAAAATCAATTATGACATCATCAGTGATGTCACAATTGACATTATTGGTTTTAAAATTACTGTCGTATATGATGTCCGTGCCATCCGTGAGTTCAGAAGTGTCAATTTTACAGTTTCGAAAAGATGGTCAAAATCAACTATGACATCATCAGTGATGTCACAATTGACATTATCGGTTTTAAAATTACTGTCGTAGATGATGTCCGTGCCATCCGTGAGTTCAGAAGCGTCAATTTCACAGTTTCGAAAAGATGGTCAAAATCAATTATGACATCATCACTGATGTCACAATTGACATTATCGGTTTTAAAATTACTGTCGTAGATGATGTCCGTGCCATCCGTGAGTTTAGAATCGTCAAATTTACAGTTTTGAAAAGATGGTTAAAATCAATTATGACATCATCAGTGATGTCACAATTGACATTATTGATTTTAAAATTACTGTCGTAGATGATGTCCGTGCCATCCGTGAGTTCAGAAGCGTCAATTTTACAGTTTTGAAAAGATGGTTAAAATCAATTATGACATCATCAGTGATGTCACAATTGACATTATCGGTTTTATAATTACTGTCGTAGATGATGTCCGTGCCATCCGTGAGTTCAGAAGCATCAATTTTACAGTTTTGAAAAGATGGTTGAAATCAATTATGACATCATCAGTGATGTCACAGTTGACATTATCGGTTTTAAAATTACTGTCGTAGATGATGTCCGTGCCATTCGTGAGTTTAGAAGCGTCAATTTTACAGTTTTGAAAAGATGGTTGAAATCAATTATGACATCATCAGTGATGTCACAATTGACATTATCGGTTTTAAAATTACTGTCGTAGATGATGTCCGTGCCATCCGTGATTTCAGAAGCGTCAATTTTACAGTTTTGAAAAAATGGTCGAAATCAATTATGACATCATCAGTGATGTCACAGTTGACATTATCGGTTTTAAAATTACTGTCGTAGATGATGTCCGTGCCATCCGTGAGTTCAGAAGCGTCAATTTTACAGTTTCGAAAAGATGGTCAAAATCAACTATGACATCATCACTGATGTAGCAATTGACATTATCGGTTTTAAAATTACTGTCGTAGATGATGTCCGTGCCATCCGTGAGTTCAGAACCGTCAAATTTACTGTTTTGAAAAGATGGTTAAAATCAATTATGACATCATCAGTGATGTCACAATTGACATTATTGGTTTTAAAATTACTGTCGTAGATGATGTCCGTGCCATCTTTGAGTTCAGAAGCGTCAATTGTACAGTTACGAAAAGATGGTCAAAATCAATTATGACATCATCAGTGATGTCATTATTGAAATTATCGGTTTTAAAATTACTGTCGTAGATGATGTCCGTGCCATCCGTGAGTTCAGAAGTGTCAATTTTACAGTTTCGAAAAGATGGTCAAAATCAATTATGACATCATCAGTGATGTCACAATTGACATTATCGGTTTTAAAATTACTGTCGTAGATGATGTCCGTGCCATCCATGAGTTCAGAAGCGTCAATTTTACAGTTTTGAAAAGATGGTTAAAATCAATTATGACATCATCAGTGATGTCACAATTGACATTATTGGTTTTAAAATTACTGTCGTAGATGATGTCCGTGCCATCCGTGAGTTCAGAAGTGTAAATTTTACAGTTTCGAAAAGATGGTCAAAATCAATTATGACATCATCAGTGATGTCACAATTGACATTATCGGTTTTAAAATTACTGTCGTAGATGATGTCCGTGCCATCCGTGAGTTCAGAAGCGTCAATTTTACAGTTTCGAAAAGATGGTCAAAATCAATTATGACATCATCAGTGATGTCACAATTGACATTATCGGTTTTAAAATTAGTATCGTAGATGATGTCCGTTCCATCCGTGAGTTCAGAAGCGTCAATTTTACAGTTTTGAAAAGATATCGAAATCAATTATGACATCATCAGTGATGTCACAATTGACATTATCGGTTTTAAAATGACTGTCGTAGATGATGTCCGTGCCATCCGTGAGTTCAGAATCGTCAAATATACAGTTTCGAAAAGATGGTTGAAATCAATTATGACATAATCAGTGATGTCACAATTGACATTATCGGTTTTAAAATTACTGTCGTAGATGATGTCCTTGCCATCTGTGCGTTCAGAAGCGTCAATTTTACAGTTTTGAAAAGATGGTTAAAATCAATTATGACATCATCAGTGATGTCACAATTGACATTATTGGTTTTAAAATTACTGTCGTAGATGATGTCCGTGCCATCCGTGAGTTCAGAAGCGTCAATTTTACAGTTTTGAAAAGATGGTTAAAATCAATTATGACATCATCAGTGATGTCACAATTGACATTATTGGTTTTAAAATTACTGTCGTAGATGATGTCCGTGCCATCTTTGAGTTCAGAAGCGTCAATTTTACAGTTACGAAAAGATGGTCAAAATCAATTATGACATCATCAGTGATGTCATTATTGAAATTATCGGTTTTAATATTACTGTCGTAGATGATGTCCGTGCCATCCGTGAGTTCAGAAGTGTCAATTTTACAGTTTCGAAAAGATGGTTAAAATCAATTATGACATCATCAGTGATGTCACAATTGACAATATCGGTTTTAAAATTACTGTCGTAGATGATGTCCGTGCCATCCGTGAGTTCAGAAGCGTCAATTTTACAGTTTCGAAAAGATGGTCAAAATCAATTATGACATCATCAGTGATGTCACAATTGACATTATCGGTTTTAAAATTACTGTCGTAGATGATGTCTGTGCCATTCGTGAGTTCAGAAGCGTCAATTTTACAGTTTTGAAAAGATGGTTGAAATCAATTATGACATCATCAGTGATGTCACAATTGACATTATCGGTTTTAAAATTACTGTCGTAGATCATGTCCGTGCCATCCGTGAGTTCAGAATCGTCAAATTTACAGTTTCGAAAAGTTGGTCGAAATCAATTATGACATCATCAGTGATGTCACAATTGACATTATCGGTTTTAAAATTACTGTCGTAGATGATGTCTGTGCCATTCGTGAGTTCAGAAGCGTAAATTTTACAGTTTTGAAAAGATGGTCGAAATCAATTATGACATCATCAGTGATGTCACAATTGACATTATCGGTTTTAAAATTACTGTCGTAGATGATGTCCGTGCCATTCGTGAGTTTAGAAGCGTCAATTTTACAGTTTTGAAAAGATGGTTGAAATCAATTATGACATCATCAGTGATGTCACAATTGACATTATCGGTTTTAAAATTACTGTCGTAGATGATGTCCGTGCCATCCGTGATTTCAGAAGCGTCAATTTTACAGTTTTGAAAAAATGGTCGAAATCAATTATGACATCATCAGTGATGTCACAGTTGACATTATCGGTTTTAAAATTACTGTCGTAGATGATGTCCGTGCCATCCGTGAGTTCAGAAGCGTCAATTTTACAGTTTTGAAAAGATGGTTAAAATCAATTATGACATCATCAGTGATGTCACAATTGACATTATCGGTTTTAAAATTACTGTCGTAGATGATGTCCGTGCCATCCGTGAGTTCAGAAGCGTCAATTTCACAGTTTCGAAAAGATGGTCAAAATCAATTATGACATCATCACTGATGTCACAATTGACATTATCGGTTTTAAAATTACTGTCGTAGATGATGTCCGTGCCATCCGTGAGTTTAGAATCGTCAAATTTACAGTTTTGAAAAGATGGTTAAAATCAATTATGACATCATCAGTGATGTCACAATTGACATTATTGATTTTAAAATTACTGTCGTAGATGATGTCCGTGCCATCCGTGAGTTCAGAAGCGTCAATTTTACAGTTTTGAAAAGATGGTTAAAATCAATTATGACATCATCAGTGATGTCACAATTGACATTATCGGTTTTATAATTACTGTCGTAGATGATGTCCGTGCCATCCGTGAGTTCAGAAGCATCAATTTTACAGTTTTGAAAAGATGGTTGAAATCAATTATGACATCATCAGTGATGTCACAGTTGACATTATCGGTTTTAAAATTACTGTCGTAGATGATGTCCGTGCCATTCGTGAGTTTAGAAGCGTCAATTTTACAGTTTTGAAAAGATGGTTGAAATCAATTATGACATCATCAGTGATGTCACAATTGACATTATCGGTTTTAAAATTACTGTCGTAGATGATGTCCGTGCCATCCGTGATTTCAGAAGCGTCAATTTTACAGTTTTGAAAAAATGGTCGAAATCAATTATGACATCATCAGTGATGTCACAGTTGACATTATCGGTTTTAAAATTACTGTCGTAGATGATGTCCGTGCCATCCGTGAGTTCAGAAGCGTCAATTTTACAGTTTCGAAAAGATGGTCAAAATCAACTATGACATCATCACTGATGTAGCAATTGACATTATCGGTTTTAAAATTACTGTCGTAGATGATGTCCGTGCCATCCGTGAGTTCAGAACCGTCAAATTTACTGTTTTGAAAAGATGGTTAAAATCAATTATGACATCATCAGTGATGTCACAATTGACATTATTGGTTTTAAAATTACTGTCGTAGATGATGTCCGTGCCATCTTTGAGTTCAGAAGCGTCAATTGTACAGTTACGAAAAGATGGTCAAAATCAATTATGACATCATCAGTGATGTCATTATTGAAATTATCGGTTTTAAAATTACTGTCGTAGATGATGTCCGTGCCATCCGTGAGTTCAGAAGTGTCAATTTTACAGTTTCGAAAAGATGGTCAAAATCAATTATGACATCATCAGTGATGTCACAATTGACATTATCGGTTTTAAAATTACTGTCGTAGATGATGTCCGTGCCATCCATGAGTTCAGAAGCGTCAATTTTACAGTTTTGAAAAGATGGTTAAAATCAATTATGACATCATCAGTGATGTCACAATTGACATTATTGGTTTTAAAATTACTGTCGTAGATGATGTCCGTGCCATCCGTGAGTTCAGAAGTGTAAATTTTACAGTTTCGAAAAAATGGTCAAAATCAATTATGACATCATCAGTGATGTCACAATTGACATTATCGGTTTTAAAATTACTGTCGTAGATGATGTCCGTGCCATCCGTGAGTTCAGAAGCGTCAATTTTACAGTTTCGAAAAGATGGTCAAAATCAATTATGACATCATCAGTGATGTCACAATTGACATTATCGGTTTTAAAATTAGTATCGTAGATGATGTCCGTTCCATCCGTGAGTTCAGAAGCGTCAATTTTACAGTTTTGAAAAGATATCGAAATCAATTATGACATCATCAGTGATGTCACAATTGACATTATCGGTTTTAAAATGACTGTCGTAGATGATGTCCGTGCCATCCGTGAGTTCAGAATCGTCAAATATACAGTTTCGAAAAGATGGTTGAAATCAATTATGACATAATCAGTGATGTCACAATTGACATTATCGGTTTTAAAATTACTGTCGTAGATGATGTCCTTGCCATCTGTGCGTTCAGAAGCGTCAATTTTACAGTTTTGAAAAGATGGTTAAAATCAATTATGACATCATCAGTGATGTCACAATTGACATTATTGGTTTTAAAATTACTGTCGTAGATGATGTCCGTGCCATCCGTGAGTTCAGAAGCGTCAATTTTACAGTTTTGAAAAGATGGTTAAAATCAATTATGACATCATCAGTGATGTCACAATTGACATTATTGGTTTTAAAATTACTGTCGTAGATGATGTCCGTGCCATCTTTGAGTTCAGAAGCGTCAATTTTACAGTTACGAAAAGATGGTCAAAATCAATTATGACATCATCAGTGATGTCATTATTGAAATTATCGGTTTTAATATTACTGTCGTAGATGATGTCCGTGCCATCCGTGAGTTCAGAAGTGTCAATTTTACAGTTTCGAAAAGATGGTTAAAATCAATTATGACATCATCAGTGATGTCACAATTGACAATATCGGTTTTAAAATTACTGTCGTAGATGATGTCCGTGCCATCCGTGAGTTCAGAAGCGTCAATTTTACAGTTTCGAAAAGATGGTCAAAATCAATTATGACATCATCAGTGATGTCACAATTGACATTATCGGTTTTAAAATTACTGTCGTAGATGATGTCTGTGCCATTCGTGAGTTCAGAAGCGTCAATTTTACAGTTTTGAAAAGATGGTTGAAATCAATTATGACATCATCAGTGATGTCACAATTGACATTATCGGTTTTAAAATTACTGTCGTAGATCATGTCCGTGCCATCCGTGAGTTCAGAATCGTCAAATTTACAGTTTCGAAAAGTTGGTCGAAATCAATTATGACATCATCAGTGATGTCACAATTGACATTATCGGTTTTAAAATTACTGTCGTAGATGATGTCTGTGCCATTCGTGAGTTCAGAAGCGTAAATTTTACAGTTTTGAAAAGATGGTCGAAATCAATTATGACATCATCAGTGATGTCACAATTGACATTATCGGTTTTAAAATTACTGTCGTAGATGATGTCCGTGCCATTCGTGAGTTTAGAAGCGTCAATTTTACAGTTTTGAAAAGATGGTTGAAATCAATTATGACATCATCAGTGATGTCACAATTGACATTATCGGTTTTAAAATTACTGTCGTAGATGATGTCCGTGCCATCCGTGATTTCAGAAGCGTCAATTTTACAGTTTTGAAAAAATGGTCGAAATCAATTATGACATCATCAGTGATGTCACAGTTGACATTATCGGTTTTAAAATTACTGTCGTAGATGATGTCTGTGCCATTCGTGAGTTCAGAAGCGTCAATTTTACAGTTTTGAAAAGATGGTTAAAATCAATTATGACATCATCACTGATGTCACAATTGACATTATCGGTTTTAAAATTACTGTCGTAGATGATGTCCGTGCCATCCGTGAGTTCAGAAGCGTCAATTTTACAGTTTTGAAAAGATGGTTAAAATCAATTATGACATCATCAGTGATGTCACAATTGACATTATTGGTTTTAAAATTACTGTCGTAGATGATGTCCGTGCCATCTTTGAGTTCAGAAGCGTCAATTTTACAGTTACGAAAAGATGGTCGAAATCAATTATGACATCATCAGTGATGTCACAATTGACATTATCGGTTTTAAAATTACTGTCGTAGATGATGTCCGTGCCATCCGTGAGTTCAGAAGTGTAAATTTTACAGTTTCGAAAAGATGGTCAAAATCAATTATGTCATCATCGGTGATGTCACAATTGACATTATCGGTTTTAAAATTACTGTCGTAGATGATGTCCGTGCCATCCGTGAGTTCAGAAGCGTCAATTTTACAGTTTCGAAAAGATGGTCAAAATCAATTATGACATCATCAGTGATGTCACAATTGACATTATCGGTTTTAAAATTAGTGTCGTAGATGATGTCTGTGCCATTCGTGAGTTCAGAAGCGTCAATTATACTGTTTTGAACAGATGGTCGAAATCAATTATGACATCCTCAGTGATGTCACAATTGACATTATTGGTTTTAAAATTACTGTCGTAGATGATGTCCGTGCCATCTTTGAGTTCAGAAGCGTCAATTTTACAGTTACGAAAAGATGGTCAAAATCAATTATGACATCATCAGTGATGTCCTTATTGAAATTATCGGTTTTAAAATTACTGTCGTAGATGATGTCCGTGCCATCCGTGAGTTCAGAAGTGTCAATTTTACTGTTTTGAAAAGATGGTCAAAATCAATTATGACATCATCAGTGATGTCACAATTGACATTATCGGTTTTAAAATTACTGTCGTAGATGATGTCCGTGCCATTCGTGAGTTTAGAAGCGTCAATTTTACAGTTTTGAAAAGATGGTTGAAATCAATTATGACATCATCAGTGATGTCACAATTGACATTATTGGTTTTAAAATTACTGTCGTAGATGATGTCCGTGCCATCTTTGAGTTCAGAAGCGTCAATTTTACAGTTACGAAAAGATGGTCAAAATCAATTATGACATCATCAGTGATGTCATTATTGAAATTATCGGTTTTAAAATTACTGTCGTAGATGATGTCCGTGCCATCCGTGAGTTCAGAAGTGTCAATTTTACTGTTTTGAAAAGATGGTCAAAATCAATTATGACATCATCAGTGATGTCACAATTGACATTATCGGTTTTAAAATTACTGTCGTAGATGATGTCCGTGCCATTCGTGAGTTTAGAAGCGTCAATTTTACAGTTTTGAAAAGATGGTTGAAATCAATTATGACATCATCAGTGATGTCACAATTGACATTATCGGTTTTAAAATTACTGTCGTAGATGATGTCTGTGCCATTCGTGAGTTCAGAAGCGTAAATTTTACAGTTTTGAAAAGATGGTCGAAATCAATTATGACATCATCAGTGATGTCACAATTGACATTATCGGTTTTAAAATTACTGTCGTAGATGATGTCCGTGCCATCCGTGAGTTCAGAAGTGTAAATTTTACAGTTTCGAAAAGATGGTCAAAATCAATTATGACATCATCAGTGATGTCACAATTGACATTATCGGTTTTAATATTACTGTCGTAGATGATGTCTGTGCCATTCGTGAGTTCAGAAGCGTCAATTATACTGTTTTGAACAGATGGTCGAAATCAATTATGACATCCTCAGTGATGTCACAATTGACATTATCGGTTTTATAATTACTGTCGTAGATGATTTCCGTGCCATCCGTGAGTTCAGAAGCATCAATTTTACAGTTTTGAAAAGATGGTTGAAATCAATTATGACATCATCATTGATGTCACAATTGACATTATCGGTTTTAAAATTACTGTCGTAGATCATGTCCGTGCCATCCGTGAGTTCAGAATCGTCAAATTTACAGTTTCGAAAAGTTGGTCGAAATCAATTATGACATCATCAGTGATGTCACAATTGACATTATTGGTTTTAAAATTACTGTCGTAGATGATGTCCGTGCCATCTTTGAGTTCAGAAGCGTCAATTTTACAGTTACGAAAAGATGGTCGAAATCAATTATGACATCATCAGTGATGTCACAATTGACATTATCGGTTTTAAAATTACTGTCGTAGATGATGTCCGTGCCATCCGTGATTTCAGAAGCGTCAATTTTACAGTTTTGAAAAAATGGTCGAAATCAATTATGACATCATCAGTGATGTCACAGTTGACATTATCGGTTTTAAAATTACTGTCGTAGATGATGTCCGTGCCATCCGTGAGTTCAGAAGCGTCAATTTTACAGTTTTGAAAAGATGGTTAAAATCAATTATGACATCATCACTGATGTCACAATTGACATTATCGGTTTTAAAATTACTGTCGTAGATGATGTCCGTGCCATCCGTGAGTTCAGAAGCGTCAATTTTACAGTTTTGAAAAGATGGTTAAAATCAATTATGACATCATCAGTGATGTCACAATTGACATTATTGGTTTTAAAATTACTGTCGTAGATGATGTCCGTGCCATCTTTGAGTTCAGAAGCGTCAATTTTACAGTTACGAAAAGATGGTCGAAATCAATTATGACATCATCAGTGATGTCACAATTGACATTATCGGTTTTAAAATTACTGTCGTAGATGATGTCCGTGCCATCCGTGAGTTCAGAAGTGTAAATTTTACAGTTTCGAAAAGATGGTCAAAATCAATTATGACATCATCAGTGATGTCACAATTGACATTATCGGTTTTAAAATTACTGTCGTAGATGATGTCCGTGCCATCCGTGAGTTCAGAAGCGTCAATTTTACAGTTTCGAAAAGATGGTCAAAATCAATTATGACATCATCAGTGATGTCACAATTGACATTATCGGTTTTAAAATTAGTGTCGTAGATGATGTCTGTGCCATTCGTGAGTTCAGAAGCGTCAATTATACTGTTTTGAACAGATGGTCGAAATCAATTATGACATCCTCAGTGATGTCACAATTGACATTATTGGTTTTAAAATTACTGTCGTAGATGATGTCCGTGCCATCTTTGAGTTCAGAAGCGTCAATTTTACAGTTACGAAAAGATGGTCAAAATCAATTATGACATCATCAGTGATGTCATTATTGAAATTATCGGTTTTAAAATTACTGTCGTAGATGATGTCCGTGCCATCCGTGAGTTCAGAAGTGTCAATTTTACTGTTTTGAAAAGATGGTCAAAATCAATTATGACATCATCAGTGATGTCACAATTGACATTATCGGTTTTAAAATTACTGTCGTAGATGATGTCCGTGCCATTCGTGAGTTTAGAAGCGTCAATTTTACAGTTTTGAAAAGATGGTTGAAATCAATTATGACATCATCAGTGATGTCACAATTGACATTATTGGTTTTAAAATTACTGTCGTAGATGATGTCCGTGCCATCTTTGAGTTCAGAAGCGTCAATTTTACAGTTACGAAAAGATGGTCAAAATCAATTATGACATCATCAGTGATGTCATTATTGAAATTATCGGTTTTAAAATTACTGTCGTAGATGATGTCCGTGCCATCCGTGAGTTCAGAAGTGTCAATTTTACTGTTTTGAAAAGATGGTCAAAATCAATTATGACATCATCAGTGATGTCACAATTGACATTATCGGTTTTAAAATTACTGTCGTAGATGATGTCCGTGCCATTCGTGAGTTTAGAAGCGTCAATTTTACAGTTTTGAAAAGATGGTTGAAATCAATTATGACATCATCAGTGATGTCACAATTGACATTATCGGTTTTAAAATTACTGTCGTAGATGATGTCTGTGCCATTCGTGAGTTCAGAAGCGTAAATTTTACAGTTTTGAAAAGATGGTCGAAATCAATTATGACATCATCAGTGATGTCACAATTGACATTATCGGTTTTAAAATTACTGTCGTAGATGATGTCCGTGCCATCCGTGAGTTCAGAAGTGTAAATTTTACAGTTTCGAAAAGATGGTCAAAATCAATTATGACATCATCAGTGATGTCACAATTGACATTATCGGTTTTAATATTACTGTCGTAGATGATGTCTGTGCCATTCGTGAGTTCAGAAGCGTCAATTATACTGTTTTGAACAGATGGTCGAAATCAATTATGACATCCTCAGTGATGTCACAATTGACATTATCGGTTTTATAATTACTGTCGTAGATGATTTCCGTGCCATCCGTGAGTTCAGAAGCATCAATTTTACAGTTTTGAAAAGATGGTTGAAATCAATTATGACATCATCATTGATGTCACAATTGACATTATCGGTTTTAAAATTACTGTCGTAGATCATGTCCGTGCCATCCGTGAGTTCAGAATCGTCAAATTTACAGTTTCGAAAAGTTGGTCGAAATCAATTATGACATCATCAGTGATGTCACAATTGACATTATCGGCTTTAAAATTACTGTCGTAGATGATGTCCGTGCCATCCGTGAGTTCAGAAGCGTCAATTTCACAGTTTCGAAAAGATGGTCAAAATCAATTATGACATCATCAGTGATGTCACAATTGACATTATTGGTTTTAAAATTACTGTCGTATATGATGTCCGTGCCATCCGTGAGTTCAGAAGTGTCAATTTTACAGTTTCGAAAAGATGGTCAAAATCAACTATGACATCATCAGTGATGTCACAATTGACATTATCGGTTTTAAAATTACTGTCGTAGATGATGTCCGTGCCATCCGTGAGTTCAGAAGCGTCAATTTTACAGTTTCGAAAAGATGGTCAAAATCAATTATGACATCATCAGTGATGTCACAATTGACATTATCGGTTTTAAAATTACTGTCGTAGATGATGTCCGTGCCATCCGTGAGTTCAGAAGCGTCAATTTCACAGTTTCGAAAAGATGGTCAAAATCAATTATGACATCATCACTGATGTCACAATTGACATTATCGGTTTTAAAATTACTGTCGTAGATGATGTCCGTGCCATCCGTGAGTTTAGAATCGTCAAATTTACAGTTTTGAAAAGATGGTTAAAATCAATTATGACATCATCAGTGATGTCACAATTGACATTATTGATTTTAAAATTACTGTCGTAGATGATGTCCGTGCCATCCGTGAGTTCAGAAGCGTCAATTTTACAGTTTTGAAAAGATGGTTAAAATCAATTATGACATCATCAGTGATGTCACAATTGACATTATCGGTTTTATAATTACTGTCGTAGATGATGTCCGTGCCATCCGTGAGTTCAGAAGCATCAATTTTACAGTTTTGAAAAGATGGTTGAAATCAATTATGACATCATCAGTGATGTCACAGTTGACATTATCGGTTTTAAAATTACTGTCGTAGATGATGTCCGTGCCATTCGTGAGTTTAGAAGCGTCAATTTTACAGTTTTGAAAAGATGGTTGAAATCAATTATGACATCATCAGTGATGTCACAATTGACATTATCGGTTTTAAAATTACTGTCGTAGATGATGTCCGTGCCATCCGTGATTTCAGAAGCGTCAATTTTACAGTTTTGAAAAAATGGTCGAAATCAATTATGACATCATCAGTGATGTCACAGTTGACATTATCGGTTTTAAAATTACTGTCGTAGATGATGTCCGTGCCATCCGTGAGTTCAGAAGCGTCAATTTTACAGTTTCGAAAAGATGGTCAAAATCAATTATGACATCATCACTGATGTAGCAATTGACATTATCGGTTTTAAAATTACTGTCGTAGATGATGTCCGTGCCATCCGTGAGTTCAGAACCGTCAAATTTACTGTTTTGAAAAGATGGTTAAAATCAATTATGACATCATCAGTGATGTCACAATTGACATTATTGGTTTTAAAATTACTGTCGTAGATGATGTCCGTGCCATCTTTGAGTTCAGAAGCGTCAATTGTACAGTTACGAAAAGATGGTCAAAATCAATTATGACATCATCAGTGATGTCATTATTGAAATTATCGGTTTTAAAATTACTGTCGTAGATGATGTCCGTGCCATCCGTGAGTTCAGAAGTGTCAATTTTACAGTTTCGAAAAGATGGTCAAAATCAATTATGACATCATCAGTGATGTCACAATTGACATTATCGGTTTTAAAATTACTGTCGTAGATGATGTCCGTGCCATCCGTGAGTTCAGAAGCGTCAATTTTACAGTTTTGAAAAGATGGTTAAAATCAATTATGACATCATCAGTGATGTCACAATTGACATTATTGGTTTTAAAATTACTGTCGTAGATGATGTCCGTGCCAGCCGTGAGTTCAGAAGTGTAAATTTTACAGTTTCGAAAAGATGGTCAAAATCAATTATGACATCATCAGTGATGTCACAATTGACATTATCGGTTTTAAAATTACTGTCGTAGATGATGTCCGTGCCATCCGTGAGTTCAGAAGCGTCAATTTTACAGTTTTGAAAAGATATCGAAATCAATTATGACATCATCAGTGATGTCACAATTGACATTATCGGTTTTAAAATGACTGTCGTAGATGATGTCCGTGCCATCCGTGAGTTCAGAATCGTCAAATATACAGTTTCGAAAAGATGGTTGAAATCAATTATGACATAATCAGTGATGTCACAATTGACATTATCGGTTTTAAAATTACTGTCGTAGATGATGTCCTTGCCATCTGTGCGTTCAGAAGCGTCAATTTTACAGTTTTGAAAAGATGGTTAAAATCAATTATGACATCATCAGTGATGTCACAATTGACATTATTGGTTTTAAAATTACTGTCGTAGATGATGTCCGTGCCATCCGTGAGTTCAGAAGCGTCAATTTTACAGTTTTGAAAAGATGGTTAAAATCAATTATGACATCATCAGTGATGTCACAATTGACATTATTGGTTTTAAAATTACTGTCGTAGATGATGTCCGTGCCATCTTTGAGTTCAGAAGCGTCAATTTTACAGTTACGAAAAGATGGTCAAAATCAATTATGACATCATCAGTGATGTCATTATTGAAATTATCGGTTTTAATATTACTGTCGTAGATGATGTCCGTGCCATCCGTGAGTTCAGAAGTGTCAATTTTACAGTTTCGAAAAGATGGTTAAAATCAATTATGACATCATCAGTGATGTCACAATTGACAATATCGGTTTTAAAATTACTGTCGTAGATGATGTCCGTGCCATCCGTGAGTTCAGAAGCGTCAATTTTACAGTTTCGAAAAGATGGTCAAAATCAATTATGACATCATCAGTGATGTCACAATTGACATTATCGGTTTTAAAATTACTGTCGTAGATGATGTCTGTGCCATTCGTGAGTTCAGAAGCGTCAATTTTACAGTTTTGAAAAGATGGTTGAAATCAATTATGACATCATCAGTGATGTCACAATTGACATTATCGGTTTTAAAATTACTGTCGTAGATCATGTCCGTGCCATCCGTGAGTTCAGAATCGTCAAATTTACAGTTTCGAAAAGTTGGTCGAAATCAATTATGACATCATCAGTGATGTCACAATTGACATTATCGGTTTTAAAATTACTGTCGTAGATGATGTCTGTGCCATTCGTGAGTTCAGAAGCGTAAATTTTACAGTTTTGAAAAGATGGTCGAAATCAATTATGACATCATCAGTGATGTCACAATTGACATTATCGGTTTTAAAATTACTGTCGTAGATGATGTCCGTGCCATCCGTGAGTTCAGAAGCGTCAATTTTACAGTTTTGAAAAGATGGTTAAAATCAATTATGACATCATCACTGATGTCACAATTGACATTATCGGTTTTAAAATTACTGTCGTAGATGATGTCCGTGCCATCCGTGAGTTCAGAAGCGTCAATTTTACAGTTTTAAAAAGATGGTTAAAATCAATTATGACATCATCAGTGATGTCACAATTGACATTATTGGTTTTAAAATTACTGTCGTAGATGATGTCCGTGCCATCTTTGAGTTCAGAAGCGTCAATTTTACAGTTACGAAAAGATGGTCGAAATCAATTATGACATCATCAGTGATGTCACAATTGACATTATCGGTTTTAAAATTACTGTCGTAGATGATGTCCGTGCCATCCGTGAGTTCAGAAGAGTAAATTTTACAGTTTCGAAAAGATGGTCAAAATCAATTATGACATCATCAGTGATGTCACAATTGACATTATCGGTTTTAAAATTACTGTCGTAGATGATGTCCGTGCCATCCGTGAGTTCAGAAGCGTCAATTTTACAGTTTCGAAAAGATGGTCAAAATCAATTATGACATCATCAGTGATGTCACAATTGACATTATCGGTTTTAAAATTAGTGTCGTAGATGATGTCCGTTCCATCCGTGAGTTCAGAAGCGTCAATTTTACAGTTTTGAAAAGATATCGAAATCAATTATGACATCATCAGTGATGTCACAATTGACATTATCGGTTTTAAAATGACTGTCGTAGATGATGTCCGTGCCATCCGTGAGTTCAGAATCGTCAAATTTACAGTTTCGAAAAGATGGTCGAAATCAATTATGACATCATCAGTGATGTCACAATTGACATTATCGGTTTTAAAATTACTGTCGTAGATGATGTCTGTGCCATCCGTGAGTTCAGAAGTGCCAATTTTACAGTTTCGAAAAGATGGTCAAAATCAATTATGACATCATCAGTGATGTCACAATTGACATTATCGGTTTTAAAATTACTGTCGTAGATGATGTCCGTGCCATCCGTGAGTTCAGAAGCGTCAATTTTACAGTTTTGAAAAGATGGTCAAAATCAATTATGACATCATCAGTGATGTCACAATTGACATTATCGGTTTTAAAATTACTGTCGTAGATGATGTCTGTGCCATTCGTGAGTTCAGAAGCGTCAATTATACTGTTTTGAAAAGATGGTCGAAATCAATTATGACATCATCAGTGATGTCACAATTGACATTATCGGTTTTATAATTACTGTCGTAGATGATTTCCGTGCCATCCGTGAGTTCAGAAGCAGCAATTTTACAGTTTTGAAAAGATGGTTGAAATCAATTATGACATCATCATTGATGTCACAATTGACATTATCGGTTTTAAAATTACTGTCGTAGATCATGTCCGTGCCATCCGTGCGTTCAGAATCGTCAAATTTACAGTTTCGAAAAGTTGGTCGAAATCAATTATGACATCATCAGTGATGTCACAATTGACATTATCGGCTTTAAAATTACTGTCGTAGATGATGTCCGTGCCATCCGTGAGTTCAGAAGCGTCAATTTCACAGTTTCGAAAAGATGGTCGAAATCAATTATGACATCATCAGTGATGTCACAATTGACATTATTGGTTTTAAAATTACTGTCGTATATGATGTCCGTGCCATCCGTGAGTTCAGAAGTGTCAATTTTACAGTTTCGAAAAGATGGTCAAAATCAATTATGACATCATCAGTGATGTCACAATTGACATTATCGGTTTTAAAATTACTGTCGTAGATCATGTCCGTGCCATCCGTGAGTTCAGAAGCGTCAATTTTACAGTTTCGAAAAGATGGTCAAAATCAATTATGACATAATCAGTGATGTCACAATTGACATTATCGGTTTTAAAATTACTGTCGTAGATGATGTCCGTGCCATCCGTGAGTTCAGAAGCGTCAATTTCACAGTTTCGAAAAGATGGTCAAAATCAATTATGACATCATCACTGATGTCACAATTGACATTATCGGTTTTAAAATTACTGTCGTAGATGATGTCCGTGCCATCCGTGAGTTTAGAATCGTCAAATTTACAGTTTTGAAAAGATGGTTAAAATCAATTATGACATCATCAGTGATGTCACAATTGACATTATTGGTTTTAAAATTACTGTCGTAGATGATGTCCGTGCCATCCGTGAGTTCAGAAGCGTCAATTTTACAGTTTTGAAAAGATGGTTAAAATCAATTATGACATCATCAGTGATGTCACAATTGACATTATCGGTTTTATAATTACTGTCGTAGATGATGTCCGTGCCATCCGTGAGTTCAGAAGCATCAATTTTACAGTTTTGAAAAGATGGTTGAAATCAATTATGACATCATCAGTGATGTCACAATTGACATTATTGGTTTTTTAAATTACTGTCGTAGATGATGTCCGTGCCATCTTTGAGTTCAGAAGCGTCAATTTTACAGTTACGAAAAGATGGTCAAAATCAATTATGACATCATCAGTGATGTCATTATTGAAATTATCGGTTTTAAAATTACTGTCGTAGATGATGTCCGTGCCATCCGTGAGTTCAGAAGTGTCAATTTTACTGTTTTGAAAAGATGGTCAAAATCAATTATGACATCATCAGTGATGTCACAATTGACATTATCGGTTTTAAAATTACTGTCGTAGATGATGTCCGTGCCATTCGTGAGTTTAGAAGCGTCAATTTTACAGTTTTGAAAAGATGGTTGAAATCAATTATGACATCATCAGTGATGTCACAATTGACATTATCGGTTTTAAAATTACTGTCGTAGATGATGTCTGTGCCATTCGTGAGTTCAGAAGCGTAAATTTTACAGTTTTGAAAAGATGGTCGAAATCAATTATGACATCATCAGTGATGTCACAATTGACATTATCGGTTTTAAAATTACTGTCGTAGATGATGTCCGTGCCATTCGTGAGTTTAGAAGCGTCGATTTTACAGTTTTGAAAAGATGGTTGAAATCAATTATGACATCATCAGTGATGTCACAATTGACATTATCGGTTTTAAAATTACTGTCGTAGATGATGTCCGTGCCATCTGTGATTTCAGAAGCGTCAATTTTACAGTTTTGAAAAGATGGTCGAAATCAATTATGACATCATCAGTGATGTCACAATTGACATTATCGGTTTTAAAATTACTGTCGTAGATGATGTCCGTGCCATCCGTGAGTTCAGAATTGTAAAATTTACAGTTTCGAAAAGATGGTTGAAATCAATTATGACATCATCAGTGATGTCACAATTGACATTATCGGTTTTAAAATTACTGTCGTAGATGATGTCCGTGCCATCCGTGATTTCAGAAGCGTCAATTTTACAGTTTTGAAAAGATGGTCGAAATCAATTATGACATCATCAGTGATGTCACAATTGACATTATCGGTTTTAAAATTACTGTCGTAGATGATGTCTGTGCCATTCGTGAGTTCAGAAGCGTAAATTTTACAGTTTTGAAAAGATGGTCGAAATCAATTATGACATCATCAGTGATGTCACAATTGACATTATCGGTTTTAAAATTACTGTCGTAGATGATGTCCGTGCCATCCGTGAGTTCAGAAGTGTCAATTTTACAGTTTCGAAAAGATGGTCAAAATCAATTATGACATCATCAGTGATGTCACAATTGACATTATCGGTTTTAAAATTACTGTCGTAGATGATGTCCGTGCCATCCGTGAGTACAGAAGCGTCAATTTTACAGTTTCGAAAAGATGGTCAAAATCAATTATGACATCATCAGTGATGTCACAATTGACATTATCGGTTTTAAAATTAGTGTCGTAGATGATGTCCGTTCCATCCGTGAGTTCAGAAGCGTCAATTTTACAGTTTTGAAAAATTATCGAAATCAATTATGACATCATCAGTGATGTCACAATTGACATTATCGGTTTTAAAAATACTGTCGTAGATGATGTCCGTGCCATCCGTGAGTTCAGAAGCGTCAATTTCACAGTTTCGAAAAGATGGTCAAAATCAATTATGACATCATCAGTGATGTCACAATTGACATTATTGGTTTTAAAATTACTGTCGTAGATGATGTCCGTGGCATCCGTGTGTTCAGAAGTGTCAATTTTACAGTTTCGAAAAGATGGTCAAAATCAATTATGACATCATCAGTGATGTCACAATTGACATTATCGGTTTTAAAATTACTGTCGTAGATGATGTCCGTGCCATCCGTGAGTTCAGAAGCGTCAATTTTACAGTTTTGAAAAGATGGTTAAAATCAATTATGACATCATCAGTGATGTCACAATTGACATTATTGGTTTTAAAATTACTGTCGTAGATGATGTCCGTGCCATCTTTGAGTTCAGAAGCGTCAATTTTACAGTTACGAAAAGATGGTCAAAATCAATTATGACATCATCAGTGATGTCATTATTGAAATTATCGGTTTTAAAATTACTGTCGTAGATGATGTCCGTGCCATCCGTGAGTTCAGAAGTGTCAATTTTACAGTTTCGAAAAGATGGTCAAAATCAATTATGACATCATCAGTGATGTCACAATTGACATTATCGGTTTTAAAATTACTGTCATAGATGATGTCCGTGCCATCCGTGAGTTCAGAAGCGTCAATTTTACAGTTTCGAAAAGATGGTCAAAATCAATTATGACATCATCAGTGATGTCACAATTGACATTATCGGTTTTAAAATTACTGTCGGAGATGATGTCTGTGCCATTCGTGAGTTCAGAAGCGTCAATTTTACTGTTTTGAAAAGATGGTCGAAAACAATTATGACATCATCAGTGATGTCACAATTGACATTATCGGTTTTAAAATTACTGTCGTAGATGATGTCCGTGCCATCCGTGAGTTCAGAAGCGTCAATTTTACAGTTTTGAAAAGATGGTTAAAATCAATTATGACATCATCAGTGATGTCACAATTGACATTATTGGTTTTAAAATTACTGTCGTAGATGATGTCCGTGCCATCTTTGAGTTCAGAAGCGTCAATTTTACAGTTACGAAAAGATGGTCAAAATCAATTATGACATCATCAGTGATGTCATTATTGAAATTATCGGTTTTAAAATTACTGTCGTAGATGATGTCCGTGCCATCCGTGAGTTCAGAAGTGTCAATTTTACAGTTTCGAAAAGATGGTCAAAATCAATTATGACATCATCAGTGATGTCACAATTGACATTATCGGTTTTAAAATTACTGTCATAGATGATGTCCGTGCCATCCGTGAGTTCAGAAGCGTCAATTTTACAGTTTCGAAAAGATGGTCAAAATCAATTATGACATCATCAGTGATGTCACAATTGACATTATCGGTTTTAAAATTACTGTCGTAGATGATGTCTGTGCCATTCGTGAGTTCAGAAGCGTCAATTTTACTGTTTTGAAAAGATGGTCGAAAACAATTATGACATCATCAGTGATGTCACAATTGACATTATCGGTTTTAAAATTACTGTCGTAGATGATGTCCGTGCCATTCGTGAGTTCAGAAGCGTCAATTTTACAGTTTTGAAAAGATGGTTGAAATCAATTATGACATCATCAGTGATGTCACAATTGACATTATTGGTTTTAAAATTACTGTCGTAGATAATGTCCGTGCCATCTTTGAGTTCAGAAGCGTCAATTTTACAGTTACGAAAAGATGGTCAAAATAAATTATGACATCATCAGTGATGTCATTATTGAAATTATCGGTTTTAAAATTACTGTCGTAGATGATGTCCGTGCCATCCGTGAGTTCAGAAGTGTCAATTTTACAGTTTCGAAAAGATGGTCAAAATCAATTATGACATCATCAGTGATGTCACAATTGACATTATCGGTTTTAAAATTATTGTCGTAGATGATGTCCGTGCCATCCGTGAGTTCAGAAGCGTAAATTTTACAGTTTCGAAAAGATGGTCAAAATCAATTATGACATCATCAGTGATGTCACAATTGACATTATCGGTTTTAAAATTACTGTCGTAGATGATGTCTGTGCCATTCGTGAGTTCAAAAGCGTCAATTTTACAGTTTTGAAAAGATGGTTGAAATCAATTATGACATCATCAGTGATGTCACAATTGACATTATCGGTTTTAAAATTACTGTCGTAGATGATGTCCTTGCCATCTGTGCGTTCAGAAGCGTCAATTTTACAGTTTTGAAAAGATGGTTAAAATCAATTATGACATCATCAGTGATGTCACAATTGACATTATCGGTTTTAAAATTACTGTCGTAGATGATGTCCGTGCCATCCGTGAGTTCAGAAGTGCCAATTTTACAGTTTCGAAAAGATGGTCAAAATCAATTATGACATCATCAGTGATGTCACAATTGACATTATCGGTTTTAAAATTACCGTCGTAGATGATGTCCGTGCCATCCGTGAGTTCAGAAGCGTCAATTTTACAGTTTTGAAAAGATGGTCAAAATCAATTATGACATCATCAGTGATGTCACAATTGACATTATCGGTTTTAATATTACTGTTGTAGATGATGCCTGTGCCATTCGTGAGTTCAGAAGCGTCAATTTTACTGTTTTGAAAAGATGGTCGAAATCAATTATGACATCATCAGTGATGTCACAATTGACATTATCGGTTTTATAATTACTGTCGTAGATGATGTCCGTGCCATCCGTGAGTTCAGAAGCATCAATTTTACAGTTTTGAAAAGATGGTTGAAATCAATTATGACATCATCATTGATGTCACAATTGACATTATCGGTTTTAAAATTACTGTCGTAGATGATGTCCGTTCCATCCGTGAGTTCAGAAGCGTCAATTTTACAGTTTCGAAAAGTTGGTCGAAATCAATTATGACATCATCAGTGATGTCACAATTGACATTATAGGTTTTAAAATTACTGTCGTAGATGATGTCTGTGCCATTTGTGAGTTCAGAAGCGTCAATTTTACTGTTTTGAAAAGATGGTCGAAATCAATTATGACATCATCAGTGATGTCACAATTGACATTATCGGTTTTAAAATTACTGTCGTAGATGATGTCCGTGCCATCCGTGAGTTCAGAATCGTCAAATTTACAGTTTCGAAAAGATGGTTGAAATCAATTATGACATCATCAGTGATGTCACAATTGACATTATGGGTTTTAAAATTACTGTCGTAGATGATGTCCGTGCCATCCGTGAGTTCAGAAGCGTCAATTTTACAGTTTTGAAAAGATGGTTAAAATCAATTATGACATCATCAGTGATGTCACAATTGACATTATTGGTTTTAAAATTACTGTCGTAGATGATGTCCGTGCCATCCGTGAGTTCAGAAGAGTCAATTTTACAGTTTCGAAAAGATGGTCAAAATCAATTATGACATCATCAGTGATGTCACAATTGACATTATCGGTTTTAAAATTAGTGTCGTAGATGATGTCCGTTCCATCCGTGAGTTCAGAAGCGTCAATTTTACAGTTTTGAAAAGATATCGAAATCAATTATGACATCATCAGTGATGTCACAATTGACATTATCGGTTTTAAAATGACTGTCGTAGATGATGTCCGTGCCATCCGTGAGTTCAGAATCGTCAAATTTACAGTTTCGAAAAGATGGTTGAAATCAATTATGACATCATCAGTGATGTTACAATTGACATTATCGGTTTTAAAATTACTGTCGTAGATGATGTCCTTGCCATCTGTGCGTTCAGAAGCGTCAATTTTACAGTTTTGAAAAGATGGTTAAAATCAATTATGACATCATCAGTGATGTCACAATTGACATTATCGGTTTTAAAATTACTGTCGTAGATGATGTCCGTGCCATCCGTGAGTTCAGAAGTGCCAATTTTACAGTTTCGAAAAGATGGTCAAAATCAATTATGACATCATCAGTGATGTCACAATTGACATTATCGGTTTTAAAATTACTGTCGTAGATGATGTCCGTGCCATCCGTGAGTTCAGAAGCGTCAATTTTAAAGTTTTGAAAAGATGGTCAAAATCAATTATGACATCATCAGTGATGTCACAATTGACATTATAGGTTTTAAAATTACTGTCGTAGATGATGTCTGTGCCATTTGTGAGTTCAGAAGCGTCAATTTTACTGTTTTGAAAAGATGGTCGAAATCAATTATGACATCATCAGTGATGTCACAATTGACATTATCGGTTTTACAATTACTGTCGTAGATGATGTCCGTGCCATTCGTGAGTTCAGAAGCGTCAATTTTACAGTTTTGAAAAGATATCGAAATCAATTATGACATCATCAGTGATGTCCCAATTGACATTATCGGTTTTAAAATTACTGTCGTAGATGATGTCCGTGCCATCCGTGATTTCAGAAGCGTCAATTTTACAGTTTTGAAAAGATGGTCGAAATCAATTATGACATCATCAGTGATGTCACAGTTGACATTATCGGTTTTAAAATTACTGTCGTAGATGATGTCCGTGCCATCCGTGAGTTCAGAAGCGTCAATTTTACAGTTTCGAAAAGATGGTCAAAATCAATTATGACATCGTCACTGATGTTACAATTGACATTATCGGTTTTAAAATTACTGTCGTAGATGATGTCCGTGCCATCCGTGAGTTCAGAATCGTCAAATTTACAGTTTTGAAAAGATGGTTAAAATCAATTATGACATCATCAGTGATGTCACAATTGACATTATTGGTTTTAAAATTACTGTCGTAGATGATGTCCGTGCCATCTTTGAGTTTAGAAGCGTCAATTTTACAGTTACAGTTACGATGGTCAAAATCAATTATGACATCATCAGTGATGTCATTATTGAAATTATCGGTTTTAAAATTACTGTCGTAGATGATGTCCGTGCCATCCGTGAGTTCAGAAGTGTCAATTTTACAGTTTCGAAAAGATGGTCAAAATCAATTATGACATCATCAATGATGTCACAATTGACATTATCGGTTTTAAAATTACTGTCGTAGATGATGTCCGTGCCATCCGTGAGTTCAGAAGCGTCAATTTTACAGTTTCGAAAAGAAGGTCAAAATCAATTATGACATCATCAGTGATGTCACAATTGACATTATCGGTTTTAAAATTACTGTCGTAGATGATGTCTGTGCCATTCGTGAGTTCAGAAGCGTCAATTTTACTGTTTTGAAAAGATGGTCGAAATCAATTATGACATCATCAGTGATGTCACAATTGACATTATCGGTTTTAAAATTACTGTCGTAGATGATGTCTGTGCCATTCGTGAGTTCAGAAGCGTAAATTTTACAGTTTTGAAAAGATGGTCGAAATCAATTATGACATCATCAGTGATGTCACAATTGACATTATCGGTTTTAAAATTACTGTCGTAGATGATGTCTGTGCCATTCGTGAGTTCAGAAGCGTAAATTTTACAGTTTTGAAAAAATGGTCGAAATCAATTATGACATCATCAGTAATGTCACAATTGACATTATCGGTTTTAAAATTACTGTCGTAGATGATGTCCGTGCTATTCGTGAGTTTAGAAGCGTCAATTTTACAGTTTTGAAAAGATGGTTGAAATCAATTATGACATCATCAGTGATGTCACAATTGACATTATTGGTTTTAAAATTACTGTCGTAGATCATGTCCGTGCCATCCGTGAGTTCAGAATCGTCAAATTTACAGTTTCGAAAAGTTGGTCGAAATCAATTATGACATCATCAGTGATGTCACAATTGACATTATCGGTTTTAAAATTACTGTCGTAGATCATGTCCGTGCCATCCGTGAGTTCAGAATCGTCAAATTTACAGTTTCGAAAAGTTGGTCGAAATCAATTATGACATCATCAGTGATGTCACAATTGACATTATCGGTTTTAAAATTACTGTCGTAGATGATGTCTGTGCCATTCGTGAGTTCAGAAGCGTAAATTTTACAGTTTTGAAAAGATGGTCGAAATCAATTATGACATCATCAGTGATGTCACAATTGACATTATCGGTTTTAAAATTACTGTCGTAGATGATGTCCGTGCCATTTGTGAGTTTAGAAGCGTCAATTTTACAGTTTCGAAAAGTTGGTCGAAATCAATTATGACATCATCAGTGATGTCACAATTGACATTATCGGTTTTAAAATTACTGTCGTAGATGATGTCCGTGCCATTCGTGAGTTCAGAAGCGTCAATTTTACAGTATTGAAAAGATATCGAAATCAATTATGACATCATCGGTGATGTCACAATTGACATTATCGGTTTTAAAATTACTGTCGTAGATGATGTCCGTGCCATCCGTGAGTTCAGAATCGTCAAATTTACAGTTTCGAAAAGTTGGTCGAAATCAATTATGACATCATCAGTGATGTCACAATTGACATTATAGGTTTTAAAATTACTGTCGTAGATGATGTCTGTGCCATTTGTGAGTTCAGAAGCGTCAATTTTACTGTTTTGAAAAGATGGTCGAAATCAATTATGACATCATCAGTGATGTCACAATTGACATTATCGGTTTTACAATTACTGTCGTAGATGATGTCCGTGCCATTCGTGAGTTCAGAAGCGTCAATTTTACAGTTTTGAAAAGATATCGAAATCAATTATGACATCATCAGTGATGTCACAATTGACATTATCGGTTTTAAAAATACTGTCGTAGATGATGTCCGTGCCATCCGTGATTTCAGAAGCGTCAATTTTACAGTTTTGAAAAGATGGTCGAAATCAATTATGACATCATCAGTGATGTCACAGTTGACATTATCGGTTTTAAAATTACTGTCGTAGATGATGTCCGTGCCATCCGTGAGTTCAGAAGCGTCAATTTTACAGTTTCGAAAAGATGGTCAAAATCAATTATGACATCATCACTGATGTCACAATTGACATTATCGGTTTTAAAATTACTGTCGTAGATGATGTCCGTGCCATCCGTGAGTTCAGAATCGTCAATTTTACAGTTTTGAAAAGATGGTTAAAATCAATTATGACATCATCAGTGATGTCATAATTGACATTATTGGTTTTAAAATTACTGTCGTAGATGATGTCCGTGCCATCTTTGAGTTCAGAAGCGTCAATTTTACAGTTACGAAAAGATGGTCAAAATCAATTATGACATCATCAGTGATGTCACAATTGACAATATCGGTTTTAAAATTACTGTCGTAGATGATGTCCGTGCCATCCGTGAGTTCAGAAGCGTCAATTTTACAGTTTCGAAAAGATGGTCAAAATCAATTATGACATCATCAGTGATGTCACAATTGACATTATCGGTTTTAAAATTACTGTCGTAGATGATGTCTGTGCCATTCGTGAGTTCAGAAGCGTCAATTTTACTGTTTTGAAAAGATGGTCGAAATCAATTATGACATCATCAGTGATGTCACAATTGACATTATCGGTTTTAAAATTACTGTCGTAGATGATGTCCGTGCCATTCGTGAGTTCAGAAGTGTCAATTTTACAGTTTCGAAAAGATGGTCAAAATCAATTATGACATCATCAGTGATGTCACAATTGACATTATCGGTTTTAAAATTACTGTCGTAGATGATGTCTGTGCCATTCGTGAGTTCAGAAGCGTCAATTTTACTGTTTTGAAAAGATGGTCGAAATCAATTATGACATCATCAGTGATGTCACAATTGACATTATCGGTTTTAAAATTACTGTCGTAGATGATGTCCGTGCCATTCGTGAGTTCAGAAGCGTCAATTTTACAGTTTTGAAAAGATGGTTGAAATCAATTATGACATCATCAGTGATGTCACAATTGACATTATCGGTTTTAAAATTACTGTCGTAGATCATGTCCGTGCCATCCGTGAGTTCAGAATCGTTAAATTTACAGTTTCGAAAAGTTGGTCGAAATCAATTATGACATCATCAGTGATGTCACAATTGATATTATCGGTTTTAAAATTACTGTCGTAGATGATGTCTGTGCCATTCGTGAGTTCAGAAGCGTAAATTTTACAGTTTTGAAAAGATGGTAGAAATCAATTATGACATCATCAGTGATGTCACAATTGACATTATCGGTTTTAAAATTACTGTCGTAGATGATGTCCGTGCCATTCGTGAGTTTAGAAGCGTAAATTTTACAGTTTTGAAAAGATGTTTGAAATCAATTATGACATCATCAGTGATGTCACAGTTGACATTATCGGTTTTAAAATTACTGTCGTAGATGATGTCCGTGCCATCCGTGAGTTCAGAAGCGTCAATTTTACAGTTTCGAAAAGATGGTCGAAATCAATTATGACATCATCAGTGATGTCACAATTGACATTATCGGTTTTAAAATTACTGTCGTAGATGATGTCTGTGCCATTCGTGAGTTCAGAAGCGTAAATTTTACAGTTTTGAAAAGATGGTCGAAATCAATTATGACATCATCAGTGATGTCACAATTGACATTATCGGTTTTAAAATTACTGTCGTAGATGATGTCTGTGCCATCCGTGAGTTCAGAACCGTCAAATTTACTGTTTTGAAAAGATGGTTAAAATCAATTATGACATCATCAGTGATGTCACAATTGACATTATTGGTTTTAAAATTACTGTCGTAGATGATGTCCGTGCCATCTTTGAGTTCAGAAGCGTCAATTTTACAGTTACAGTTACGATGGTCAAAATCAATTATGACATCATCAGTGATGTCATTATTGAAATTATCGGTTTTAAAATTACTGTCGTAGATGATGTCCGTGCCATCCGTGAGTTCAGAAGTGTCAATTTTACAGTTTCGAAAAGATGGTCAAAATCAATTATGACATCATCAATGATGTCACAATTGACATTATCGGTTTTAAAATTACTGTCGTAGATGATGTCCGTGCCATCCGTGAGTTCAGAAGCGTCAATTTTACAGTTTCGAAAAGAAGGTCAAAATCAATTATGACATCATCAGTGATGTCACAATTGACATTATCGGTTTTAAAATTACTGTCGTAGATGATGTCTGTGCCATTCGTGAGTTCAGAAGCGTCAATTTTACTGTTTTGAAAAGATGGTCGAAATCAATTATGACATCATCAGTGATGTCACAATTGACATTATCGGTTTTAAAATTACTGTCGTAGATGATGTCTGTGCCATTCGTGAGTTCAGAAGCGTAAATTTTACAGTTTTGAAAAGATGGTCGAAATCAATTATGACATCATCAGTGATGTCACAATTGACATTATCGGTTTTAAAATTACTGTCGTAGATGATGTCTGTGCCATTCGTGAGTTCAGAAGCGTAAATTTTACAGTTTTGAAAAAATGGTCGAAATCAATTATGACATCATCAGTAATGTCACAATTGACATTATCGGTTTTAAAATTACTGTCGTAGATGATGTCCGTGCTATTCGTGAGTTTAGAAGCGTCAATTTTACAGTTTTGAAAAGATGGTTGAAATCAATTATGACATCATCAGTGATGTCACAATTGACATTATTGGTTTTAAAATTACTGTCGTAGATCATGTCCGTGCCATCCGTGAGTTCAGAATCGTCAAATTTACAGTTTCGAAAAGTTGGTCGAAATCAATTATGACATCATCAGTGATGTCACAATTGACATTATCGGTTTTAAAATTACTGTCGTAGATCATGTCCGTGCCATCCGTGAGTTCAGAATCGTCAAATTTACAGTTTCGAAAAGTTGGTCGAAATCAATTATGACATCATCAGTGATGTCACAATTGACATTATCGGTTTTAAAATTACTGTCGTAGATGATGTCTGTGCCATTCGTGAGTTCAGAAGCGTAAATTTTACAGTTTTGAAAAGATGGTCGAAATCAATTATGACATCATCAGTGATGTCACAATTGACATTATCGGTTTTAAAATTACTGTCGTAGATGATGTCCGTGCCATTCGTGAGTTCAGAAGCGTCAATTTTACAGTTTTGAAAAGATATCGAAATCAATTATGACATCATCAGTGATGTCACAATTGACATTATCGGTTTTAAAATTACTGTCGTAGATGATGTCCGTGCCATCCGTGAGTTCAGAATCGTCAAATTTACAGTTTCGAAAAGTTGGTCGAAATCAATTATGACATCATCAGTGATGTCACAATTGACATTATAGGTTTTAAAATTACTGTCGTAGATGATGTCTGTGCCATTTGTGAGTTCAGAAGCGTCAATTTTACTGTTTTGAAAAGATGGTCGAAATCAATTATGACATCATCAGTGATGTCACAATTGACATTATCGGTTTTACAATTACTGTCGTAGATGATGTCCGTGCCATTCGTGAGTTCAGAAGCGTCAATTTTACAGTTTTGAAAAGATATCGAAATCAATTATGACATCATCAGTGATGTCACAATTGACATTATCGGTTTTAAAAATACTGTCGTAGATGATGTCCGTGCCATCCGTGATTTCAGAAGCGTCAATTTTACAGTTTTGAAAAGATGGTCGAAATCAATTATGACATCATCAGTGATGTCACAGTTGACATTATCGGTTTTAAAATTACTGTCGTAGATGATGTCCGTGCCATCCGTGAGTTCAGAAGCGTCAATTTTACAGTTTCGAAAAGATGGTCAAAATCAATTATGACATCATCACTGATGTCACAATTGACATTATCGGTTTTAAAATTACTGTCGTAGATGATGTCCGTGCCATCCGTGAGTTCAGAATCGTCAATTTTACAGTTTTGAAAAGATGGTTAAAATCAATTATGACATCATCAGTGATGTCATAATTGACATTATTGGTTTTAAAATTACTGTCGTAGATGATGTCCGTGCCATCTTTGAGTTCAGAAGCGTCAATTTTACAGTTACGAAAAGATGGTCAAAATCAATTATGACATCATCAGTGATGTCACAATTGACAATATCGGTTTTAAAATTACTGTCGTAGATGATGTCCGTGCCATCCGTGAGTTCAGAAGCGTCAATTTTACAGTTTCGAAAAGATGGTCAAAATCAATTATGACATCATCAGTGATGTCACAATTGACATTATCGGTTTTAAAATTACTGTCGTAGATGATGTCTGTGCCATTCGTGAGTTCAGAAGCGTCAATTTTACTGTTTTGAAAAGATGGTCGAAATCAATTATGACATCATCAGTGATGTCACAATTGACATTATCGGTTTTAAAATTACTGTCGTAGATGATGTCCGTGCCATTCGTGAGTTCAGAAGTGTCAATTTTACAGTTTCGAAAAGATGGTCAAAATCAATTATGACATCATCAGTGATGTCACAATTGACATTATCGGTTTTAAAATTACTGTCGTAGATGATGTCTGTGCCATTCGTGAGTTCAGAAGCGTCAATTTTACTGTTTTGAAAAGATGGTCGAAATCAATTATGACATCATCAGTGATGTCACAATTGACATTATCGGTTTTAAAATTACTGTCGTAGATGATGTCCGTGCCATTCGTGAGTTCAGAAGCGTCAATTTTACAGTTTTGAAAAGATGGTTGAAATCAATTATGACATCATCAGTGATGTCACAATTGACATTATCGGTTTTAAAATTACTGTCGTAGATGATGTCCGTGCCATTCGTGAGTTTAGAAGCGTAAATTTTACAGTTTTGAAAAGAAGGTTGAAATCAATTATGACATCATCAGTGATGTCACAATTGACATTATCGGTTTTAAAATTACTGTCGTAGATCATGTCCGTGCCATCCGTGAGTTCAGAATCGTTAAATTTACAGTTTCGAAAAGTTGGTCGAAATCAATTATGACATCATCAGTGATGTCACAATTGATATTATCGGTTTTAAAATTACTGTCGTAGATGATGTCTGTGCCATTCGTGAGTTCAGAAGCGTAAATTTTACAGTTTTAAAAAGATGGTAGAAATCAATTATGACATCATCAGTGATGTCACAATTGACATTATCGGTTTTAAAATTACTGTCGTAGATGATGTCCGTGCCATTCGTGAGTTTAGAAGCGTAAATTTTACAGTTTTGAAAAGAAGGTTGAAATCAATTATGACATCATCAGTGATGTCACAGTTGACATTATCGGTTTTAAAATTACTGTCGTAGATGATGTCCGTGCCATCCGTGAGTTCAGAAGCGTCAATTTTACAGTTTCGAAAAGATGGTCGAAATCAATTATGACATCATCAGTGATGTCACAATTGACATTATCGGTTTTAAAATTACTGTCGTAGATGATGTCTGTGCCATTCGTGAGTTCAGAAGCGTAAATTTTACAGTTTTGAAAAGATGGTCGAAATCAATTATGACATCATCAGTGATGTCACAATTGACATTATCGGTTTTAAAATTACTGTCGTAGATGATGTCCGTGCCATTCATGAGTTTAGAAGCGTCAATTTTACAGTTTTGAAAAGATGGTTGAAATCAATTATGACATCATCACTGATGTCACAATTGACATTATCGGTTTTAAAATTACTGTCGTAGATGATGTCTGTGCCATCCGTGAGTTCAGAACCGTCAAATTTACTGTTTTGAAAAGATGGTTAAAATCAATTATGACATCATCAGTGATGTCACAATTGACATTATTGGTTTTAAAATTACTGTCGTAGATGATGTCCGTGCCATCCGTGAGTTCAGAAGCGTCAATTTTACAGTTTTGAAAAGATGGTTAAAATCAATTATGACATCATCAGTGATGTCACAATTGACATTATTGGTTTTAAAATTACTGTCGTAGATGATGTCCGTGCCATCTTTGAGTTCAGAAGCGTCAATTGTACAGTTACGAAAAGATGGTCAAAATCAATTATGACATCATCAGTGATGTCATTATTGAAATTATCGGTTTTAAAATTACTGTCGTAGATGATGTCCGTGCCATCCGTGAGTTCAGAATCGTCAAATTTACAGTTTCGAAAAGTTGGTCGAAATCAATTATGACATCATCAGTGATGTCACAATTGACATTATCGGTTTTAAAATTACTGTCGTAGATGATGTCTGTGCCATTCGTGAGTTCAGAAGCGTAAATTTTACAGTTTTGAAAAGATGGTCGAAATCAATTATGACATCATCAGTGATGTCACAATTGACATTATCGGTTTTAAAATTACTGTCGTAGATGATGTCCGTGCCATTCGTGAGTTTAGAAGCGTCAATTTTACAGTTTTGAAAAGATGGTTGAAATCAATTATGACATCATCAGTGATGTCACAATTGACATTATCGGTTTTAAAATTACTGTCGTAGATGATGTCCGTGCCATCCGTGATTTCAGAAGCGTCAATTTTACAGTTTTGAAGAAATGGTCGAAATCAATTATGACATCATCAGTGATGTCACAGTTGACATTATCGGTTTTAAAATTACTGTCGTAGATGATGTCCGTGCCATCCGTGAGTTCAGAAGCGTCAATTTTACAGTTTCGAAAAGATGGTCAAAATCAATTATGACATCATCACTGATGTCACAATTGACATTATCGGTTTTAAAATTACTGTCGTAGATGATGTCCGTGCCATCCGTGAGTTCAGAAGCGTCAATTTTACAGTTTTGAAAAGATGGTTAAAATCAATTATGACATCATCAGTGATGTCACAATTGACATTATTGGTTTTAAAATTACTGTCGTAGATGATGTCCGTGCCATCTTTGAGTTCAGAAGCGTCAATTTTACAGTTACGAAAAGATGGTCGAAATCAATTATGACATCATCAGTGATGTCACAATTGACATTATCGGTTTTAAAATTACTGTCGTAGATGATGTCCGTGCCATCCGTGAGTTCAGAAGTGTAAATTTTACAGTTTCGAAAAGATGGTCAAAATCAATAATGACATCATCAGTGATGTCACAATTGACATTATCGGTTTTAAAATTACTGTCGTAGATGATGTCCGTGCCATCCGTGAGTTCAGAAGCGTCAATTTTACAGTTTCGAAAAGATGGTCAAAATCAATTATGACATCATCAGTGATGTCACAATTGACATTATCGGTTTTAAAATTAGTGTCGTAGATGATGTCCGTTCCATCCGTGAGTTCAGAAGCGTCAATTTTACAGTTTTGAAAAGATATCGAAATCAATTATGACATCATCAGTGATGTCATAATTGACATTATCGGTTTTAAAATGACTGTCGTAGATGATGTCCGTGCCATCCGTGAGTTCAGAATCGTCAAATTTACAGTTTCGAAAAGATGGTTGAAATCAATTATGACATCATCAGTGATGTCACAATTGACATTATCGGTTTTAAAATTACTGTCGTAGATGATGTCCTTGCCATCTGTGCGTTCAGAAGCGTCAATTTTACAGTTTTGAAAAGATGGTTAAAATCAATTATGACATCATCAGTGATGTCACAATTGACATTATTGGTTTTAAAATTACTGTCGTAGATGATGTCCGTGCCATCTTTGAGTTCAGAAGCGTCAATTTTACAGTTACGAAAAGATGGTCGAAATCAATTATGACATCATCAGTGATGTCACAATTGACATTATCGGTTTTAAAATTACTGTCGTAGATGATGTCCGTGCCATCCGTGAGTTCAGAAGTGCCAATTTTACAGTTTCGAAAAGATGGTCAAAATCAATTATGACATCATCAGTGATGTCACAATTGACATTATCGGTTTTAAAATTACTGTTGTAGATGATGTCCGTGCCATCCGTGAGTTCAGAAGCGTCAATTTTACAGTTTTGAAAAGATGGTCAAAATCAATTATGACATCATCAGTGATGTCACAATTGACATTATCGGTTTTAATATTACTGTCGTAGATGATGTCTGTGCCATTCGTGAGTTCAGAAGCGTCAATTATACTGTTTTGAAAAGATGGTCGAAATCAATTATGACATCATCAGTGATGTCACAATTGACATTATCGGTTTTATAATTACTGTCGTAGATGATTTCCGTGCCATCCGTGAGTTCAGAAGCATCAATTTTACAGTTTTGAAAAGATGGTTGAAATCAATTATGACATCATCATTGATGTCACAATTGACATTATCGGTTTTAAAATTACTGTCGTAGATCATGTCCGTGCCATCCGTGAGTTCAGAATCGTCAAATTTACAGTTTCGAAAAGTTGGTCGAAATCAATTATGACATCATCAGTGATGTCACAATTGACATTATCGGCTTTAAAATTACTGTCGTAGATGATGTCCGTGCCATCCGTGAGTTCAGAAGCGTCAATTTCACAGTTTCGAAAAGATGGTCAAAATCAATTATGACATCATCAGTGATGTCACAATTGACATTATTGGTTTTAAAATTACTGTAGTACATGATGTCCGTGCCATCCGTGAGTTCAGAAGTGTCAATTTTACAGTTTCGAAAAGATGATCAAAATCAATTATGACATCATCAGTGATGTCACAATTGACATTATCGGTTTTAAAATTACTGTCGTAGATGATGTCCGTGCCATCCGTGAGTTCAGAAGCGTCAATTTTACAGTTTCGAAAAGATGGTCAAAATCAATTATGACATCATCAGTGATGTCACAATTGACATTATCGGTTTTAAAATTACTGTCGTAGATGATGTCCGTGCCATCCGTGAGTTCAGAAGCGTCAATTTCACAGTTTCGAAAAGATGGTCAAAATCAATTATGACATCATCACTGATGTCACAATTGACATTATCGGTTTTAAAATTACTGTCGTAGATGATGTCCGTGCCATCCGTGAGTTTAGAATCGTCAAATTTACAGTTTTGAAAAGATGGTTAAAATCAATTATGACATCATCAGTGATGTCACAATTGACATTATTGGTTTTAAAATTACTGTCGTAGATGATGTCCGTGCCATCCGTGAGTTCAGAAGCGTCAATTTTACAGTTTTGAAAAGATGGTTAAAATCAATTATGACATCATCAGTGATGTCACAATTGACATTATTGGTTTTAAAATTACTGTCGTAGATGATGTCCGTGCCATCTTTGAGTTCAGAAGCGTCAATTTTACAGTTACGAAAAGATGGTCAAAATCAATTATGACATCATCAGTGATGTCATTATTGAAATTATCGGTTTTAAAATTACTGTCGTAGATGATGTCCGTGCCATCCGTGAGTTCAGAAGTGTCAATTTTACTGTTTTGAAAAGATGGTCAAAATCAATTATGACATCATCAGTGATGTCACAATTGACATTATCGGTTTTAAAATTACTGTCGTAGATGATGTCCGTGCCATCCGTGAGTTCAGAAGCGTCAATTTTACAGTTTCGAAAAGATGGTCAAAATCAATTATGACATCATCAGTGATGTCACAATTGACATTATCGGTTTTAAAATTACTGTTGTAGATGATGTCTGTGCCATTCGTGAGTTCAGAAGCGTCAATTTTACTGTTTTGAAAAGATGGTCGAAATCAATTATGACATCATCAGTGATGTCACAATTGACATTATCGGTTTTAAAATTACTGTCGTAGATGATGTCCGTGCCATTCGTGAGTTCAGAAGCGTCAATTTTACAGTTTTGAAAAGATGGTTGAAATCAATTATGACATCATCAGTGATGTCACAATTGACATTATCGGTTTTAAAATTACTGTCGTAGATGATGTCCGTGCCATTCGTGAGTTTAGAAGCGTCAATTTTACAGTTTTGAAAAGATGGTTGAAATCAATTATGACATCATCAGTGATGTCACAATTGACATTATCGGTTTTAAAATTACTGTCGTAGATGATGTCTGTGCCATTCGTGAGTTCAGAAGCGTAAATTTTACAGTTTTGAAAAGATGGTCGAAATCAATTATGACATCATCAGTGATGTCACAATTGACATTATCGGTTTTAAAATTACTGTCGTAGATGATGTCCGTGCCATTCGTGAGTTTAGAAGCGTCAATTTTACAGTTTTGAAAAGATGGTTGAAATCAATTATGACATCATCAGTGATGTCACAATTGACATTATCGGTTTTAAAATTACTGTCGTAGATGATGTCCGTGCCATCCGTGATTTCAGAAGCGTCAATTTTACAGTTTTGAAAAGATGGTCGAAATCAATTATGACATCATCAGTGATGTCACAATTGACATTATGGGTTTTAAAATTACTGTCGTAGATGATGTCCGTGCCATCCGTGAGTTCAGAAGCGTCAATTTTACAGTTTTGAAAAGATGGTTAAAATCAATTATGACATCATCAGTGATGTCACAATTGACATTATCGGTTTTAAAATTACTGTCGTAGATGATGTCCGTGCCATCCGTGATTTCAGAAGCGTCAATTTTACAGTTTTGAAAAGATGGTCGAAATCAATTATGACATCATCAGTGATGTCACAATTGACATTATCGGTTTTAAAATTACTGTCGTAGATGATGTCTGTGCCATTCGTGAGTTCAGAAGCGTAAATTTTACAGTTTTGAAAAGATGGTCGAAATCAATTATGACATCATCAGTGATGTCACAATTGACATTATCGGTTTTAAAATTACTGTCGTAGATGATGTCTGTGCCATTCGTGAGTTCAGAAGCGTAAATTTTACAGTTTTGAAAAGATGGTCGAAATCAATTATGACATCATCAGTGATGTCACAATTGACATTATCGGTTTTAAAATTACTGTCGTAGATGATGTCCGTGCCATTCGTGAGTTTAGAAGCGTCAATTTTACAGTTTTGAAAAGATGGTTGAAATCAATTATGACATCATCAGTGATGTCACAATTGACATTATCGGTTTTAAAATTACTGTCGTAGATGATGTCCGTGCCATCCGTGATTTCAGAAGCGTCAATTTTACAGTTTTGAAAAGATGGTCGAAATCAATTATGACATCATCAGTGATGTCACAACTGACATTATGGGTTTTAAAATTACTGTCGTAGATGATGTCCGTGCCATCCGTGAGTTCAGAAGCGTCAATTTTACAGTTTTGAAAAGATGGTTAAAATCAATTATGACATCATCAGTGATGTCACAATTGACATTATCGGTTTTAAAATTACTGTCGTAGATGATGTCCGTGCCATCCGTGATTTCAGAAGCGTCAATTTTACAGTTTTGAAAAGATGGTCGAAATCAATTATGACATCATCAGTGATGTCACAATTGACATTATCGGTTTTAAAATTACTGTCGTAGATGATGTCTGTGCCATTCGTGAGTTCAGAAGCGTAAATTTTACAGTTTTGAAAAGATGGTCGAAATCAATTATGACATCATCAGTGATGTCACAATTGACATTATCGGTTTTAAAATTACTGTCGTAGATGATGTCTGTGCCATTCGTGAGTTCAGAAGCGTAAATTTTACAGTTTTGAAAAGATGGTCGAAATCAATTATGACATCATCAGTGATGTCACAATTGACATTATCGGTTTTAAAATTACTGTCGTAGATGATGTCCGTGCCATCCGTGAGTACAGAAGCGTCAATTTTACAGTTTCGAAAAGATGGTCAAAATCAATTATGACATCATCAGTGATGTCACAATTGACATTATCGGTTTTAAAATTAGTGTCGTAGATGATGTCCGTTCCATCCGTGAGTTCAGAAGCGTCAATTTTACAGTTTTGAAAAATTATCGAAATCAATTATGACATCATCAGTGATGTCACAATTGACATTATCGGTTTTAAAATGACTGTCGTAGATGATGTCCGTGCCATCCGTGAGTTCAGAATCGTCAAATTTACAGTTTCGAAAAGATGGTTGAAATCAATTATGACATCATCAGTGATGTCACAATTGACATTATTGGTTTTAAAATTACTGTCGTAGATGATGTCCGTGCCATCTGTGCGTTCAGAAGCGTCAATTTTACAGTTTTGAAAAGATGGTTAAAATCAATTATGACATCATCAGTGATGTCACAATTGACATTATTGGTTTTAAAATTACTGTCGTAGATGATGTCCGTGCCATCTTTGAGTTCAGAAGCGTCAATTTTACAGTTACGAAAAGATGGTCGAAATCAATTATGACATCATCAGTGATGTCACAATTGACATTATCGGTTTTAAAATTACTGTCGTAGATGATGTCCGTGCCATCCGTGAGTTCAGAAGCGTCAATTTTACAGTTTTGAAAAGATGGTCAAAATCAATTATGACATCATCAGTGATGTCACAATTGACATTATTGGTTTTAAAATTACTGTCGTAGATGATGTCCGTGCCATCCGTGTGTTCAGAAGTGTCAATTTTACAGTTTTGAAAAGATGGTCAAAATCAATTATGACATCATCAGTGATGTCACAATTGACATTATCGGTTTTAAAATTACTGTCGTAGATGATGTCCGTGCCATCCGTGAGTTCAGAAGTGTCAATTTTACAGTTTCGAAAAGATGGTCAAAATCAATTATGACATCATCAGTGATGTCACAATTGACATTATCGGTTTTAAAATGACTGTCGTAGATGATGTCCGTGCCATCCGTGAGTTCAGAATCGTCAAATTTACAGTTTCGAAAAGATGGTTGAAATCAATTATGACATCATCAGTGATGTCACAATTGACATTATTGGTTTTAAAATTACTGTCGTAGATGATGTCCGTGCCATCTGTGCGTTCAGAAGCGTCAATTTTACAGTTTTGAAAAGATGGTTAAAATCAATTATGACATCATCAGTGATGTCACAATTGACATTATTGGTTTTAAAATTACTGTCGTAGATGATGTCCTTGCCATCTGTGCGTTCAGAAGCGTCAATTTTACAGTTTTGAAAAGATGGTTAAAATCAATTATGACATCATCAGTGATGTCACAATTGACATTATTGGTTTTAAAATTACTGTCGTAGATGATGTCCGTGCCATCTTTGAGTTCAGAAGCGTCAATTTTACAGTTACAAAAAGATGGTCGAAATCAATTATGACATCATCAGTGATGTCACAATTGACATTATCGGTTTTAAAATTACTGTCGTAGATGATGTCCGTGCCATCCGTGAGTTCAGAAACGTCAATTTTACAGTTTTGAAAAGATGGTCAAAATCAATTATGACATCATCAGTGATGTCACAATTGACATTATTGGTTTTAAAATTACTGTCGTAGATGATGTCCGTGCCATCCGTGTGTTCAGAAGTGTCAATTTTACAGTTTCGAAAAGATGGTCAAAATCAATTATGACATCATCAGTGATGTCACAATTGACATTATCGGTTTTAAAATTACTGTCGTAGATGATGTCCGTGCCATCCGTGAGTTCAGAAGCGTCAATTTTACAGTTTTGAAAAGATGGTTAAAATCAATTATGACATCATCAGTGATGTCACAATTGACATTATTGGTTTTAAAATTACTGTCGTAGATGATGTCCGTGCCATCTTTGAGTTCAGAAGCGTCAATTTTACAGTTACGAAAAGATGGTCAAAATCAATTATGACATCCATCAGTGATGTCATTATTGAAATTATCGGTTTTAAAATTACTGTCGTAGATGATGTCCGTGCCATCCGTGAGTTCAGAAGTGTCAATTTTACAGTTTCGAAAAGATGGTCAAAATCAATTATGACATCATCAGTGATGTCACAATTGACATTATCGGTTTTAAAATTACTGTCATAGATGATGTCCGTGCCATCCGTGAGTTCAGAAGCATCAATTTTACAGTTTCGAAAAGATGGTCAAAATCAATTATGACATCATCAGTGATGTCACAATTGACATTATCGGTTTTAAAATTACTGTCGTAGATGATGTCTGTGCCATTCGTGAGTTCAGAAGCGTCAATTTTACTGTTTTGAAAAGATGGTCGAAATCAATTATGACATCATCAGTGATGTCACAATTGACATTATCGGTTTTAACATTATCGCTTTTAAAATTACTGTCGTAGATCATGTCCGTGCCATCCGTGAGTTCAGAATCGTCAAATTTACAGTTTCGAAAAGTTGGTCGAAATCAATTATGACATCATCAGTGATGTCACAATTAACATTATCGGTTTTAAAATTACTGTCGTAGATGATGTCTGTGCCATTCGTGAGTTCAGAAGCGTAAATTTTACAGTTTTGAAAAGATGATTGAAATCAATTATGACATCATCAGTGATGTCACAATTGACATTATCGGTTTTAAAATTACTGTCGTAGATCATGTCCGTGCCATCCGTGAGTTCAGAATCGTCAAATTTACAGTTTCGAAAAGTAGGTCGAAATCAATTATGACATCATCAGTGATGTCACAATTGACATTATCGGTTTTAAAATTACTGTCGTAGATCATGTCCGTGCCATCCGTGAGTTCAGAATCGTCAATTTTACAGTTTTGAAAAGATGGTCGAAATCAATTATGACATCATCAGTGATGTCACAGTTGACATTATCGGTTTTAAAATTACTGTCGTAGATGATGTCCGTGCCATCCGTGAGTTCAGAAGCGTCAATTTTACAGTTTCGAAAAGATGGTCAAAATCAATTATGACATCATCACTGATGTCACAATTGACATTATCGGTTTTAAAATTACTGTCGTAGATGATGTCCGTCCATCCGTGAGTTCAGAATCGTCAAATTTACAGTTTTTAAAAGATGGTTAAAATCAATTATGACATCATCAGTGATGTCACAATTGACATTATTGGTTTTAAAATTACTGTCGTAGATGATGTCCGTGCCATCTTTGAGTTCAGAAGCGTCAATTTTACAGTTACGAAAAGATGGTCAAAATCAATTATGACATCATCAGTGATGTCATTATTGAAATTATCGGTTTTAATATTACTGTCGTAGATGATGTCCGTGCCATCCGTGAGTTCAGAAGTGTCAATTTTACAGTTTCGAAAAGATGGTTAAAATAAATTATGACATCATCAGTGATGTCACAATTGACATTATCGGTTTTAAAATTACTGTCGTAGATGATGTCCGTGCCATCCGTGAGTTCAGAAGCGTCAATTTTACAGTTTCGAAAAGATGGTCAAAATCAATTATAACATCATCAGTGATGTCACAATTGACATTATCGGTTTTAAAATTACTGTCGTAGATGATGTCTGTGCCATTCGTGAGTTCAGAAGCGTCAATTTTACAGTTTTGAAAAGATGGTTGAAATCAATTATGACATCATCAGTGATGTCACAATTGACATTATCGGTTTTAAAATTACTGTCGTAGATCATGTCCGTGCCATCCGTGAGTTCAGAATCGTCATATTTACAGCTTCGAAAAGTTGGTCGAAATCAATTATGACATCATCAGTGATGTCACAATTGACATTATCGGTTTTAAAATTACTGTCGTAGATGATGTCTGTGCCATTCGTGAGTTCAGAAGCGTAAATTTTACAGTTTTGAAAAGATGGTCGAAATCAATTATGACATCATCAGTGATGTCACAATTGACATTATCGGTTTTAAAATTACTGTCGTAGATGATGTCCTTGCCATTCGTGAGTTTAGAAGCGTCAATTTTACAGTTTTGAAAAGATGGTTGAAATCAATTATGACATCATCAGTGATGTCACAATTGACATTATCGGTTTTAAAATTACTGTCGTAGATGATGTCCGTGCCATCCGTGATTTCAGAAGCGTCAATTTTACAGTTTTGAAAAGATGGTCGAAATCAATTATGACATCATCAGTGATGTCACAGTTGACATTATCGGTTTTAAAATTACTGTCGTAGATGATGTCCGTGCCATCCGTGAGTTCAGAAGCATCAATTTTACAGTTTCGAAAAGATGGTCAAAATCAATTATGACATCATCACTGATGTCACAATTGACATTATCGGTTTTAAAATTACTGTCGTAGATGATGTCCGTGCCATCCGTGAGTTCAGAACCGTCAAATTTACTGTTTTGAAAAGATGGTTAAAATCAATTATGACATCATCAGTGATGTGACAATTGACATTATTGGTTTTAAAATTACTGTCGTAGATGATGTCCGTGCCATCTTTGAGTTCAGAAGCGTCAATTTTACAGTTACGAAAAGATGGTCAAAATCAATTATGACATCATCAGTGATGTCACAATTGACATTATCGGTTTTAAAATTAGTGTCGTAGATGATGTCCGTTCCATCCGTGAGTTCAGAAGCGTCAATTTTACAGTTTTGAAAAATTATCGAAATCAATTATGACATCATCAGTGATGTCACAATTGACATTATCGGTTTTAAAATGACTGTCGTAGATGATGTCCGTGCCATCCGTGAGTTCAGAAGCATCAATTTTACAGTTTCGAAAAGATGGTCAAAATCAATTATGACATCATCAGTGATGTCACAATTGACATTATCGGTTTTAAAATTACTGTCGTAGATGATGTCTGTGCCATTCGTGAGTTCAGAAGCGTCAATTTTACTGTTTTGAAAAGATGGTCGAAATCAATTATGACATCATCAGTGATGTCACAATTGACATTATCGGTTTTAAAATTACTGTCGTAGATGATGTCCGTGCCATTCGTGAGTTCAGAAGCGTCAATTTTACAGTTTTGAAAAGATGGTTGAAATCAATTATGACATCATCAGTGATGTCACAATTGACATTATCGGTTTTAAAATTACTGTCGTAGATCATGTCCGTGCCATCCGTGAGTTCAGAATCGTTAAATTTACAGTTTCGAAAAGTTGGTCGAAATCAATTATGACATCATCAGTGATGTCACAATTGATATTATCGGTTTTAAAATTACTGTCGTAGATGATGTCTGTGCCATTCGTGAGTTCAGAAGCGTAAATTTTACAGTTTTGAAAAGATGGTAGAAATCAATTATGACATCATCAGTGATGTCACAATTGACATTATCGGTTTTAAAATTACTGTCGTAGATGATGTCCGTGCCATTCGTGAGTTTAGAAGCGTAAATTTTACAGTTTTGAAAAGAAGGTTGAAATCAATTATGACATCATCAGTGATGTCACAGTTGACATTATCGGTTTTAAAATTACTGTCGTAGATGATGTCCGTGCCATCCGTGATTTCAGAAGCGTCAATTTTACAGTTTTGAAAAGATGGTCGAAATCAATTATGACATCATCAGTGATGTCACAGTTGACATTATCGGTTTTAAAATTACTGTCGTAGATGATGTCCGTGCCATCCGTGAGTTCAGAAGCATCAATTTTACAGTTTCGAAAAGATGGTCAAAATCAATTATGACATCATCACTGATGTCACAATTGACATTATCGGTTTTAAAATTACTGTCGTAGATGATGTCCGTGCCATCCGTGAGTTCAGAACCGTCAAATTTACTGTTTTGAAAAGATGGTTAAAATCAATTATGACATCATCAGTGATGTGACAATTGACATTATTGGTTTTAAAATTACTGTCGTAGATGATGTCCGTGCCATCTTTGAGTTCAGAAGCGTCAATTTTACAGTTACGAAAAGATGGTCAAAATCAATTATGACATCATCAGTGATGTCACAATTGACATTATCGGTTTTAAAATTAGTGTCGTAGATGATGTCCGTTCCATCCGTGAGTTCAGAAGCGTCAATTTTACAGTTTTGAAAAATTATCGAAATCAATTATGACATCATCAGTGATGTCACAATTGACATTATCGGTTTTAAAATGACTGTCGTAGATGATGTCCGTGCCATCCGTGAGTTCAGAAGCATCAATTTTACAGTTTCGAAAAGATGGTCAAAATCAATTATGACATCATCAGTGATGTCACAATTGACATTATCGGTTTTAAAATTACTGTCGTAGATGATGTCTGTGCCATTCGTGAGTTCAGAAGCGTCAATTTTACTGTTTTGAAAAGATGGTCGAAATCAATTATGACATCATCAGTGATGTCACAATTGACATTATCGGTTTTAAAATTACTGTCGTAGATGATGTCCGTGCCATTCGTGAGTTCAGAAGCGTCAAATTTACAGTTTTGAAAAGATGGTTGAAATCAATTATGACATCATCAGTGATGTCACAATTGACATTATCGGTTTTAAAATTACTGTCGTAGATCATGTCCGTGCCATCCGTGAGTTCAGAATCGTTAAATTTACAGTTTCGAAAAGTTGGTCGAAATCAATTATGACATCATCAGTGATGTCACAATTGATATTATCGGTTTTAAAATTACTGTCGTAGATGATGTCTGTGCCATTCGTGAGTTCAGAAGCGTAAATTTTACAGTTTTGAAAAGATGGTAGAAATCAATTATGACATCATCAGTGATGTCACAATTGACATTATCGGTTTTAAAATTACTGTCGTAGATGATGTCCGTGCCATTCGTGAGTTTAGAAGCGTAAATTTTACAGTTTTGAAAAGAAGGTTGAAATCAATTATGACATCATCAGTGATGTCACAGTTGACATTATCGGTTTTAAAATTACTGTCGTAGATGATGTCCGTGCCATCCGTGAGTTCAGAAGCGTCAATTTTACAGTTTCGAAAAGATGGTCGAAATCAATTATGACATCATCAGTGATGTCACAATTGACATTATCGGTTTTAAAATTACTGTCGTAGATGATGTCTGTGCCATTCGTGAGTTCAGAAGCGTAAATTTTACAGTTTTGAAAAGATGGTCGAAATCAATTATGACATCATCAGTGATGTCACAATTGACATTATCGGTTTTAAAATTACTGTCGTAGATGATGTCCGTGCCATTCATGAGTTTAGAAGCGTCAATTTTACAGTTTTGAAAAGATGGTTGAAATCAATTATGACATCATCACTGATGTCACAATTGACATTATCGGTTTTAAAATTACTGTCGTAGATGATGTCTGTGCCATCCGTGAGTTCAGAACCGTCAAATTTACTGTTTTGAAAAGATGGTTAAAATCAATTATGACATCATCAGTGATGTCACAATTGACATTATTGGTTTTAAAATTACTGTCGTAGATGATGTCCGTGCCATCCGTGAGTTCAGAAGCGTCAATTTTACAGTTTTGAAAAGATGGTTAAAATCAATTATGACATCATCAGTGATGTCACAATTGACATTATTGGTTTTAAAATTACTGTCGTAGATGATGTCCGTGCCATCTTTGAGTTCAGAAGCGTCAATTGTACAGTTACGAAAAGATGGTCAAAATCAATTATGACATCATCAGTGATGTCATTATTGAAATTATCGGTTTTAAAATTACTGTCGTAGATGATGTCCGTGCCATCCGTGAGTTCAGAATCGTCAAATTTACAGTTTCGAAAAGTTGGTCGAAATCAATTATGACATCATCAGTGATGTCACAATTGACATTATCGGTTTTAAAATTACTGTCGTAGATGATGTCTGTGCCATTCGTGAGTTCAGAAGCGTAAATTTTACAGTTTTGAAAAGATGGTCGAAATCAATTATGACATCATCAGTGATGTCACAATTGACATTATCGGTTTTAAAATTACTGTCGTAGATGATGTCCGTGCCATTCGTGAGTTTAGAAGCGTCAATTTTACAGTTTTGAAAAGATGGTTGAAATCAATTATGACATCATCAGTGATGTCACAATTGACATTATCGGTTTTAAAATTACTGTCGTAGATGATGTCCGTGCCATCTGTGATTTCAGAAGCGTCAATTTTACAGTTTTGAAGAAATGGTCGAAATCAATTATGACATCATCAGTGATGTCACAGTTGACATTATCGGTTTTAAAATTACTGTCGTAGATGATGTCCGTGCCATCCGTGAGTTCAGAAGCGTCAATTTTACAGTTTCGAAAAGATGGTCAAAATCAATTATGACATCATCACTGATGTCACAATTGACATTATCGGTTTTAAAATTACTGTCGTAGATGATGTCCGTGCCATCCGTGAGTTCAGAAGCGTCAATTTTACAGTTTTGAAAAGATGGTTAAAATCAATTATGACATCATCAGTGATGTCACAATTGACATTATTGGTTTTAAAATTACTGTCGTAGATGATGTCCGTGCCATCTTTGAGTTCAGAAGCGTCAATTTTACAGTTACGAAAAGATGGTCGAAATCAATTATGACATCATCAGTGATGTCACAATTGACATTATCGGTTTTAAAATTACTGTCGTAGATGATGTCCGTGCCATCCGTGAGTTCAGAAGTGTAAATTTTACAGTTTCGAAAAGATGGTCAAAATCAATTATGACATCATCAGTGATGTCACAATTGACATTATCGGTTTTAAAATTACTGTCGTAGATGATGTCCGTGCCATCCGTGAGTTCAGAAGCGTCAATTTTACAGTTTCGAAAAGATGGTCAAAATCAATTATGACATCATCAGTGATGTCACAATTGACATTATCGGTTTTAAAATTAGTGTCGTAGATGATGTCCGTTCCATCCGTGAGTTCAGAAGCGTCAATTTTACAGTTTTGAAAAGATATCGAAATCAATTATGACATCATCAGTGATGTCACAATTGACATTATCGGTTTTAAAATGACTGTCGTAGATGATGTCCGTGCCATCCGTGAGTTCAGAATCGTCAAATTTACAGTTTCGAAAAGATGGTTGAAATCAATTATGACATCATCAGTGATGTCACAATTGACATTATCGGTTTTAAAATTACTGTCGTAGATGATGTCCTTGCCATCTGTGCGTTCAGAAGCGTCAATTTTACAGTTTTGAAAAGATGGTTAAAATCAATTATGACATCATCAGTGATGTCACAATTGACATTATTGGTTTTAAAATTACTGTCGTAGATGATGTCCGTGCCATCTTTGAGTTCAGAAGCGTCAATTTTACAGTTACGAAAAGATGGTCGAAATCAATTATGACATCATCAGTGATGTCACAATTGACATTATCGGTTTTAAAATTACTGTCGTAGATGATGTCCGTGCCATCCGTGAGTTCAGAAGTGCCAATTTTACAGTTTCGAAAAGATGGTCAAAATCAATTATGACATCATCAGTGATGTCACAATTGACATTATCGGTTTTAAAATTACTGTTGTAGATGATGTCCGTGCCATCCGTGAGTTCAGAAGCGTCAATTTTACAGTTTTGAAAAGATGGTCAAAATCAATTATGACATCATCAGTGATGTCACAATTGACATTATCGGTTTTAATATTACTGTCGTAGATGATGTCTGTGCCATTCGTGAGTTCAGAAGCGTCAATTATACTGTTTTGAAAAGATGGTCGAAATCAATTATGACATCATCAGTGATGTCACAATTGACATTATCGGTTTTATAATTACTGTCGTAGATGATTTCCGTGCCATCCGTGAGTTCAGAAGCATCAATTTTACAGTTTTGAAAAGATGGTTGAAATCAATTATGACATCATCATTGATGTCACAATTGACATTATCGGTTTTAAAATTACTGTCGTAGATCATGTCCGTGCCATCCGTGAGTTCAGAATCGTCAAATTTACAGTTTCGAAAAGTTGGTCGAAATCAATTATGACATCATCAGTGATGTCACAATTGACATTATCGGCTTTAAAATTACTGTCGTAGATGATGTCCGTGCCATCCGTGAGTTCAGAAGCGTCAATTTCACAGTTTCGAAAAGATGGTCAAAATCAATTATGACATCATCAGTGATGTCACAATTGACATTATTGGTTTTAAAATTACTGTAGTACATGATGTCCGTGCCATCCGTGAGTTCAGAAGTGTCAATTTTACAGTTTCGAAAAGATGATCAAAATCAATTATGACATCATCAGTGATGTCACAATTGACATTATCGGTTTTAAAATTACTGTCGTAGATGATGTCCGTGCCATCCGTGAGTTCAGAAGCGTCAATTTTACAGTTTCGAAAAGATGGTCAAAATCAATTATGACATCATCAGTGATGTCACAATTGACATTATCGGTTTTAAAATTACTGTCGTAGATGATGTCCGTGCCATCCGTGAGTTCAGAAGCGTCAATTTCACAGTTTCGAAAAGATGGTCAAAATCAATTATGACATCATCACTGATGTCACAATTGACATTATCGGTTTTAAAATTACTGTCGTAGATGATGTCCGTGCCATCCGTGAGTTTAGAATCGTCAAATTTACAGTTTTGAAAAGATGGTTAAAATCAATTATGACATCATCAGTGATGTCACAATTGACATTATTGGTTTTAAAATTACTGTCGTAGATGATGTCCGTGCCATCCGTGAGTTCAGAAGCGTCAATTTTACAGTTTTGAAAAGATGGTTAAAATCAATTATGACATCATCAGTGATGTCACAATTGACATTATTGGTTTTAAAATTACTGTCGTAGATGATGTCCGTGCCATCTTTGAGTTCAGAAGCGTCAATTTTACAGTTACGAAAAGATGGTCAAAATCAATTATGACATCATCAGTGATGTCATTATTGAAATTATCGGTTTTAAAATTACTGTCGTAGATGATGTCCGTGCCATCCGTGAGTTCAGAAGTGTCAATTTTACTGTTTTGAAAAGATGGTCAAAATCAATTATGACATCATCAGTGATGTCACAATTGACATTATCGGTTTTAAAATTACTGTCGTAGATGATGTCCGTGCCATCCGTGAGTTCAGAAGCGTCAATTTTACAGTTTCGAAAAGATGGTCAAAATCAATTATGACATCATCAGTGATGTCACAATTGACATTATCGGTTTTAAAATTACTGTTGTAGATGATGTCTGTGCCATTCGTGAGTTCAGAAGCGTCAATTTTACTGTTTTGAAAAGATGGTCGAAATCAATTATGACATCATCAGTGATGTCACAATTGACATTATCGGTTTTAAAATTACTGTCGTAGATGATGTCCGTGCCATTCGTGAGTTCAGAAGCGTCAATTTTACAGTTTTGAAAAGATGGTTGAAATCAATTATGACATCATCAGTGATGTCACAATTGACATTATCGGTTTTAAAATTACTGTCGTAGATGATGTCCGTGCCATTCGTGAGTTTAGAAGCGTCAATTTTACAGTTTTGAAAAGATGGTTGAAATCAATTATGACATCATCAGTGATGTCACAATTGACATTATCGGTTTTAAAATTACTGTCGTAGATGATGTCTGTGCCATTCGTGAGTTCAGAAGCGTAAATTTTACAGTTTTGAAAAGATGGTCGAAATCAATTATGACATCATCAGTGATGTCACAATTGACATTATCGGTTTTAAAATTACTGTCGTAGATGATGTCCGTGCCATTCGTGAGTTTAGAAGCGTCAATTTTACAGTTTTGAAAAGATGGTTGAAATCAATTATGACATCATCAGTGATGTCACAATTGACATTATCGGTTTTAAAATTACTGTCGTAGATGATGTCCGTGCCATCCGTGATTTCAGAAGCGTCAATTTTACAGTTTTGAAAAGATGGTCGAAATCAATTATGACATCATCAGTGATGTCACAATTGACATTATGGGTTTTAAAATTACTGTCGTAGATGATGTCCGTGCCATCCGTGAGTTCAGAAGCGTCAATTTTACAGTTTTGAAAAGATGGTTAAAATCAATTATGACATCATCAGTGATGTCACAATTGACATTATCGGTTTTAAAATTACTGTCGTAGATGATGTCCGTGCCATCCGTGATTTCAGAAGCGTCAATTTTACAGTTTTGAAAAGATGGTCGAAATCAATTATGACATCATCAGTGATGTCACAATTGACATTATCGGTTTTAAAATTACTGTCGTAGATGATGTCTGTGCCATTCGTGAGTTCAGAAGCGTAAATTTTACAGTTTTGAAAAGATGGTCGAAATCAATTATGACATCATCAGTGATGTCACAATTGACATTATCGGTTTTAAAATTACTGTCGTAGATGATGTCTGTGCCATTCGTGAGTTCAGAAGCGTAAATTTTACAGTTTTGAAAAGATGGTCGAAATCAATTATGACATCATCAGTGATGTCACAATTGACATTATCGGTTTTAAAATTACTGTCGTAGATGATGTCCGTGCCATCCGTGAGTACAGAAGCGTCAATTTTACAGTTTCGAAAAGATGGTCAAAATCAATTATGACATCATCAGTGATGTCACAATTGACATTATCGGTTTTAAAATTAGTGTCGTAGATGATGTCCGTTCCATCCGTGAGTTCAGAAGCGTCAATTTTACAGTTTTGAAAAATTATCGAAATCAATTATGACATCATCAGTGATGTCACAATTGACATTATCGGTTTTAAAATGACTGTCGTAGATGATGTCCGTGCCATCCGTGAGTTCAGAATCGTCAAATTTACAGTTTCGAAAAGATGGTTGAAATCAATTATGACATCATCAGTGATGTCACAATTGACATTATTGGTTTTAAAATTACTGTCGTAGATGATGTCCGTGCCATCTGTGCGTTCAGAAGCGTCAATTTTACAGTTTTGAAAAGATGGTTAAAATCAATTATGACATCATCAGTGATGTCACAATTGACATTATTGGTTTTAAAATTACTGTCGTAGATGATGTCCGTGCCATCTTTGAGTTCAGAAGCGTCAATTTTACAGTTACGAAAAGATGGTCGAAATCAATTATGACATCATCAGTGATGTCACAATTGACATTATCGGTTTTAAAATTACTGTCGTAGATGATGTCCGTGCCATCCGTGAGTTCAGAAGCGTCAATTTTACAGTTTTGAAAAGATGGTCAAAATCAATTATGACATCATCAGTGATGTCACAATTGACATTATTGGTTTTAAAATTACTGTCGTAGATGATGTCCGTGCCATCCGTGTGTTCAGAAGTGTCAATTTTACAGTTTTGAAAAGATGGTCAAAATCAATTATGACATCATCAGTGATGTCACAATTGACATTATCGGTTTTAAAATTACTGTCGTAGATGATGTCCGTGCCATCCGTGAGTTCAGAAGTGTCAATTTTACAGTTTCGAAAAGATGGTCAAAATCAATTATGACATCATCAGTGATGTCACAATTGACATTATCGGTTTTAAAATGACTGTCGTAGATGATGTCCGTGCCATCCGTGAGTTCAGAATCGTCAAATTTACAGTTTCGAAAAGATGGTTGAAATCAATTATGACATCATCAGTGATGTCACAATTGACATTATTGGTTTTAAAATTACTGTCGTAGATGATGTCCGTGCCATCTGTGCGTTCAGAAGCGTCAATTTTACAGTTTTGAAAAGATGGTTAAAATCAATTATGACATCATCAGTGATGTCACAATTGACATTATTGGTTTTAAAATTACTGTCGTAGATGATGTCCTTGCCATCTGTGCGTTCAGAAGCGTCAATTTTACAGTTTTGAAAAGATGGTTAAAATCAATTATGACATCATCAGTGATGTCACAATTGACATTATTGGTTTTAAAATTACTGTCGTAGATGATGTCCGTGCCATCTTTGAGTTCAGAAGCGTCAATTTTACAGTTACGAAAAGATGGTCGAAATCAATTATGACATCATCAGTGATGTCACAATTGACATTATCGGTTTTAAAATTACTGTCGTAGATGATGTCCGTGCCATCCGTGAGTTCAGAAGCGTCAATTTTACAGTTTTGAAAAGATGGTCAAAATCAATTATGACATCATCAGTGATGTCACAATTGACATTATTGGTTTTAAAATTACTGTCGTAGATGATGTCCGTGCCATCCGTGTGTTCAGAAGTGTCAATTTTACAGTTTCGAAAAGATGGTCAAAATCAATTATGACATCATCAGTGATGTCACAATTGACATTATCGGTTTTAAAATTACTGTCGTAGATGATGTCCGTGCCATCCGTGAGTTCAGAAGCGTCAATTTTACAGTTTTGAAAAGATGGTTAAAATCAATTATGACATCATCAGTGATGTCACAATTGACATTATTGGTTTTAAAATTACTGTCGTAGATGATGTCCGTGCCATCTTTGAGTTCAGAAGCGTCAATTTTACAGTTACGAAAAGATGGTCAAAATCAATTATGACATCCATCAGTGATGTCATTATTGAAATTATCGGTTTTAAAATTACTGTCGTAGATGATGTCCGTGCCATCCGTGAGTTCAGAAGTGTCAATTTTACAGTTTCGAAAAGATGGTCAAAATCAATTATGACATCATCAGTGATGTCACAATTGACATTATCGGTTTTAAAATTACTGTCATAGATGATGTCAGTGCCATCCGTGAGTTCAGAAGCATCAATTTTACAGTTTCGAAAAGATGGTCAAAATCAATTATGACATCATCAGTGATGTCACAATTGACATTATCGGTTTTAAAATTACTGTCGTAGATGATGTCTGTGCCATTCGTGAGTTCAGAAGCGTCAATTTTACTGTTTTGAAAAGATGGTCGAAATCAATTATGACATCATCAGTGATGTCACAATTGACATTATCGGTTTTAACATTATCGCTTTTAAAATTACTGTCGTAGATCATGTCCGTGCCATCCGTGAGTTCAGAATCGTCAAATTTACAGTTTCGAAAAGTTGGTCGAAATCAATTATGACATCATCAGTGATGTCACAATTAACATTATCGGTTTTAAAATTACTGTCGTAGATGATGTCTGTGCCATTCGTGAGTTCAGAAGCGTAAATTTTACAGTTTTGAAAAGATGATTGAAATCAATTATGACATCATCAGTGATGTCACAATTGACATTATCGGTTTTAAAATTACTGTCAGAGATCATGTCCGTGCCATCCGTGAGTTCAGAATCGTCAAATTTACAGTTTCGAAAAGTAGGTCGAAATCAATTATGACATCATCAGTGATGTCACAATTGACATTATCGGTTTTAAAATTACTGTCGTAGATCATGTCCGTGCCATCCGTGAGTTCAGAATCGTCAATTTTACAGTTTTGAAAAGATGGTCGAAATCAATTATGACATCATCAGTGATGTCACAGTTGACATTATCGGTTTTAAAATTACTGTCGTAGATGATGTCCGTGCCATCCGTGAGTTCAGAAGCGTCAATTTTACAGTTTCGAAAAGATGGTCAAAATCAATTATGACATCATCACTGATGTCACAATTGACATTATCGGTTTTAAAATTACTGTCGTAGATGATGTCCGTCCATCCGTGAGTTCAGAATCGTCAAATTTACAGTTTTTAAAAGATGGTTAAAATCAATTATGACATCATCAGTGATGTCACAATTGACATTATTGGTTTTAAAATTACTGTCGTAGATGATGTCCGTGCCATCTTTGAGTTCAGAAGCGTCAATTTTACAGTTACGAAAAGATGGTCAAAATCAATTATGACATCATCAGTGATGTCATTATTGAAATTATCGGTTTTAATATTACTGTCGTAGATGATGTCCGTGCCATCCGTGAGTTCAGAAGTGTCAATTTTACAGTTTCGAAAAGATGGTTAAAATAAATTATGACATCATCAGTGATGTCACAATTGACATTATCGGTTTTAAAATTACTGTCGTAGATGATGTCCGTGCCATCCGTGAGTTCAGAAGCGTCAATTTTACAGTTTCGAAAAGATGGTCAAAATCAATTATAACATCATCAGTGATGTCACAATTGACATTATCGGTTTTAAAATTACTGTCGTAGATGATGTCTGTGCCATTCGTGAGTTCAGAAGCGTCAATTTTACAGTTTTGAAAAGATGGTTGAAATCAATTATGACATCATCAGTGATGTCACAATTGACATTATCGGTTTTAAAATTACTGTCGTAGATCATGTCCGTGCCATCCGTGAGTTCAGAATCGTCATATTTACAGCTTCGAAAAGTTGGTCGAAATCAATTATGACATCATCAGTGATGTCACAATTGACATTATCGGTTTTAAAATTACTGTCGTAGATGATGTCTGTGCCATTCGTGAGTTCAGAAGCGTAAATTTTACAGTTTTGAAAAGATGGTCGAAATCAATTATGACATCATCAGTGATGTCACAATTGACATTATCGGTTTTAAAATTACTGTCGTAGATGATGTCCGTGCCATTCGTGAGTTTAGAAGCGTCAATTTTACAGTTTTGAAAAGATGGTTGAAATCAATTATGACATCATCAGTGATGTCACAATTGACATTATCGGTTTTAAAATTACTGTCGTAGATGATGTCCGTGCCATCCGTGATTTCAGAAGCGTCAATTTTACAGTTTTGAAAAGATGGTCGAAATCAATTATGACATCATCAGTGATGTCACAGTTGACATTATCGGTTTTAAAATTACTGTCGTAGATGATGTCCGTGCCATCCGTGAGTTCAGAAGCATCAATTTTACAGTTTCGAAAAGATGGTCAAAATCAATTATGACATCATCACTGATGTCACAATTGACATTATCGGTTTTAAAATTACTGTCGTAGATGATGTCCGTGCCATCCGTGAGTTCAGAACCGTCAAATTTACTGTTTTGAAAAGATGGTTAAAATCAATTATGACATCATCAGTGATGTGACAATTGACATTATTGGTTTTAAAATTACTGTCGTAGATGATGTCCGTGCCATCCGTGAGTTCAGAAGCGTCAATTTTACAGTTTTGAAAAGATGGTTAAAATCAATTATGACATCATCAGTGATGTCACAATTGACATTATTGGTTTTAAAATTACTGTCGTAGATGATGTCCGTGCCATCTTTGAGTTCAGAAGCGTCAATTTTACAGTTACGAAAAGATGGTCGAAATCAATTATGACATCATCAGTGATGTCACATTTGACATTATCGGTTTTAAATATTACTGTCGTAGATGATGTCCGTGCCATCCGTGTGTTCAGAAGTGCCAATTTTACAGTTTCGAAAAGATGGTCAAAATCAATTATGACATCATCAGTGATGTCACAATTGACATTATCGGTTTTAAAATTACTGTCGTAGATGATGTCCGTGCCATCCGTGAGTTCAGAAGCGTCAATTTTACAGTTTTGAAAAGATGGTCAAAATCAATTATGACATCATCAGTGATGTCACAATTGACATTATCGGTTTTAATATTACTGTCGTAGATGATGTCTGTGCCATTCGTGAGTTCAGAAGCGTCAATTATACTGTTTTGAAAAGATGGTCGAAATCAATTATGACATTATCAGTGATGTCACAATTGACATTATCGGTTTTATAATTACTGTCGTAGATGATGTCCGTGCCATCCGTGAGTTCAGAAGCATCAATTTTACAGTTTTGAAAAGATGGTTGAAATCAATGATGACATCATCATTGATGTCACAATTGACATTATCGGTTTTAAAATTACTGTCGTAGATCATGTCCGTGCCATCCGTGAGTTCAGAATCGTCAAATTTACAGTTTCGAAAAGTTGGTCGAAATCAATTATGACATCATCAGTGATGTCACAATTGACATTATCGGTTTTAAAATTACTGTCGTAGATGATGTCCGTGCCATCCGTGAGTTCAGAAGCGTCAATTTCACAGTTTCGAAAAGATGGTCAAAATCAATTATGACATCATCAGTGATGTCACAATTGACATTATTGGTTTTAAAATTACTGTCGTAGATGATGTCCGTGCCATCCGTGTGTTCAGAAGTGTCAATTTTACAGTTTCGAAAAGATGGTCAAAATCAATTATGACATCATCAGTGATGTCACAATTGACATTATCGGTTTTAAAATTACTGTCGTAGATGATGTCCGTGCCATCCGTGAGTTCAGAAGCGTCAATTTTACAGTTTTGAAAAGATGGTTAAAATCAATTATGACATCATCAGTGATGTCACAATTGACATTATTGGTTTTAAAATTACTGTCGTAGATGATGTCCGTGCCATCTTTGAGTTCAGAAGCGTCAATTTTACAGTTACGAAAAGATGGTCAAAATCAATTATGACATCATCAGTGATGTCATTATTGAAATTATCGGTTTTAAAATTACTGTCGTAGATGATGTCCGTGCCATCCGTGAGTTCAGAAGTGTCAATTTTACAGTTTCGAAAAGATGGTCAAAATCAATTATGACATCATCAGTGATGTCACAATTGACATTATCGGTTTTAAAATTACTGTCATAGATGATGTCCGTGCCATCCGTGAGTTCAGAAGAGTCAATTTTACAGTTACGAAAAGATGGTCAAAATCAATTATGACATCATCAGTGATGTCACAATTGACATTATTGGTTTTAAAATTACTGTCGTACCTGATGTCCGTGCCATCCGTGAGTTCAGAAGTGTCAATTTTACAGTTTCGAAAAGATGGTCAAAATCAATTATGACATCATCAGTGATGTCACAATTGACATTATCGGTTTTAAAATTACTGTCGTAGATGATGTCCGTGCCATCCATGAGTTCAGAAGCGTCAATTTTACAGTTTCGAAAAGATGGTCAAAATCAATTATGACATCATCAGTGATGTCACAATTGACATTATCGGTTTTAAAATTACTGTCGTAGATGATGTCCGTGCCATCCGTGAGTTCAGAAGCGTCAATTTCACAGTTTCGAAAAGATGGTCAAAATCAATTATGACATCATCACTGATGTCACAATTGACATTATCGGTTTTAAAATTACTGTCGTAGATGATGTCCGTGCCATCCGTGAGTTTAGAATCGTCAAATTTACAGTTTTGAAAAGATGGTTAAAATCAATTATGACATCATCAGTGATGTCACAATTGACATTATTGGTTTTAAAATTACTGTCGTAGATGATGTCCGTGCCATCCGTGAGTTCAGAAGCGTCAATTTTACAGTTTTGAAAAGATGGTTAAAATCAATTATGACATCATCAGTGATGTCACAATTGACATTATTGGTTTTAAAATTACTGTCGTAGATGATGTCCGTGCCATCTTTGAGTTCAGAAGCATCAATTTTACAGTTACGAAAAGATGGTCAAAATCAATTATGACATCATCAGTGATGTCATTATTGAAATTATCGGTTTTAAAATTACTGTCGTAGATGATGTCTGTGCCATTCGTGAGTTCAGAAGCGTCAATTTTACTGTTTTGAAAAGATGGTCGAAATCAATTATGACATCATCAGTGATGTCACAATTGACATTATTGGTTTTAAAATTACTGTCGTAGATGATGTCCGTGCCATTCGTGAGTTCAGAAGCGTCAATTTTACAGTTTTGAAAAGATGGTTGAAATCAATTATGACATCATCAGTGATGTCACAATTGACATTATCGGTTTTAAAATTACTGTCGTAGATCATGTCCGTGCCATCCGTGAGTTCAGAATCGTCAAATTTACAGTTTCGAAAAGTTGGTCGAAATCAATTATGACATCATCAGTGATGTCACAATTGACATTATCGGTTTTAAAATTACTGTCGTAGATGATGTCTGTGCCATTCGTGAGTTCAGAAGCGTAAATTTTACAGTTTTGAAAAGATGGTCGAAATCAATTATGACATCATCAGTGATGTCACAATTGACATTATCGGTTTTAAAATTACTGTCGTAGATGATGTCCGTGCCATTCGTGAGTTTAGAAGCGTCAATTTTACAGTTTTGAAAAGATGGTTGAAATCAATTATGACATCATCAGTGATGTCACAATTGACATTATCGGTTTTAAAATTACTGTCGTAGATGATGTCCGTGCCATCCGTGATTTCAGAAGCGTCAATTTTACAGTTTTGAAAAAATGGTCGAAATCAATTATGACATCATCAGTGATGTCACAGTTGACATTATCGGTTTTAAAATTACTGTCGTAGATGATGTCCGTGCCATCCGTGAGTTCAGAAGCGTCAATTTTACAGTTTCGAAAAGATGGTCAAAATCAATTATGACATCATCACTGATGTCACAATTGACATTATCGGTTTTAAAATTACTGTCGTAGATGATGTCCGTGCCATCCGTGAGTTCAGAAGCGTCAATTTTACAGTTTTGAAAAGATGGTTAAAATCAATTATGACATCATCAGTGATGTCACAATTGACATTATTGGTTTTAAAATTACTGTCGTAGATGATGTCCGTGCCATCTTTGAGTTCAGAAGCGTCAATTTTACAGTTACGAAAAGATGGTCGAAATCAATTATGACATCATCAGTGATGTCACAATTGACATTATCGGTTTTAAAATTACTGTCGTAGATGATGTCCGTGCCATCCGTGAGTTCAGAAGTGTAAATTTTACAGTTTCGAAAAGATGGTTAAAATCAATTATGACATCATCAGTGATGTCACAATTGACATTATCGGTTTTAAAATTACTGTCGTAGATGATGTCCGTGCCATCCGTGAGTTCAGAAGCGTCAATTTTACAGTTTCGAAAAGATGGTCAAAATCAATTATGACATCATCAGTGATGTCACAATTGACATTATCGGTTTTAAAATTAGTGTCGTAGATGATGTCCGTTCCATCCGTGAGTTCAGAAGCGTCAATTTTACAGTTTTGAAAAGATATCGAAATCAATTATGACATCATCAGTGATGTCACAATTGACATTATCGGTTTTAAAATGACTGTCGTAGATGATGTCCGTGCCATCCGTGAGTTCAGAATCGTCAAATTTACAGTTTCGAAAAGATGGTTGAAATCAATTATGACATCATCAGTGATGTCACAATTGACATTATCGGTTTTAAAATTAGTGTCGTAGATGATGTCCGTTCCATCCGTGAGTTCAGAAGCGTCAATTTTACAGTTTTGAAAAGATATCGAAATCAATTATGACATCATCAGTGATGTCACAATTGACATTATCGGTTTTAAAATGACTGTCGTAGATGATGTCCGTGCCATCCGTGAGTTCAGAAGCGTCAATTTCACAGTTTCGAAAAGATGGTCAAAATCAATTATGACATCATCACTGATGTCACAATTGACATTATCGGTTTTAAAATTACTGTCGTAGATGATGTCCGTGCCATCCGTGAGTTTAGAATCGTCAAATTTACAGTTTTGAAAAGATGGTTAAAATCAATTATGACATCATCAGTGATGTCACAATTGACATTATTGGTTTTAAAATTACTGTCGTAGATGATGTCCGTGCCATCCGTGAGTTCAGAAGCGTCAATTTTACAGTTTTGAAAAGATGGTTAAAATCAATTATGACATCATCAGTGATGTCACAATTGACATTATTGGTTTTAAAATTACTGTCGTAGATGATGTCCGTGCCATCTTTGAGTTCAGAAGCATCAATTTTACAGTTACGAAAAGATGGTCAAAATCAATTATGACATCATCAGTGATGTCATTATTGAAATTATCGGTTTTAAAATTACTGTCGTAGATGATGTCTGTGCCATTCGTGAGTTCAGAAGCGTCAATTTTACTGTTTTGAAAAGATGGTCGAAATCAATTATGACATCATCAGTGATGTCACAATTGACATTATTGGTTTTAAAATTACTGTCGTAGATGATGTCCGTGCCATTCGTGAGTTCAGAAGCGTCAATTTTACAGTTTTGAAAAGATGGTTGAAATCAATTATGACATCATCAGTGATGTCACAATTGACATTATCGGTTTTAAAATTACTGTCGTAGATCATGTCCGTGCCATCCGTGAGTTCAGAATCGTCAAATTTACAGTTTCGAAAAGTTGGTCGAAATCAATTATGACATCATCAGTGATGTCACAATTGACATTATCGGTTTTAAAATTACTGTCGTAGATGATGTCTGTGCCATTCGTGAGTTCAGAAGCGTAAATTTTACAGTTTTGAAAAGATGGTCGAAATCAATTATGACATCATCAGTGATGTCACAATTGACATTATCGGTTTTAAAATTACTGTCGTAGATGATGTCCGTGCCATTCGTGAGTTTAGAAGCGTCAATTTTACAGTTTTGAAAAGATGGTTGAAATCAATTATGACATCATCAGTGATGTCACAATTGACATTATCGGTTTTAAAATTACTGTCGTAGATGATGTCCGTGCCATCCGTGATTTCAGAAGCGTCAATTTTACAGTTTTGAAAAAATGGTCGAAATCAATTATGACATCATCAGTGATGTCACAGTTGACATTATCGGTTTTAAAATTACTGTCGTAGATGATGTCCGTGCCATCCGTGAGTTCAGAAGCGTCAATTTTACAGTTTCGAAAAGATGGTCAAAATCAATTATGACATCATCACTGATGTCACAATTGACATTATCGGTTTTAAAATTACTGTCGTAGATGATGTCCGTGCCATCCGTGAGTTCAGAAGCGTCAATTTTACAGTTTTGAAAAGATGGTTAAAATCAATTATGACATCATCAGTGATGTCACAATTGACATTATTGGTTTTAAAATTACTGTCGTAGATGATGTCCGTGCCATCTTTGAGTTCAGAAGCGTCAATTTTACAGTTACGAAAAGATGGTCGAAATCAATTATGACATCATCAGTGATGTCACAATTGACATTATCGGTTTTAAAATTACTGTCGTAGATGATGTCCGTGCCATCCGTGAGTTCAGAAGTGTAAATTTTACAGTTTCGAAAAGATGGTTAAAATCAATTATGACATCATCAGTGATGTCACAATTGACATTATCGGTTTTAAAATTACTGTCGTAGATGATGTCCGTGCCATCCGTGAGTTCAGAAGCGTCAATTTTACAGTTTCGAAAAGATGGTCAAAATCAATTATGACATCATCAGTGATGTCACAATTGACATTATCGGTTTTAAAATTAGTGTCGTAGATGATGTCCGTTCCATCCGTGAGTTCAGAAGCGTCAATTTTACAGTTTTGAAAAGATATCGAAATCAATTATGACATCATCAGTGATGTCACAATTGACATTATCGGTTTTAAAATGACTGTCGTAGATGATGTCCGTGCCATCCGTGAGTTCAGAATCGTCAAATTTACAGTTTCGAAAAGATGGTTGAAATCAATTATGACATCATCAGTGATGTCACAATTGACATTATCGGTTTTAAAATTACTGTCGTAGATGATGTCCTTGCCATCTGTGCGTTCAGAAGCGTCAATTTTACAGTTTTGAAAAGATGGTTAAAATCAATTATGACATCATCAGTGATGTCACAATTGACATTATTGGTTTTAAAATTACTGTCGTAGATGATGTCCGTGCCATCTTTGAGTTCAGAAGCGTCAATTTTACAGTTAAGAAAAGATGGTCGAAATCAATTATGACATCATCAGTGATGTCACAATTGACATTATCGGTTTTAAAATTACTGTCGTAGATGATGTCCGTGCCATCCGTGAGTTCAGAAGTGCCAATTTTACAGTTTCGAAAAGATGGTCAAAATCAATTATGACATCATCAGTGATGTCACAATTGACATTATCGGTTTTAAAATTACTGTTGTAGATGATGTCCGTGCCATCCGTGAGTTCAGAAGCGTCAATTTTACAGTTTTGAAAAGATGGTCAAAATCAATTATGACATCATCAGTGATGTCACAATTGACATTATCGGTTTTAATATTACTGTCGTAGATGATGTCTGTGCCATTCGTGAGTTCAGAAGCGTCAATTATACAGTTTTGAAAAGATGGTTAAAATCAATTATGACATCATCAGTGATGTCACAATTGACATTATTGGTTTTAAAATTACTGTCGTAGATGATGTCCGTGCCATCTTTGAGTTCAGAAGCGTCAATTTTACAGTTACGAAAAGATGGTCAAAATCAATTATGACATCATCAGTGATGTCATTATTGAAATTATCGGTTTTAAAATTACTGTCGTAGATGATGTCCGTGCCATCCGTGAGTTCAGAAGTGTCAATTTTACAGTTTCGAAAAGATGGTCAAAATCAATTATGACATCATCAGTGATGTCACAATTGACATTATCGGTTTTAAAATTACTGTCATAGATGATGTCCGTGCCATCCGTGAGTTCAGAAGAGTCAATTTTACAGTTACGAAAAGATGGTCAAAATCAATTATGACATCATCAGTGATGTCACAATTGACATTATTGGTTTTAAAATTACTGTCGTACCTGATGTCCGTGCCATCCGTGAGTTCAGAAGTGTCAATTTTACAGTTTCGAAAAGATGGTCAAAATCAATTATGACATCATCAGTGATGTCACAATTGACATTATCGGTTTTAAAATTACTGTCGTAGATGATGTCCGTGCCATCCATGAGTTCAGAAGCGTCAATTTTACAGTTTCGAAAAGATGGTCAAAATCAATTATGACATCATCAGTGATGTCACAATTGACATTATCGGTTTTAAAATTACTGTCGTAGATGATGTCCGTGCCATCCGTGAGTTCAGAAGCGTCAATTTCACAGTTTCGAAAAGATGGTCAAAATCAATTATGACATCATCACTGATGTCACAATTGACATTATCGGTTTTAAAATTACTGTCGTAGATGATGTCCGTGCCATCCGTGAGTTTAGAATCGTCAAATTTACAGTTTTGAAAAGATGGTTAAAATCAATTATGACATCATCAGTGATGTCACAATTGACATTATTGGTTTTAAAATTACTGTCGTAGATGATGTCCGTGCCATCCGTGAGTTCAGAAGCGTCAATTTTACAGTTTTGAAAAGATGGTTAAAATCAATTATGACATCATCAGTGATGTCACAATTGACATTATTGGTTTTAAAATTACTGTCGTAGATGATGTCCGTGCCATCTTTGAGTTCAGAAGCATCAATTTTACAGTTACGAAAAGATGGTCAAAATCAATTATGACATCATCAGTGATGTCATTATTGAAATTATCGGTTTTAAAATTACTGTCGTAGATGATGTCTGTGCCATTCGTGAGTTCAGAAGCGTCAATTTTACTGTTTTGAAAAGATGGTCGAAATCAATTATGACATCATCAGTGATGTCACAATTGACATTATTGGTTTTAAAATTACTGTCGTAGATGATGTCCGTGCCATTCGTGAGTTCAGAAGCGTCAATTTTACAGTTTTGAAAAGATGGTTGAAATCAATTATGACATCATCAGTGATGTCACAATTGACATTATCGGTTTTAAAATTACTGTCGTAGATCATGTCCGTGCCATCCGTGAGTTCAGAATCGTCAAATTTACAGTTTCGAAAAGTTGGTCGAAATCAATTATGACATCATCAGTGATGTCACAATTGACATTATCGGTTTTAAAATTACTGTCGTAGATGATGTCTGTGCCATTCGTGAGTTCAGAAGCGTAAATTTTACAGTTTTGAAAAGATGGTCGAAATCAATTATGACATCATCAGTGATGTCACAATTGACATTATCGGTTTTAAAATTACTGTCGTAGATGATGTCCGTGCCATTCGTGAGTTTAGAAGCGTCAATTTTACAGTTTTGAAAAGATGGTTGAAATCAATTATGACATCATCAGTGATGTCACAATTGACATTATCGGTTTTAAAATTACTGTCGTAGATGATGTCCGTGCCATCCGTGATTTCAGAAGCGTCAATTTTACAGTTTTGAAAAAATGGTCGAAATCAATTATGACATCATCAGTGATGTCACAGTTGACATTATCGGTTTTAAAATTACTGTCGTAGATGATGTCCGTGCCATCCGTGAGTTCAGAAGCGTCAATTTTACAGTTTCGAAAAGATGGTCAAAATCAATTATGACATCATCACTGATGTCACAATTGACATTATCGGTTTTAAAATTACTGTCGTAGATGATGTCCGTGCCATCCGTGAGTTCAGAAGCGTCAATTTTACAGTTTTGAAAAGATGGTTAAAATCAATTATGACATCATCAGTGATGTCACAATTGACATTATTGGTTTTAAAATTACTGTCGTAGATGATGTCCGTGCCATCTTTGAGTTCAGAAGCGTCAATTTTACAGTTACGAAAAGATGGTCGAAATCAATTATGACATCATCAGTGATGTCACAATTGACATTATCGGTTTTAAAATTACTGTCGTAGATGATGTCCGTGCCATCCGTGAGTTCAGAAGTGTAAATTTTACAGTTTCGAAAAGATGGTTAAAATCAATTATGACATCATCAGTGATGTCACAATTGACATTATCGGTTTTAAAATTACTGTCGTAGATGATGTCCGTGCCATCCGTGAGTTCAGAAGCGTCAATTTTACAGTTTCGAAAAGATGGTCAAAATCAATTATGACATCATCAGTGATGTCACAATTGACATTATCGGTTTTAAAATTAGTGTCGTAGATGATGTCCGTTCCATCCGTGAGTTCAGAAGCGTCAATTTTACAGTTTTGAAAAGATATCGAAATCAATTATGACATCATCAGTGATGTCACAATTGACATTATCGGTTTTAAAATGACTGTCGTAGATGATGTCCGTGCCATCCGTGAGTTCAGAATCGTCAAATTTACAGTTTCGAAAAGATGGTTGAAATCAATTATGACATCATCAGTGATGTCACAATTGACATTATCGGTTTTAAAATTAGTGTCGTAGATGATGTCCGTTCCATCCGTGAGTTCAGAAGCGTCAATTTTACAGTTTTGAAAAGATATCGAAATCAATTATGACATCATCAGTGATGTCACAATTGACATTATCGGTTTTAAAATGACTGTCGTAGATGATGTCCGTGCCATCCGTGAGTTCAGAAGCGTCAATTTCACAGTTTCGAAAAGATGGTCAAAATCAATTATGACATCATCACTGATGTCACAATTGACATTATCGGTTTTAAAATTACTGTCGTAGATGATGTCCGTGCCATCCGTGAGTTTAGAATCGTCAAATTTACAGTTTTGAAAAGATGGTTAAAATCAATTATGACATCATCAGTGATGTCACAATTGACATTATTGGTTTTAAAATTACTGTCGTAGATGATGTCCGTGCCATCCGTGAGTTCAGAAGCGTCAATTTTACAGTTTTGAAAAGATGGTTAAAATCAATTATGACATCATCAGTGATGTCACAATTGACATTATTGGTTTTAAAATTACTGTCGTAGATGATGTCCGTGCCATCTTTGAGTTCAGAAGCATCAATTTTACAGTTACGAAAAGATGGTCAAAATCAATTATGACATCATCAGTGATGTCATTATTGAAATTATCGGTTTTAAAATTACTGTCGTAGATGATGTCTGTGCCATTCGTGAGTTCAGAAGCGTCAATTTTACTGTTTTGAAAAGATGGTCGAAATCAATTATGACATCATCAGTGATGTCACAATTGACATTATTGGTTTTAAAATTACTGTCGTAGATGATGTCCGTGCCATTCGTGAGTTCAGAAGCGTCAATTTTACAGTTTTGAAAAGATGGTTGAAATCAATTATGACATCATCAGTGATGTCACAATTGACATTATCGGTTTTAAAATTACTGTCGTAGATCATGTCCGTGCCATCCGTGAGTTCAGAATCGTCAAATTTACAGTTTCGAAAAGTTGGTCGAAATCAATTATGACATCATCAGTGATGTCACAATTGACATTATCGGTTTTAAAATTACTGTCGTAGATGATGTCTGTGCCATTCGTGAGTTCAGAAGCGTAAATTTTACAGTTTTGAAAAGATGGTCGAAATCAATTATGACATCATCAGTGATGTCACAATTGACATTATCGGTTTTAAAATTACTGTCGTAGATGATGTCCGTGCCATTCGTGAGTTTAGAAGCGTCAATTTTACAGTTTTGAAAAGATGGTTGAAATCAATTATGACATCATCAGTGATGTCACAATTGACATTATCGGTTTTAAAATTACTGTCGTAGATGATGTCCGTGCCATCCGTGATTTCAGAAGCGTCAATTTTACAGTTTTGAAAAAATGGTCGAAATCAATTATGACATCATCAGTGATGTCACAGTTGACATTATCGGTTTTAAAATTACTGTCGTAGATGATGTCCGTGCCATCCGTGAGTTCAGAAGCGTCAATTTTACAGTTTCGAAAAGATGGTCAAAATCAATTATGACATCATCACTGATGTCACAATTGACATTATCGGTTTTAAAATTACTGTCGTAGATGATGTCCGTGCCATCCGTGAGTTCAGAAGCGTCAATTTTACAGTTTTGAAAAGATGGTTAAAATCAATTATGACATCATCAGTGATGTCACAATTGACATTATTGGTTTTAAAATTACTGTCGTAGATGATGTCCGTGCCATCTTTGAGTTCAGAAGCGTCAATTTTACAGTTACGAAAAGATGGTCGAAATCAATTATGACATCATCAGTGATGTCACAATTGACATTATCGGTTTTAAAATTACTGTCGTAGATGATGTCCGTGCCATCCGTGAGTTCAGAAGTGTAAATTTTACAGTTTCGAAAAGATGGTTAAAATCAATTATGACATCATCAGTGATGTCACAATTGACATTATCGGTTTTAAAATTACTGTCGTAGATGATGTCCGTGCCATCCGTGAGTTCAGAAGCGTCAATTTTACAGTTTCGAAAAGATGGTCAAAATCAATTATGACATCATCAGTGATGTCACAATTGACATTATCGGTTTTAAAATTAGTGTCGTAGATGATGTCCGTTCCATCCGTGAGTTCAGAAGCGTCAATTTTACAGTTTTGAAAAGATATCGAAATCAATTATGACATCATCAGTGATGTCACAATTGACATTATCGGTTTTAAAATTACTGTCGTAGATGATGTCCTTGCCATCTGTGCGTTCAGAAGCGTCAATTTTACAGTTTTGAAAAGATGGTTAAAATCAATTATGACATCATCAGTGATGTCACAATTGACATTATTGGTTTTAAAATTACTGTCGTAGATGATGTCCGTGCCATCTTTGAGTTCAGAAGCGTCAATTTTACAGTTAAGAAAAGATGGTCGAAATCAATTATGACATCATCAGTGATGTCACAATTGACATTATCGGTTTTAAAATTACTGTCGTAGATGATGTCCGTGCCATCCGTGAGTTCAGAAGTGCCAATTTTACAGTTTCGAAAAGATGGTCAAAATCAATTATGACATCATCAGTGATGTCACAATTGACATTATCGGTTTTAAAATTACTGTTGTAGATGATGTCCGTGCCATCCGTGAGTTCAGAAGCGTCAATTTTACAGTTTTGAAAAGATGGTCAAAATCAATTATGACATCATCAGTGATGTCACAATTGACATTATCGGTTTTAATATTACTGTCGTAGATGATGTCTGTGCCATTCGTGAGTTCAGAAGCGTCAATTATACTGTTTTGAAAAGATGGTCGAAATCAATTATGACATCATCAGTGATGTCACAATTGACATTATCGGTTTTATAATTACTGTCGTAGATGATTTCCGTGCCATCCGTGAGTTCAGAAGCATCAATTTTACAGTTTTGAAAAGATGGTTGAAATCAATTATGACATCATCATTGATGTCACAATTGACATTATCGGTTTTAAAATTACTGTCGTAGATCATGTCCGTGCCATCCGTGAGTTCAGAATCGTCAAATTTACAGTTTCGAAAAGTTGGTCGAAATCAATTATGACATCATCAGTGATGTCACAATTGACATTATCGGCTTTAAAATTACTGTCGTAGATGATGTCCGTGCCATCCGTGAGTTCAGAAGCGTCAATTTCACAGTTTCGAAAAGATGGTTAAAATCAATTATGACATCATCAGTGATGTCACAATTGACATTATTGGTTTTAAAATTACTGTCGTACATGATGTCCGTGCCATCCGTGAGTTCAGAAGTGTCAATTTTACAGTTTCGAAAAGATGGTCAAAATCAATTATGACATCATCAGTGATGTCACAATTGACATTATCGGTTTTAAAATTACTGTCGTAGATGATGTCCGTGCCATCCGTGAGTTCAGAAGCGTCAATTTTACAGTTTCGAAAAGATGGTCAAAATCAATTATGACATCATCAGTGATGTCACAATTGACATTATCGGTTTTAAAATTACTGTCGTAGATGATGTCCGTGCCATCCGTGAGTTCAGAAGCGTCAATTTCAGAGTTTCGAAAAGATGGTCAAAATCAATTATGACATCATCACTGATGTCACAATTGACATTATCGGTTTTAAAATTACTGTCGTAGATGATGTCCGTGCCATCCGTGAGTTCAGAAGCGTCAATTTTACAGTTTTGAAAAGATGGTTAAAATCAATTATGACATCATCAGTGATGTCACAATTGACATTATTGGTTTTAAAATTACTGTCGTAGATGATGTCCGTGCCATCTTTGAGTTCAGAAGCGTCAATTTTACAGTTACGAAAAGATGGTCAAAATCAATTATGACATCATCAGTGATGTCATTATTGAAATTATCGGTTTTAAAATTACTGTCGTAGATGATGTCCGTGCCATCCGTGAGTTCAGAAGCGTCAATTTTACAGTTTCGAAAAGATGGTCAAAATCAATTATGACATCATCAGTGATGTCACAATTGACATTATCGGTTTTAAAATTACTGTCGTAAATGATGTCCGTGCCATTCGTGAGTTCAGAAGCGTCAATTTTACAGTTTTGAAAAGATGGTTGAAATCAATTATGACATCATCAGTGATGTCACAATTGACATTATCGGTTTTAAAATTACTGTCGTAGATCATGTCCGTGCCATCCGTGAGTTCAGAATCGTCAAATTTACAGTTTCGAAAAGTTGGTCGAAATCAATTATGACATCATCAGTGATGTCACAATTGACATTATCGGTTTTAAAATTACTGTCGTAGATGATGTCCGTGCCATTCGTGAGTTTAGAAGCGTCAATTTTACAGTTTTGAAAAGATGGTTGAAATCAATTATGACATCATCAGTGATGTCACAATTGACATTATCGGTTTTAAAATTACTGTCGTAGATGATGTCTGTGCCATTCGTGAGTTCAGAAGCGTAAATTTTACAGTTTTGAAAAGATGGTCGAAATCAATTATGACATCATCAGTGATGTCACAATTGACATTATCGGTTTTAAAATTACTGTCGTAGATGATGTCCGTGCCATTCGTGAGTTTAGAAGCGTCAATTTTACAGTTTTGAAAAGATGGTTGAAATCAATTATGACATCATCAGTGATGTCACAATTGACATTATCGGTTTTAAAATTACTGTCGTAGATGATGTCCGTGCCATCCGTGATTTCAGAAGCGTCAATTTTACAGTTTTGAAAAGATGGTCGAAATCAATTATGACATCATCAGTGATGTCACAATTGACATTATGGGTTTTAAAATTACTGTCGTAGATGATGTCCGTGCCATCCGTGAGTTCAGAAGCGTCAATTTTACAGTTTTGAAAAGATGGTTAAAATCAATTATGACATCATCAGTGATGTCACAATTGACATTATCGGTTTTAAAATTACTGTCGTAGATGATGTCCGTGCCATCCGTGATTTCAGAAGCGTCAATTTTACAGTTTTGAAAAGATGGTCGAAATCAATTATGACATCATCAGTGATGTCACAATTGACATTATCGGTTTTAAAATTACTGTCGTAGATGATGTCTGTGCCATTCGTGAGTTCAGAAGCGTAAATTTTACAGTTTTGAAAAGATGGTCAAAATCAATTATGACATCATCAGTGATGTCACAATTGACATTATCGGTTTTAAAATTACTGTCGTAGATGATGTCCGTGCCATCCGTGATTTCAGAAGCGTCAATTTTACAGTTTTGAAAAGATGGTCGAAATCAATTATGACATCATCAGTGATGTCACAATTGACATTATCGGTTTTAAAATTACCTTCGTAGATGATGTCCGTGCCATCCGTGAGTTCAGAAGTGTCAATTTTACAGTTTCGAAAAGATGGTCAAAATCAATTATGACATCATCAGTGATGTCACAATTGACATTATCGGTTTTAAAATTACTGTCGTAGATGATGTCCGTGCCATCCGTGAGTACAGAAGCGTCAATTTTACAGTTTCGAAAAGATGGTCAAAATCAATTATGACATCATCAGTGATGTCACAATTGACATTATCGGTTTTAAAATTAGTGTCGTAGATGATGTCCGTTCCATCCGTGAGTTCAGAAGCGTCAATTTTACAGTTTTGAAAAATTATCGAAATCAATTATGACATCATCAGTGATGTCACAATTGACATTATCGGTTTTAAAATGACTGTCGTAGATGATGTCCGTGCCATCCGTGAGTTCAGAATCGTCAAATTTACAGTTTCGAAAAGATGTTTGAAATCAATTATGACATCATCAGTGATGTCACAATTGACATTATTGGTTTTAAAATTACTGTCGTAGATGATGTCCGTGCCATCTGTGCGTTCAGAAGCGTCAATTTTACAGTTTTGAAAAGATGGTTAAAATCAATTATGACATCATCAGTGATGTCACAATTGACATTATTGGTTTTAAAATTACTGTCGTAGATGATGTCCTTGCCATCTGTGCGTTCAGAAGCGTCAATTTTACAGTTTTGAAAAGATGGTTAAAATCAATTATGACATCATCAGTGATGTCACAATTGACATTATTGGTTTTAAAATTACTGTCGTAGATGATGTCCGTGCCATCTTTGAGTTCAGAAGCGTCAATTTTACAGTTACGAAAAGATGGTCGAAATCAATTATGACATCATCAGTGATGTCACAATTGACATTATCGGTTTTAAAATTACTGTCGTAGATGATGTCCGTGCCATCCGTGAGTTCAGAAGCGTCAATTTTACAGTTTTGAAAAGATGGTCAAAATCAATTATGACATCATCAGTGATGTCACAATTGACATTATTGGTTTTAAAATTACTGTCGTAGATGATGTCCGTGCCATCCGTGTGTTCAGAAGTGTCAATTTTACAGTTTCGAAAAGATGGTCAAAATCAATTATGACATCATCAGTGATGTCACAATTGACATTATCGGTTTTAAAATTACTGTCGTAGATGATGTCCGTGCCATCCGTGAGTTCAGAAGCGTCAATTTTACAGTTTTGAAAAGATGGTTAAAATCAATTATGACATCATCAGTGATGTCACAATTGACATTATTGGTTTTAAAATTACTGTCGTAGATGATGTCCGTGCCATCTTTGAGTTCAGAAGCGTCAATTTTACAGTTACGAAAAGATGGTCAAAATCAATTATGACATCCATCAGTGATGTCATTATTGAAATTATCGGTTTTAAAATTACTGTCGTAGATGATGTCCGTGCCATCCGTGAGTTCAGAAGTGTCAATTTTACAGTTTCGAAAAGATGGTCAAAATCAATTATGACATCATCAGTGATGTCACAATTGACATTATCGGTTTTAAAATTACTGTCATAGATGATGTCCGTGCCATCCGTGAGTTCAGAAGCATCAATTTTACAGTTTCGAAAAGATGGTCAAAATCAATTATGACATCATCAGTGATGTCACAATTGACATTATCGGTTTTAAAATTACTGTCGTAGATGATGTCTGTGCCATTCGTGAGTTCAGAGGCATCAATTTTACTGTTTTGAAAAGATGGTCGAAATCAATTATGACATCATCAGTGATGTCACAATTGACATTATCGGTTTTAACATTATCGCTTTTAAAATTACTGTCGTAGATCATGTCCGTGCCATCCGTGAGTTCAGAATCGTCAAATTTACAGTTTCGAAAAGTTGGTCGAAATCAATTATGACATCATCAGTGATGTCACAATTAACATTATCGGTTTTAAAATTACTGTCGTAGATGATGTCTGTGCCATTCGTGAGTTCAGAAGCGTAAATTTTACAGTTTTGAAAAGATGGTCGAAATCAATTATGACATCATCACTGATGTCACAATTGACATTATTGGTTTTAAAATTACTGTCGTAGATGATGTCCGTGCCATCTTTGAGTTCAGAAGCGTCAATTTTACAGTTACGAAAAGATGGTCAAAATCAATTATGACATCATCAGTGATGTCATTATTGAAATTATCGGTTTTAATATTACTGTCGTAGATGATGTCCGTGCCATCCGTGAGTTCAGAAGTGTCAATTTTACAGTTTCGAAAAGATGGTTAAAATAAATTATGACATCATCAGTGATGTCACAATTGACATTATCGGTTTTAAAATTACTGTCGTAGATGATGTCTGTGCCATTCGTGAGTTCAGAAGCGTAAATTTTACAGTTTTGAAAAGATGGTCGAAATCAATTATGACATCATCAGTGATGTCACAATTGACATTATCGGTTTTAAAATTACTGTCGTAGATGATGTCCGTGCCATTCGTGAGTTTAGAAGCGTCAATTTTACAGTTTTGAAAAGATGGTTGAAATCAATTATGACATCATCAGTGATGTCACAATTGACATTATCGGTTTTAAAATTACTGTCGTAGATGATGTCCGTGCCATCCGTGATTTCAGAAGCGTCAATTTTACAGTTTTGAAAAGATGGTCGAAATCAATTATGACATCAGTGATGTCACAGTTGACATTATCGGTTTTAAAATTACTGTCGTAGATGATGTCCGTGCCATCCGTGAGTTCAGAAGCATCAATTTTACAGTTTCGAAAAGATGGTCAAAATCAATTATGACATCATCACTGATGTCACAATTGACATTATCGGTTTTAAAATTACTGTCGTAGATGATGTCCGTGCCATCCGTGAGTTCAGAAGCGTCAATTTTACAGTTTTGAAAAGATGGTTAAAATCAATTATGACATCATCAGTGATGTCACAATTGACATTATTGGTTTTAAAATTACTGTCGTAGATGATGTCTGTGCCATCTTTGAGTTCAGAAGCGTCAATTTTACAGTTACGAAAAGATGGTCGAAATCAATTATGACATCATCAGTGATGTCACAATTGACATTATCGGTTTTAAAATTACTGTCGTAGATGATGTCTGTGCCATTCGTGAGTTCAGAAGCGTCAATTTTACTGTTTTGAAAAGATGGTCGAAATCAATTATGACATCATCAGTGATGTCACAATTGACATTATCGGTTTTAACATTATCGCTTTTAAAATTACTGTCGTAGATCATGTCCGTGCCATCCGTGAGTTCAGAATCGTCAAATTTACAGTTTCGAAAAGTTGGTCGAAATCAATTATGACATCATCAGTGATGTCACAATTGACATTATCGGTTTTAAAATTACTGTCGTAGATCATGTCCGTGCCATCCGTGAGTTCAGAATCGTCAAATTTACAGTTTCGAAAAGTAGGTCGAAATCAATTATGACATCATCAGTGATGTCACAATTGACATTATCGGTTTTAAAATTACTGTCGTAGATCATGTCCGTGCCATCCGTGAGTTCAGAATCGTCAATTTTACAGTTTTGAAAAGATGGTCGAAATCAATTATGACATCATCAGTGATGTCACAGTTGACATTATCGGTTTTAAAATTACTGTCGTAGATGATGTCCGTGCCATCCGTGAGTTCAGAAGCGTCAATTTTACAGTTTCGAAAAGATGGTCAAAATTAATTATGACATCATCACTGATGTCACAATTGACATTATCGGTTTTAAAATTACTGTCGTAGATGATGTCCGTCCATCCTTGAGTTCAGAATCGTCAAATTTACAGTTTTTAAAAGATGGTTAAAATCAATTATGACATCATCAGTGATGTCACAATTGACATTATTGGTTTTAAAATTACTGTCGTAGATGATGTCCGTGCCATCTTTGAGTTCAGAAGCGTCAATTTTACAGTTACGAAAAGATGGTCAAAATCAATTATGACATCATCAGTGATGTCATTATTGAAATTATCGGTTTTAATATTACTGTCGTAGATGATGTCCGTGCCATCCGTGAGTTCAGAAGTGTCAATTTTACAGTTTCGAAAAGATGGTTAAAATAAATTATGACATCATCAGTGATGTCACAATTGACATTATCGGTTTTAAAATTACTGTCGTAGATGATGTCTGTGCCATTCGTGAGTTCAGAAGCGTAAATTTTACAGTTTTGAAAAGATGGTCGAAATCAATTATGACATCATCAGTGATGTCACAATTGACATTATCGGTTTTAAAATTACTGTCGTAGATGATGTCCGTGCCATTCGTGAGTTTAGAAGCGTCAATTTTACAGTTTTGAAAAGATGGTTGAAATCAATTATGACATCATCAGTGATGTCACAATTGACATTATCGGTTTTAAAATTACTGTCGTAGATGATGTCCGTGCCATCCGTGATTTCAGAAGCGTCAATTTTACAGTTTTGAAAAGATGGTCGAAATCAATTATGACATCAGTGATGTCACAGTTGACATTATCGGTTTTAAAATTACTGTCGTAGATGATGTCCGTGCCATCCGTGAGTTCAGAAGCATCAATTTTACAGTTTCGAAAAGATGGTCAAAATCAATTATGACATCATCACTGATGTCACAATTGACATTATCGGTTTTAAAATTACTGTCGTAGATGATGTCCGTGCCATCCGTGAGTTCAGAACCGTCAAATTTACTGTTTTGAAAAGATGGTTAAAATCAATTATGACATCATCAGTGATGTGACAATTGACATTATTGGTTTTAAAATTACTGTCGTAGATGATGTCCGTGCCATCCGTGAGTTCAGAAGCGTCAATTTTACAGTTTTGAAAAGATGGTTAAAATCAATTATGACATCATCAGTGATGTCACAATTGACATTATTGGTTTTAAAATTACTGTCGTAGATGATGTCTGTGCCATCTTTGAGTTCAGAAGCGTCAATTTTACAGTTACGAAAAGATGGTCGAAATCAATTATGACATCATCAGTGATGTCACAATTGACATTATCGGTTTTAAAATTACTGTCGTAGATGATGTCCGTGCCATCCGTGTGTTCAGAAGTGCCAATTTTACAGTTTCGAAAAGATGGTCAAAATCAATTATGACATCATCAGTGATGTCACAATTGACATTATCGGTTTTAAAATTACTGTCGTAGATAATGTCCGTGCCATCCGTGAGTTCAGAAGCGTCAATTTTACAGTTTTGAAAAGATGGTCAAAATCAATTATGACATCATCAGTGATGTCACAATTGACATTATCGGTTTTAATATTACTGTCGTAGATGATGTCTGTGCCATTCGTGAGTTCAGAAGCGTCAATTATACTGTTTTGAAAAGATGGTCGAAATCAATTATGACATCATCAGTGATGTCACAATTGACATTATCGGTTTTATAATTACTGTCGTAGATGATGTCCGTGCCATCCGTGAGTTCAGAAGCATCAATTTTACAGTTTTGAAAAGATGGTTGAAATCAATGATGACATCATCATTGATGTCACAATTGACATTATCGGTTTTAAAATTACTGTCGTAGATCATGTCCGTGCCATCCGTGAGTTCAGAATCGTCAAATTTACAGTTTCGAAAAGTTGGTCGAAATCAATTATGACATCATCAGTGATGTCACAATTGACATTATCGGTTTTAAAATTACTGTCGTAGATGATGTCCGTGCCATCCGTGAGTTCAGAAGCGTCAATTTCACAGTTTCGAAAAGATGGTCAAAATCAATTATGACATCATCAGTGATGTCACAATTGACATTATAGGTTTTAAAATTACTGTCGTAGATGATGTCCGTGCCATCCGTGTGTTCAGAAGTGTCAATTTTACAGTTTCGAAAAGATGGTCAAAATCAATTATGACATCATCAGTGATGTCACAATTGACATTATCGGTTTTAAAATTACTGTCGTAGATGATGTCCGTGCCATCCGTGAGTTCAGAAGCGTCAATTTTACAGTTTTGAAAAGATGGTTAAAATCAATTATGACATCATCAGTGATGTCACAATTGACATTATTGGTTTTAAAATTACTGTCGTAGATGATGTCCGTGCCATCTTTGAGTTCAGAAGCGTCAATTTTACAGTTACGAAAAGATGGTCAAAATCAATTATGACATCATCAGTGATGTCATTATTGAAATTATCGGTTTTAAAATTACTGTCGTAGATGATGTCCGTGCCATCCGTGAGTTCAGAAGCGTCAATTTTACAGTTACGAAAAGATGGTCAAAATCAATTATGACATCATCAGTGATGTCACAATTGACATTATTGGTTTTAAAATTACTGTCGTACATGATGTCCGTGCCATCCGTGAGTTCAGAAGTGTCAATTTTACAGTTTCGAAAAGATGGTCAAAATCAATTATGACATCATCAGTGATGTCACAATTGACATTATCGGTTTTAAAATTACTGTCGTAGATGATGTCCGTGCCATCCGTGAGTTCAGAAGCGTCAATTTTACAGTTTCGAAAAGATGGTCAAAATCAATTATGACATCATCAGTGATGTCACAATTGACATTATCGGTTTTAAAATTACTGTCGTAGATGATGTCCGTGCCATCCGTGAGTTTAGAAGCGTCAATTTCACAGTTTCGAAAAGATGGTCAAAATCAATTATGACATCATCACTGATGTCACAATTGACATTATCGGTTTTAAAATTACTGTCGTAGATGATGTCCGTGCCATCCGTGAGTTTAGAATCGTCAAATTTACAGTTTTGAAAAGATGGTTAAAATCAATTATGACATCATCAGTGATGTCACAATTGACATTATTGGTTTTAAAATTACTGTCGTAGATGATGTCCGTGCCATCCGTGAGTTCAGAAGCGTCAATTTTACAGTTTTGAAAAGATGGTTAAAATCAATTATGACATCATCAGTGATGTCACAATTGACATTATTGGTTTTAAAATTACTGTCGTAGATGATGTCCGTGCCATCTTTGAGTTCAGAAGCGTCAATTTTACAGTTACGAAAAGATGGTCAAAATCAATTATGACATCATCAGTGATGTCATTATTGAAATTATCGGTTTTAAAATTACTGTCGTAGATGATGTCCGTGCCATCCGTGAGTTCAGAAGTGTCAATTTTACTGTTTTGAAAAGATGGTCAAAATCAATTATGACATCATCAGTGATGTCACAATTGACATTATCGGTTTTAAAATTACTGTCGTAGATGATGTCCGTGCCATCCGTGAGTTCAGAAGCGTCAATTTTACAGTTTCGAAAAGATGGTCAAAATCAATTATGACATCATCAGTGATGTCACAATTGACATTATCGGTTTTAAAATTACTGTCGTAGATGATGTCTGTGCCATTCGTGAGTTCAGAAGCGTCAATTTTACTGTTTTGAAAAGATGGTCGAAATCAATTATGACATCATCAGTGATGTCACAATTGACATTATCGGTTTTAAAATTACTGTCGTAGATGATGTCCGTGCCATTCGTGAGTTCAGAAGCGTCAATTTTACAGTTTTGAAAAGATGGTTGAAATCAATTATGACATCATCAGTGATGTCACAATTGACATTATCGGTTTTAAAATTACTGTCGTAGATGATGTCTGTGCCATTCGTGAGTTCAGAAGCGTAAATTTTACAGTTTTGAAAAGATGGTCGAAATCAATTATGACATCATCAGTGATGTCACAATTGACATTATCGGTTTTAAAATTACTGTCGTAGATGATGTCCGTGCCATTCGTGAGTTTAGAAGCGTCAATTTTACAGTTTTGAAAAGATGGTTGAAATCAATTATGACATCATCAGTGATGTCACAATTGACATTATCGGTTTTAAAATTACTGTCGTAGATGATGTCTGTGCCATTCGTGAGTTCAGAAGCGTAAATTTTACAGTTTTGAAAAGATGGTCGAAATCAATTATGACATCATCAGTGATGTCACAATTGACATTATCGGTTTTAAAATTACTGTCGTAGATGATGTCCGTGCCATTCGTGAGTTTAGAAGCGTCAATTTTACAGTTTTGAAAAGATGGTTGAAATCAATTATGACATCATCAGTGATGTCACAATTGACATTATCGGTTTTAAAATTACTGTCGTAGATGATGTCCGTGCCATCCGTAAGTTCAGAAGCGTCAATTTTACAGTTTTGAAAAGATGGTTAAAATCAATTATGACATCATCAGTGATGTCACAATTGACATTATCGGTTTTAAAATTACTGTCGTAGATGATGTCCGTGCCATCCGTGATTTCAGAAGCGTCAATTTTACAGTTTTGAAAAGATGGTCGAAATCAATTATGACATCATCAGTGATGTCACAATTGACATTATCGGTTTTAAAATTACTGTCGTAGATGATGTCTGTGCCATTCGTGAGTTCAGAAGCGTAAATTTTACAGTTTTGAAAAGATGGTCGAAATCAATTATGACATCATCAGTGATGTCACAATTGACATTATCGGTTTTAAAATTACTGTCGTAGATGATGTCCGTGCCATTCGTGAGTTCAGAAGCGTCAATTTTACAGTTTTGAAAAGATGGTTAAAATCAATTATGACATCATCAGTGATGTCACAATTGACATTATCGGTTTTAAAATTACTGTCGTAGATGATGTCTGTGCCATTCGTGAGTTCAGAAGCGTAAATTTTACAGTTTTGAAAAGATGGTCGAAATCAATTATGACATCATCAGTGATGTCACAATTGACATTATCGGTTTTAAAATTACTGTCGTAGATGATGTCCGTGCCATTCGTGAGTTTAGAAGCGTCAATTTTACAGTTTTGAAAAGATGGTTGAAATCAATTATGACATCATCAGTGATGTCACAATTGACATTATCGGTTTTAAAATTACTGTCGTAGATGATGTCCGTGCCATCCGTAAGTTCAGAAGCGTCAATTTTACAGTTTTGAAAAGATGGTTAAAATCAATTATGACATCATCAGTGATGTCACAATTGACATTATCGGTTTTAAAATTACTGTCGTAGATGATGTCCGTGCCATCCGTGATTTCAGAAGCGTCAATTTTACAGTTTTGAAAAGATGGTCGAAATCAATTATGACATCATCAGTGATGTCACAATTGACATTATCGGTTTTAAAATTACTGTCGTAGATGATGTCTGTGCCATTCGTGAGTTCAGAAGCGTAAATTTTACAGTTTTGAAAAGATGGTCGAAATCAATTATGACATCATCAGTGATGTCACAATTGACATTATCGGTTTTAAAATTACTGTCGTAGATGATGTCCGTGCCATTCGTGAGTTCAGAAGCGTCAATTTTACAGTTTTGAAAAGATGGTTAAAATCAATTATGACATCATCAGTGATGTCACAATTGACATTATCGGTTTTAAAATTACTGTCGTAGATCATGTCCGTGCCATCCGTGAGTTCAGAATCGTCAAATTTACAGTTTCGAAAAGTTGGTCGAAATCAATTATGACATCATCAGTGATGTCACAATTGACATTATCGGTTTTAAAATTACTGTCGTAGATGATGTCCGTGCCATTCGTGAGTTTAGAAGCGTCAATTTTACAGTTTTGAAAAGATGGTTGAAATCAATTATGACATCATCAGTGATGTCACAATTGACATTATCGGTTTTAAAATTACTGTCGTAGATGATGTCTGTGCCATTCGTGAGTTCAGAAGCGTAAATTTTACAGTTTTGAAAAGATGGTCGAAATCAATTATGACATCATCAGTGATGTCACAATTGACATTATCGGTTTTAAAATTACTGTCGTAGATGATGTCCGTGCCATTCGTGAGTTTAGAAGCGTCAATTTTACAGTTTTGAAAAGATGGTTGAAATCAATTATGACATCATCAGTGATGTCACAATTGACATTATCGGTTTTAAAATTACTGTCGTAGATGATGTCCGTGCCATCCGTAAGTTCAGAAGCGTCAATTTTACAGTTTTGAAAAGATGGTTAAAATCAATTATGACATCATCAGTGATGTCACAATTGACATTATCGGTTTTAAAATTACTGTCGTAGATGATGTCCGTGCCATCTGTGATTTCAGAAGCGTCAATTTTACAGTTTTGAAAAGATGGTCGAAATCAATTATGACATCATCAGTGATGTCACAATTGACATTATCGGTTTTAAAATTACTGTCGTAGATGATGTCTGTGCCATTCGTGAGTTCAGAAGCGTAAATTTTACAGTTTTGAAAAGATGGTCGAAATCAATTATGACATCATCAGTGATGTCACAATTGACATTATCAGTTTTAAAATTACTGTCGTAGATGATGTCCGTGCCATCCGTGAGTTCAGAAGTGTCAATTTTACAGTTTCGAAAAGATGGTCAAAATCAATTATGACATCATCAGTGATGTCACAATTGACATTATCGGTTTTAAAATTACTGTCGTAGATGATGTCCGTGCCATCCGTGAGTACAGAAGCGTCAATTTTACAGTTTCGAAAAGATGGTCAAAATCAATTATGACATCATCAGTGATGTCACAATTGACATTATCGGTTTTAAAATTAGTGTCGTAGATGATGTCCGTTCCATCCGTGAGTTCAGAAGCGTCAATTTTACAGTTTTGAAAAATTATCGAAATCAATTATGACATCATCAGTGATGTCACAATTGACATTATCGGTTTTAAAATGACTGTCGTAGATGATGTCCGTGCCATCCGTGAGTTCAGAATCGTCAAATTTACAGTTTCGAAAAGATGGTTGAAATCAATTATGACATCATCAGTGATGTCACAATTGACATTATCGGTTTTAAAATTACTGTCGTAGATGATGTCCTTGCCATCTGTGCGTTCAGAAGCGTCAATTTTACAGTTTTGAAAAGATGGTTAAAATCAATTATGACATCATCAGTGATGTCACAATTGACATTATTGGTTTTAAAATTACTGTCGTAGATGATGTCCGTGCCATCTTTGAGTTCAGAAGCGTCAATTTTACAGTTACGAAAAGATGGTCGAAATCAATTATGACATCATCAGTGATGTCACAATTGACATTATCGGTTTTAAAATTACTGTCGTAGATGATGTCCGTGCCATCCGTGATTTCAGAAGCGTCAATTTTACAGTTTTGAAAAGATGGTCGAAATCAATTATGACATCATCAGTGATGTCACAATTGACATTATCGGTTTTAAAATTACTGTCGTAGATGATGTCTGTGCCATTCGTGAGTTCAGAAGCGTAAATTTTACAGTTTTGAAAAGATGGTCGAAATCAATTATGACATCATCAGTGATGTCACAATTGACATTATCGGTTTTAAAATTACTGTCGTAGATGATGTCCGTGCCATTCGTGAGTTCAGAAGCGTCAATTTTACAGTTTTGAAAAGATGGTTAAAATCAATTATGACATCATCAGTGATGTCACAATTGACATTATCGGTTTTAAAATTACTGTCGTAGATCATGTCCGTGCCATCCGTGAGTTCAGAATCGTCAAATTTACAGTTTCGAAAAGTTGGTCGAAATCAATTATGACATCATCAGTGATGTCACAATTGACATTATCGGTTTTAAAATTACTGTCGTAGATGATGTCCGTGCCATTCGTGAGTTTAGAAGCGTCAATTTTACAGTTTTGAAAAGATGGTTGAAATCAATTATGACATCATCAGTGATGTCACAATTGACATTATCGGTTTTAAAATTACTGTCGTAGATGATGTCTGTGCCATTCGTGAGTTCAGAAGCGTAAATTTTACAGTTTTGAAAAGATGGTCGAAATCAATTATGACATCATCAGTGATGTCACAATTGACATTATCGGTTTTAAAATTACTGTCGTAGATGATGTCCGTGCCATTCGTGAGTTTAGAAGCGTCAATTTTACAGTTTTGAAAAGATGGTTGAAATCAATTATGACATCATCAGTGATGTCACAATTGACATTATCGGTTTTAAAATTACTGTCGTAGATGATGTCCGTGCCATCCGTAAGTTCAGAAGCGTCAATTTTACAGTTTTGAAAAGATGGTTAAAATCAATTATGACATCATCAGTGATGTCACAATTGACATTATCGGTTTTAAAATTACTGTCGTAGATGATGTCCGTGCCATCTGTGATTTCAGAAGCGTCAATTTTACAGTTTTGAAAAGATGGTCGAAATCAATTATGACATCATCAGTGATGTCACAATTGACATTATCGGTTTTAAAATTACTGTCGTAGATGATGTCTGTGCCATTCGTGAGTTCAGAAGCGTAAATTTTACAGTTTTGAAAAGATGGTCGAAATCAATTATGACATCATCAGTGATGTCACAATTGACATTATCAGTTTTAAAATTACTGTCGTAGATGATGTCCGTGCCATCCGTGAGTTCAGAAGTGTCAATTTTACAGTTTCGAAAAGATGGTCAAAATCAATTATGACATCATCAGTGATGTCACAATTGACATTATCGGTTTTAAAATTACTGTCGTAGATGATGTCCGTGCCATCCGTGAGTACAGAAGCGTCAATTTTACAGTTTCGAAAAGATGGTCAAAATCAATTATGACATCATCAGTGATGTCACAATTGACATTATCGGTTTTAAAATTAGTGTCGTAGATGATGTCCGTTCCATCCGTGAGTTCAGAAGCGTCAATTTTACAGTTTTGAAAAATTATCGAAATCAATTATGACATCATCAGTGATGTCACAATTGACATTATCGGTTTTAAAATGACTGTCGTAGATGATGTCCGTGCCATCCGTGAGTTCAGAATCGTCAAATTTACAGTTTCGAAAAGATGGTTGAAATCAATTATGACATCATCAGTGATGTCACAATTGACATTATCGGTTTTAAAATTACTGTCGTAGATGATGTCCTTGCCATCTGTGCGTTCAGAAGCGTCAATTTTACAGTTTTGAAAAGATGGTTAAAATCAATTATGACATCATCAGTGATGTCACAATTGACATTATTGGTTTTAAAATTACTGTCGTAGATGATGTCCGTGCCATCTTTGAGTTCAGAAGCGTCAATTTTACAGTTACGAAAAGATGGTCGAAATCAATTATGACATCATCAGTGATGTCACAATTGACATTATCGGTTTTAAAATTACTGTCGTAGATGATGTCCGTGCCATCCGTGTGTTCAGAAGTGCCAATTTTACAGTTTCGAAAATATGGTCAAAATCAATTATGACATCATCAGTGATGTCACAATTGACATTATCGGTTTTAAAATTACTGTCGTAGATGATGTCCGTGCCATCCGTGAGTTCAGAAGCGTCAATTTTACAGTTTTGAAAAGATGGTCAAAATCAATTATGACATCATCAGTGATGTCACAATTGACATTATTGGTTTTAAAATTACTGTCGTAGATGATGTCCGTGCCATCCGTGTGTTCAGAAGTGTCAATTTTACAGTTTCGAAAAGATGGTCAAAATCAATTATGACATCATCAGTGATGTCACAATTGACATTATTGGTTTTAAAATTACTGTCGTAGATGATGTCCGTGCCATCTTTGAGTTCAGAAGCGTCAATTTTACAGTTACGAAAAGATGGTCAAAATCAATTATGACATCATCAGTGATGTCATTATTGAAATTATCGGTTTTAAAATTACTGTCGTAGATGATGTCCGTGCCATCCGTGAGTTCAGAAGTGTCAATTTTACAGTTTCGAAAAGATGGTCAAAATCAATTATGACATCATCAGTGATGTCACAATTGACATTATCGGTTTTAAAATTACTGTCATAGATGATGTCCGTGCCATCCGTGAGTTCAGAAGCGTCAATTTTACAGTTTCGAAAAGATGGTCAAAATCAATTATGACATCATCAGTGATGTCACAATTGACATTATCGGTTTTAAAATTACTGTCGTAGATGATGTCTGTGCCATTCGTGAGTTCAGAAGCGTCAATTTTACTGTTTTGAAAAGATGGTCGAAATCAATTATGACATCATCAGTGATGTCACAATTGACATTATCGGTTTTAACATTATCGCTTTTAAAATTACTGTCGTAGATCATGTCCGTGCCATCCGTGAGTTCAGAATCGTAAAATTTAAAGTTTCGAAAAGTTGGTCGAAATCAATTATGATATCATCAGTGATGTCACAATTAACATTATCGGTTTTAAAATTACTGTCTTAGATGATGTCCGTGCCATTCGTGAGTTTAGAAGCGTCAATTTTACAGTTTTGAAAAGATGATTGAAATCAATTATGACATCATCAGTGATGTCACAATTGACATTATCGGTTTTAAAATTACTGTCGTAGATCATGTCCGTGCCATCCGTGAGTTCAGAATCGTCAAATTTACAGTTTCGAAAAGTTGGTCGAAATCAATTATGACATCATCAGTGATGTCACAATTGACATTATCGGTTTTAAAATTACTGTCGTAGATCATGTCCGTGCCATCCGTGAGTTCAGAATCGTCAATTTTACAGTTTTGAAAAGATGGTCGAAATCAATTATGACATCATCAGTGATGTCACAGTTGACATTATCGGTTTTAAAATTACTGTCGTAGATGATGTCCGTGCCATCCGTGAGTTCAGAAGCGTCAATTTTACAGTTTCGAAAAGATGGTCAAAATCAATTATAACATCATCAGTGATGTCACAATTGACATTATCGGTTTTAAAATTACTGTCGTAGATGATGTCTGTGCCATTCGTGAGTTCAGAAGCGTCAATTTGACAGTTTTGAAAAGATGGTTGAAATCAATTATGACATCATCAGTGATGTCACAATTGACATTATCGGTTTTAAAATTACTGTCGTAGATCATGTCCGTGCCATCCGTGAGTTCAGAATCGTCATATTTACAGCTTCGAAAAGTTGGTCGAAATCAATTATGACATCATCAGTGATGTCACAATTGACATTATCGGTTTTAAAATTACTGTCGTAGATGATGTCTGTGCCATTCGTGAGTTCAGAAGCGTAAATTTTACAGTTTTGAAAAGATGGTCGAAATCAATTATGACATCATCAGTGATGTCACAATTGACATTATCGGTTTTAAAATTACTGTCGTAGATGATGTCCGTGCCATTCGTGAGTTTAGAAGCGTCAATTTTACAGTTTTGAAAAGATGGTTGAAATCAATTATGACATCATCAGTGATGTCACAATTGACATTATTGGTTTTAAAATTACTGTCGTAGATGATGTCCGTGCCATCTTTGAGTTCAGAAGCGTCAATTTTACAGTTACGAAAAGATGGTCAAAATCAATTATGACATCATCAGTGATGTCATTATTGAAATTATCGGTTTTAATATTACTGTCGTAGATGATGTCCGTGCCATCCGTGAGTTCAGAAGTGTCAATTTTACAGTTTCGAAAAGATGGTTAAAATCAATTATGACATCATCAGTGATGTCACAATTGACATTATCGGTTTTAAAATTACTGTCGTAGATGATGTCCGTGCCATCCGTGAGTTCAGAAGCGTCAATTTTACAGTTTCGAAAAGATGGTCAAAATCAATTATAACATCATCAGTGATGTCACAATTGACATTATCGGTTTTAAAATTACTGTCGTAGATGATGTCTGTGCCATTCGTGAGTTCAGAAGCGTCAATTTTACAGTTTTGAAAAGATGGTTGAAATCAATTATGACATCATCAGTGATGTCACAATTGACATTATCGGTTTTAAAATTACTGTCGTAGATCATGTCCGTGCCATCCGTGAGTTCAGAATCGTCATATTTACAGCTTCGAAAAGTTGGTCGAAATCAATTATGACATCATCAGTGATGTCACAATTGACATTATCGGTTTTAAAATTACTGTCGTAGATGATGTCTGTGCCATTCGTGAGTTCAGAAGCGTAAATTTTACAGTTTTGAAAAGATGGTCGAAATCAATTATGACATCATCAGTGATGTCACAATTTACATTATCGGTTTTAAAATTACTGTCGTAGATGATGTCCGTGCCATTCGTGAGTTTAGAAGCGTCAATTTTACAGTTTTGAAAAGATGGTTGAAATCAATTATGACATCATCAGTGATGTCACAATTGACATTATCGGTTTTAAAATTACTGTCGTAGATGATGTCCGTGCCATCCGTGATTTCAGAAGCGTCAATTTTACAGTTTTGAAAAGATGGTCGAAATCAATTATGACATCATCAGTGATGTCACAGTTGACATTATCGGTTTTAAAATTACTGTCGTAGATGATGTCCGTGCCATCCGTGAGTTCAGAAGCATCAATTTTACAGTTTCGAAAAGTTGGTCAAAATCAATTATGACATCATCACTGATGTCACAATTGACATTATCGGTTTTAAAATTACTGTCGTAGATGATGTCCGTGCCATCCGTGAGTTCAGAACCGTCAAATTTACTGTTTTGAAAAGATGGTTAAAATCAATTATGACATCATCAGTGATGTGACAATTGACATTATTGGTTTTAAAATTACTGTCGTAGATGATGTCCGTGCCATCCGTGAGTTCAGAAGCGTCAATTTTACAGTTTTGAAAAGATGGTTAAAATCAATTATGACATCATCAGTGATGTCACAATTGACATTATTGGTTTTAAAATTACTGTCGTAGATGATGTCCGTGCCATCTTTGAGTTCAGAAGCGTCAATTTTACAGTTACGAAAAGATGGTCGAAATCAATTATGACATCATCAGTGATGTCACAATTGACATTATCGGTTTTAAAATTACTGTCGTAGATGATGTCCGTGCCATCCGTGTGTTCAGAAGTGCCAATTTTACAGTTTCGAAAAGATGGTCAAAATCAATTATGACATCATCAGTGATGTCACAATTGACATTATCGGTTTTAAAATTACTGTCGTAGATGATGTCCGTGCCATCCGTGAGTTCAGAAGCGTCAATTTTACAGTTTTGAAAAGATGGTCAAAATCAATTATGACATCATCAGTGATGTCACAATTGACATTATCGGTTTTAATATTACTGTCGTAGATGATGTCTGTGCCATTCGTGAGTTCAGAAGCGTCAATTATACTGTTTTGAAAAGATGGTCGAAATCAATTATGACATCATCAGTGATGTCACAATTGACATTATCGGTTTTATAATTACTGTCGTAGATGATGTCCGTGCCATCCGTGAGTTCAGAAGCATCAATTTTACAGTTTTGAAAAGATGGTTGAAATCAATGATGACATCATCATTGATGTCACAATTGACATTATCGGTTTTAAAATTACTGTCGTAGATCATGTCCGTGCCATCCGTGAGTTCAGAAGCGTCAATTTTACAGTTACGAAAAGATGGTCAAAATCAATTATGACATCATCAGTGATGTCACAATTGACATTATTGGTTTTAAAATTACTGTCGTACATGATGTCCGTGCCATCCGTGAGTTCAGAAGTGTCAATTTTACAGTTTCGAAAAGATGGTCAAAATCAATTATGACATCATCAGTGATGTCACAATTGACATTATCGGTTTTAAAATTACTGTCGTAGATGATGTCCGTGCCATCCGTGAGTTCAGAAGCGTCAATTTTACAGTTTCGAAAAGATGGTCAAAATCAATTATGACATCATCAGTGATGTCACAATTGACATTATCGGTTTTAAAATTACTGTCGTAGATGATGTCCGTGCCATCCGTGAGTTTAGAAGCGTCAATTTCACAGTTTCGAAAAGATGGTCAAAATCAATTATGACATCATCACTGATGTCACAATTGACATTATCGGTTTTAAAATTACTGTCGTAGATGATGTCCATGCCATCCGTGAGTTTAGAATCGTCAAATTTACAGTTTTGAAAAGATGGTTAAAATCAATTATGACATCATCAGTGATGTCACAATTGACATTATTGGTTTTAAAATTACTGTCGTAGATGATGTCCGTGCCATCCGTGAGTTCAGAAGCGTCAATTTTACAGTTTTGAAAAGATGGTTAAAATCAATTATGACATCATCAGTGATGTCACAATTGACATTATTGGTTTTAAAATTACTGTCGTAGATGATGTCCGTGCCATCTTTGAGTTCAGAAGCGTCAATTTTACAGTTACGAAAAGATGGTCAAAATCAATTATGACATCATCAGTGATGTCATTATTGAAATTATCGGTTTTAAAATTACTGTCGTAGATGATGTCCGTGCCATCCGTGAGTTCAGAAGTGTCAATTTTACTGTTTTGAAAAGATGGTCAAAATCAATTATGACATCATCAGTGATGTCACAATTGACATTATCGGTTTTAAAATTACTGTCGTAGATGATGTCCGTGCCATCCGTGAGTTCAGAAGCGTCAATTTTACAGTTTCGAAAAGATGGTCAAAATCAATTATGACATCATCAGTGATTTCACAATTGACATTATCGGTTTTAAAATTACTGTCGTAGATGATGTCTGTGCCATTCGTGAGTTCAGAAGCGTCAATTTTACTGTTTTGAAAAGATGGTCGAAATCAATTATGACATCATCAGTGATGTCACAATTGACATTATCGGTTTTAAAATTACTGTCGTAGATGATGTCCGTGCCATTCGTGAGTTCAGAAGCGTCAATTTTACAGTTTTGAAAAGATGGTTAAAATCAATTATGACATCATCAGTGATGTCACAATTGACATTATCGGTTTTAAAATTACTGTCGTAGATCATGTCCGTGCCATCCGTGAGTTCAGAATCGTCAAATTTACAGTTTCGAAAAGTTGGTCGAAATCAATTATGACATCATCAGTGATGTCACAATTGACATTATCGGTTTTAAAATTACTGTCGTAGATGATGTCCGTGCCATTCGTGAGTTTAGAAGCGTCAATTTTACAGTTTTGAAAAGATGGTTGAAATCAATTATGACATCATCAGTGATGTCACAATTGACATTATCGGTTTTAAAATTACTGTCGTAGATGATGTCTGTGCCATTCGTGAGTTCAGAAGCGTAAATTTTACAGTTTTGAAAAGATGGTCGAAATCAATTATGACATCATCAGTGATGTCACAATTGACATTATCGGTTTTAAAATTACTGTCGTAGATGATGTCCGTGCCATTCGTGAGTTTAGAAGCGTCAATTTTACAGTTTTGAAAAGATGGTTGAAATCAATTATGACATCATCAGTGATGTCACAATTGACATTATCGGTTTTAAAATTACTGTCGTAGATGATGTCCGTGCCATCCGTAAGTTCAGAAGCGTCAATTTTACAGTTTTGAAAAGATGGTTAAAATCAATTATGACATCATCAGTGATGTCACAATTGACATTATCGGTTTTAAAATTACTGTCGTAGATGATGTCCGTGCCATCCGTGATTTCAGAAGCGTCAATTTTACAGTTTTGAAAAGATGGTCGAAATCAATTATGACATCATCAGTGATGTCACAATTGACATTATCGGTTTTAAAATTACTGTCGTAGATGATGTCTGTGCCATTCGTGAGTTCAGAAGCGTAAATTTTACAGTTTTGAAAAGATGGTCGAAATCAATTATGACATCATCAGTGATGTCACAATTGACATTATCAGTTTTAAAATTACTGTCGTAGATGATGTCCGTGCCATCCGTGAGTTCAGAAGTGTCAATTTTACAGTTTCGAAAAGATGGTCAAAATCAATTATGACATCATCAGTGATGTCACAATTGACAATATCGGTTTTAAAATTACTGTCGTAGATGATGTCCGTGCCATCCGTGAGTACAGAAGCGTCAATTTTACAGTTTCGAAAAGATGGTCAAAATCAATTATGACATCATCAGTGATGTTTGATCGCAGGTGGGTAGCCTAGCGCTCACCTCTTGTATAACACAATGATGTAAGTGATAGGTATGAAATGAAGAACCGTGTTGTTCCTTTAAGAGGTTTATTGAGAGGATGTAGAGGAGGGCACACCAAAAAAACCCAAGAAACAAACAGAATCCCCAAAGACACAATAAGGACTGAACCATTACAGACCCAGATATTCAACCTGAGCGACATCACACTCTCCAAAGACCAAGAATCATTGTTATCCAAAGGTCTTAAATTTGCCCCAACAAAAAAACCCGATAAATTCAATACATATTGTGACTTACAGTCATTTACACGTAAATTATGCTTGAAAAAATATTTCATGTCAAATCCAATCATCCGCAATAACCAAGACACTCCCACCAAATATCAACACACTAGCCTCAAACCTAAATCTACTTTCAATCCAATTCACGTCAAAAGTCACCACATAAAGACATTTGAGACATTGGTAACTGCAGACCTGGACAAACTGACCACAAAACATGACAAGTATCACCCACATGACAACATCACTAACAAAGAAATAAAGGCACTGAAAGAATTAGAAACAAACAACAATCTTATCATTAAACCAGCTGATAAAGGGGGCGGGATTGTAGTCCTTAATCAGGCAGATTACATCCAGGAATCCCTGAGATTGCTGGGTGACACCAACACATATAGGATATTACCAGGGGACCCCACTTCCGATTTCAACATGAAGCTGGACACCTTATTACAAAATGGCTCAGACACAGGCATTCTAAACAAATCAGAATACAGCTTTCTCAGATCTCAACACCCAAAAATACCTGTTTTCTATTATCTACCCAAAATACATAAAGACATACATAACCCACCTGGCAGACCCATCATATCCGGCATTAACTCCATCTCTTCCAATCTGGCACAATATACAGACACCTTTCTACAAAACATAGTCAAAAACCTCCCATCCCACCTCAAAGACACTACAGATATAATTAACATCCTACAGACAATAGAATGGCAGGACGATTACTGGTTGGCGACCAGTGATGTAACCTCTCTCTACACTATCATCAAACACAGTGACGGAATACAGAGCACCCAGCATTTTTTGGAACAGTCACAACAATTAGAAAAAGAACAGATACAATTTATCATAGACTCCATCAACTTCATCTTACATCACAATTACACTTGGTTTAACGGCACCTTCTATCTCCAGACAACCGGGACCGCCATGGGATCAAAAGTGGCGCCCAGCTACGCTAATCTATTCATGGGAAAGTGGGAGGAGGACTATATCTGGGATGACCGTAGCTGGGCGTCAAATTTGATCCTGTGGCGGCGTTACATTGACGACTGCATATTCATCTGGAAAGGCACCCAAGACTCACTGACAGCTTTCACGGACTATCTTAATCACAATGACAGGAACATACAATTCACAACACAAATAAGCAAACAATCGGTACAGTTCCTTGACCTTGAAATCTTTATTGAATCTGGCACTTTACACACCAAAACATACCGCAAAAATGTGGACGTTAACAGTTTCATTCTCTACACAAGTGGACATCATAGGCCCTGGCTAGATGGGATACCAAAGGGACAATTCCGCCGCATCAAGCGGAATTGCTCCAAAACACAAGATTTCAAGATACAGGCACACCAACTAAGGGACCAGTTCATAGAGAAACAATACAATCATGACATAATCGACAAGGCATACAATGAGATAGATAACTTGGACAGAAGCGAGACACTGACAACCAAATCATCTAGGACACAGACAGAACAACCAGAAGTTACATTCATTACACAATACAATCAATCTTCCAGACAACTCAAAAACATTTTACAAAAACACTGGCACATTTTGAGACAGGATCATCAATTACAGTCGCACTTGACAGACAAACCTAGACTAATCTTTAGGAAAGCCCCGGACCTCAGACAAAAATTGGTTAAAAACCACATTAAACCAAAGGAACTCATACAAACAAGACTGACCGACAGAAAAGGATTCTACTTTTGCAGCAAATGCGCTGGCTGCAAAAACCTTACAAAAATCACGACCAAAGGTACCGATAGTTGGACTTCGAGCACCACTAAAGAGACATACAAATTCACACAACATCTCTCATGCGAAACTAAAGGGGTTATCTATCTGTTAAGATGCCCATGTGGATTGGAATATGTGGGTAGGACAGTTAGACCCCTTAAAACCAGGATTTACGAGCATATACGAAATATTAAAATTGGTTACAGAAAACACAGTGTTTCATTACACTTTCTTGAATCCCATGGATCCAACCCTAAAGGACTCACATTCCAGGCCATAGAGTCACCCAATACCAACTGGAGGGGAGGGGATCATGTAGAGTTGTTAAACAAAAGGGAGCTGTACTGGATTTTTATCCTAAAAACCCTACAACCCAATGGCTTGAACATTGATTTTCATAATGGGCACCTAGGATAACAGCTGCACAGCTTTAACCACAAGCCTCATACAGCTGCATATGTACCCTGCTTTCCATGAAACCGAAGATATGATCGTTCACTTCGGATAGTGAGTCATAGACACACCCACTCTCGTTGTCGTCACAACGCACCTGAGTGACTACTGACTCCACCTATCAAAACATCGGAGGCGTAATTCACCGCCCTATTTAGCCCACTCCACGCATGTACACCAGTATCCTTGAAAAAGGCCATTTACGGCCGAAACGCGTTGGACACTGACACACCATCTACAACTCCACCTTCAAGTCTCCTCCTTAACAGGAGTTGAGATCCCACAGCTCCGGCTGACTCTGACACTCCGGGCGCAAGCTTACCAGCTGAACCCGGAAGTGACGGAAGACGCCGTCGAGCAGTGTGTTACTGCTGCCGCCTGCACAAGTCCGCACCAGCATCCTGACAGATCTCCGGCGTGGGACCGTATACCAACGACACCAGGTATCGGGTAAGAGTTGAGTGTATCACCGGGTGGTTTGGGACGCCAACACCCGGCGACACTCACCCTCTCACCTTGACCTCACGCTTAGACTGCATTGTTGTCACCGGACACGCTCGTAGTGACTTACATTCCTGTTTACTGCATTTTTCCCCTCATCAGCGATAGCCCGTACCCACCAGTGGACATACCATCCAGTACATTGTGTGCAGATACGGTCTACCACTGCCTCCCACCCCTCACCCACCCTGCTCCCAGTGAGACAACATCACATACCAGGTTGAACTAGATGGACGCAAGTCTTTTTTCAGCCTTACCTACTATGTAACTATGTAACAGGAGTTATACCCCCCTCACGGCAATACTTCAGCCCTCCTGCCATCCAGTCTGCAACCATTACCATCGTGAAGCAGCTTCTGGTTAGGCAGACGGTGTTGCATTGCATGTTTTATCATCTTTATTATCTTTTGTATATCTCAATAAACCTCTTAAAGGAACAACACGGTTCTTCATTTCATACCTATCACTTACATCATTGTGTTATACAAGAGGTGAGCGCTAGGCTACCCACCTGCGATCAAACTGTATTTCTGGGAGTTTGGACCACTCCAGCCCAGCAGCCCCCTCGCCACATCAGGCATTTAGCGCGAGCACTCACCCCCATTTCCACTGTACTTTTCAGTCCAAGTGTGCTCAGCAGCTTTATACCGAATACACATATGGGTATTCTAGACATAAGGAATTCCAGGGTTCAAAGGGCAGAGAGGGAAACAATCAACATTGACAACATAAGCAAGACCGTACCACCATCTGATTTTTGTAGCAATTACAGACATCTTGAAAAATTAATACAGAAAGAGACCAAGACATGGTGGGATAGACATTTCCTTAAATGGTACTTAGCGCATGACACTGTCCCAAAAGGCCTACGTATTAAGAAAAAGTCGACACACTACTCTGACGACCTACAATTCCAACAAAAATGGGATAATCTTCTACACACCTGCTCCCTAGAATTAATTAAATTACTGGTTGAGCGACATGACCATGACCTACTAACCTTGACACAACAGATTGAGGACACTCACATACTAATTAAACCCTTCACAAAGGAACCAGGATATGGCGACATAGAGAAAATATCTGAATCTCGACTGACCAAACAAGAGAATGACATCATAACCATCAAAGTGAAAAAAATACACAGAGACCTTAAACCAAAAACCACCAAATCTCCACTTAAGTCAAAAAATTCACATACCATTGGACACATACTTAACAAACGCAGAACTCTTTTACAGAGGACGCAAACACTCAAGACTAACACACCGGTCCTGTACAAAAACACTGGACTGACATATCAACAACACATGTCCTTTATACACGGTAAGAATACAGAACACATAACAGACCACGACAATCATAACATTGAACTAGATTCAGAACAAACCATCGACACCATCTCCAATACATCTTTCTCAATCCATGAAATTGAGGAAGAAGATAATTATAACGATCTTGCCAGACTCTCCTTTGATCAAGGGTGGGTCACCACACAACGGCAATACTGCACAGACCCAAACACTGCCGCACCAGTTACAACTGATAGTTCACAAACCACAACAACCTCAGACACCAACATAACAGCTACAGTCTCCTCCACTATCACAACAGAAAACTCATGGGCGGACAATTTTTTAGATACAGAGGCAGGCCGCAAGGCTTGCCTACCAACGAAAATGACTTACAACTCAAGCAAAAAAAGACACATAGACCTAGAAGAGGATGTAGAGGAGGGCACACCAAAAAAACCCAAGAAACAAACAGAATCCCCAAAGACACAATAAGGACTGAACCATTACAGACCCAGATATTCAACCTGAGCGACATCACACTCTCCAAAGACCAAGAATCATTGTTATCCAAAGGTCTTAAATTTGCCCCAACAAAAAAACCCGATAAATTCAATACATATTGTGACTTACAGTCATTTACACGTAAATTATGCTTGAAAAAATATTTCATGTCAAATCCAATCATCCGCAATAACCAAGACACTCCCACCAAATATCAACACACTAGCCTCAAACCTAAATCTACTTTCAATCCAATTCACGTCAAAAGTCACCACATAAAGACATTTGAGACATTGGTAACTGCAGACCTGGACAAACTGACCACAAAACATGACAAGTATCACCCACATGACAACATCACTAACAAAGAAATAAAGGCACTGAAAGAATTAGAAACAAACAACAATCTTATCATTAAACCAGCTGATAAAGGGGGCGGGATTGTAGTCCTTAATCAGGCAGATTACATCCAGGAATCCCTGAGATTGCTGGGTGACACCAACACATATAGGATATTACCAGGGGACCCCACTTCCGATTTCAACATGAAGCTGGACACCTTATTACAAAATGGCTCAGACACAGGCATTCTAAACAAATCAGAATACAGCTTTCTCAGATCTCAACACCCAAAAATACCTGTTTTCTATTATCTACCCAAAATACATAAAGACATACATAACCCACCTGGCAGACCCATCATATCCGGCATTAACTCCATCTCTTCCAATCTGGCACAATATACAGACACCTTTCTACAAAACATAGTCAAAAACCTCCCATCCCACCTCAAAGACACTACAGATATAATTAACATCCTACAGACAATAGAATGGCAGGACGATTACTGGTTGGCGACCAGTGATGTAACCTCTCTCTACACTATCATCAAACACAGTGACGGAATACAGAGCACCCAACATTTTTTGGAACAGTCACAACAATTAGAAAAAGAACAGATACAATTTATCATAGACTCCATCAACTTCATCTTACATCACAATTACACTTGGTTTAACGGCACCTTCTATCTCCAGACAACCGGGACCGCCATGGGATCAAAAGTGGCGCCCAGCTACGCTAATCTATTCATGGGAAAGTGGGAGGAGGACTATATCTGGGGTGACCGTAGCTGGGCGTCAAATTTGATCCTGTGGCGGCGTTACATTGACGACTGCATATTCATCTGGAAAGGCACCCAAGACTCACTGACAGCTTTCACGGACTATCTTAATCACAATGACAGGAACATACAATTCACAACACAAATAAGCAAACAATCGGTACAGTTCCTTGACCTTGAAATCTTTATTGAATCTGGCACTTTACACACCAAAACATACCGCAAAAATGTGGACGTTAACAGTTTCATTCTCTACACAAGTGGACATCATAGGCCCTGGCTAGATGGGATACCAAAGGGACAATTCCGCCGCATCAAGCGGAATTGCTCCAAAACACAAGATTTCAAGATACAGGCACACCAACTAAGGGACCAGTTCATAGAGAAACAATACAATCATGACCTAATCGACAAGGCATACAATGAGATAGATAACTTGGACAGAAGCGAGACACTGACAACCAAATCATCTAGGACACAGACAGAACAACCAGAAGTTACATTCATTACACAATACAATCAATCTTCCAGACAACTCAAAAACATTTTACAAAAACACTGGCACATTTTGAGACAGGATCATCAATTACAGTCGCACTTGACAGACAAACCTAGACTAATCTTTAGGAAAGCCCCGGACCTCAGACAAAAATTGGTTAAAAACCACATTAAACCAAAGGAACTCATACAAACAAGACTGACCGACAGAAAAGGATTCTACTTTTGCAGCAAATGCGCTGGCTGCAAAAACCTTACAAAAATCACGACCAAAGGTACCGATAGTTGGACTTCGAGCACCACTAAAGACACATACAAATTCACACAACATCTCTCATGCGAAACTAAAGGGGTTATCTATCTGTTAAGATGCCCATGTGGATTGGAATATGTGGGTAGGACAGTTAGACCCCTTAAAACCAGGATTTACGAGCATATACGAAATATTAAAATTGGTTACAGAAAACACAGTGTTTCATTACACTTTCTTGAATCCCATGGATCCAACCCTAAAGGACTCACATTCCAGGCCATAGAGTCACCCAATACCAACTGGAGGGGAGGGGATCATGTAGAGTTGTTAAACAAAAGGGAGCTGTACTGGATTTTTATCCTAAAAACCCTACAACCCAATGGCTTGAACATTGATTTTCATAATGGGCACCTAGGATAACAGCTGCACAGCTTTAACCACAAGCCTCATACAGCTGCATATGTACCCTGCTTTCCATGAAACCGAAGCTATGATCGTTCACTTTGGATAGTGAGTCATAGACACACCCACTCTCGTTGTCGTCACAACGCACCTGAGTGACTACTGACTCCACCTATCAAAACATCGGAGGCGTAATTCACCGCCCTATTTAGCCCACTCCACGCATGTACACCAGTATCCTTGAAAAAGGCCATTTACGGCCGAAACGCGTTGGACACTGACACACCATCTACAACTCCACCTTCAAGTCTCCTCCTTAACAGGAGTTGAGATCCCACAGCTCCGGCTGACTCTGACACTCCGGGCGCAAGCTTACCAGCTGAACCCGGAAGTGACGGAAGACGCCGTCGAGCAGTGTGTTACTGCTGCCGCCTGCACAAGTCCGCACCAGCATCCTGACAGATCTCCGGCGTGGGACCGTATACCAACGACACCAGGTATCGGGTAAGAGTTGAGTGTATCACCGGGTGGTTTGGGACGCCAACACCCGGCGACACTCACCCTCTCACCTTGACCTCACGCTTAGACTGCATTGTTGTCACCGGACACGCTCGTAGTGACTTACATTCCTGTTTACTGCATTTTTCCCCTCATCAGCGATAGCCCGTACCCACCAGTGGACATGCCATCCAGTACATTGTGTGCAGATACGGTCTACCACTGCCTCCCACCCCTCACCCACCCTGCTCCCAGTGAGACAACATCACAGGAGTTATACCCCCCTCACGGCAATACTTCAGCCCTCCTGCCATCCAGTCTGCAACCATTACCATCGTGAAGCAGCTTCTGGTTAGGCAGACGGTGTTGCATTGCATGTTTTATCATCTTTATTATCTTTTGTATATCTCAATAAACCTCTTAAAGGAACAACACGGTTCTTCATTTCATACCTATCACTTACATCATTGTGTTATACAAGAGGTGAGCGCTAGGCTACCCACCTGCGATCAAACTGTATTTCTGGGAGTTTGGACCACTCCAGCCCAGCAGCCCCCTCGCCACATCAGGCATTTAGCGCGAGCACTCACCCCCATTTCCATCATCAGTGATGTCACAATTGACATTATCGGTTTTAAAATTAGTGTCGTAGATGATGTCCGTTCCATCCGTGAGTTCAGAAGCGTCAATTTTACAGTTTTGAAAAATTATCGAAATCAATTATGACATCATCAGTGATGTCACAATTGACATTATCGGTTTTAAAATGACTGTCGTAGATGATGTCCGTGCCATCCGTGAGTTCAGAATCGTCAAATTTACAGTTTCGAAAAGATGGTTGAAATCAATTATGACATCATCAGTGATGTCACAATTGACATTATCGGTTTTAAAATTACTGTCGTAGATGATGTCCTTGCCATCTGTGCGTTCAGAAGCGTCAATTTTACAGTTTTGAAAAGATGGTTAAAATCAATTATGACATCATCAGTGATGTCACAATTGACATTATTGGTTTTAAAATTACTGTCGTAGATGATGTCCGTGCCATCTTTGAGTTCAGAAGCGTCAATTTTACAGTTACGAAAAGATGGTCGAAATCAATTATGACATCATCAGTGATGTCACAATTGACATTATCGGTTTTAAAATTACTGTCGTAGATGATGTCCGTGCCATCCGTGTGTTCAGAAGTGCCAATTTTACAGTTTCGAAAATATGGTCAAAATCAATTATGACATCATCAGTGATGTCACAATTGACATTATCGGTTTTAAAATTACTGTCGTAGATGATGTCCGTGCCATCCGTGAGTTCAGAAGCGTCAATTTTACAGTTTTGAAAAGATGGTCAAAATCAATTATGACATCATCAGTGATGTCACAATTGACATTATTGGTTTTAAAATTACTGTCGTAGATGATGTCCGTGCCATCCGTGTGTTCAGAAGTGTCAATTTTACAGTTTCGAAAAGATGGTCAAAATCAATTATGACATCATCAGTGATGTCACAATTGACATTATTGGTTTTAAAATTACTGTCGTAGATGATGTCCGTGCCATCTTTGAGTTCAGAAGCGTCAATTTTACAGTTACGAAAAGATGGTCAAAATCAATTATGACATCATCAGTGATGTCATTATTGAAATTATCGGTTTTAAAATTACTGTCGTAGATGATGTCCGTGCCATCCGTGAGTTCAGAAGTGTCAATTTTACAGTTTCGAAAAGATGGTCAAAATCAATTATGACATCATCAGTGATGTCACAATTGACATTATCGGTTTTAAAATTAGTGTCGTAGATGATGTCCGTTCCATCCGTGAGTTCAGAAGCGTCAATTTTACAGTTTTGAAAAATTATCGAAATCAATTATGACATCATCAGTGATGTCACAATTGACATTATCGGTTTTAAAATGACTGTCGTAGATGATGTCCGTGCCATCCGTGAGTTCAGAATCGTCAAATTTACAGTTTCGAAAAGATGGTTGAAATCAATTATGACATCATCAGTGATGTCACAATTGACATTATCGGTTTTAAAATTACTGTCGTAGATGATGTCCTTGCCATCTGTGCGTTCAGAAGCGTCAATTTTACAGTTTTGAAAAGATGGTTAAAATCAATTATGACATCATCAGTGATGTCACAATTGACATTATTGGTTTTAAAATTACTGTCGTAGATGATGTCCGTGCCATCTTTGAGTTCAGAAGCGTCAATTTTACAGTTACGAAAAGATGGTCGAAATCAATTATGACATCATCAGTGATGTCACAATTGACATTATCGGTTTTAAAATTACTGTCGTAGATGATGTCCGTGCCATCCGTGTGTTCAGAAGTGCCAATTTTACAGTTTTGAAAAGATGGTCAAAATCAATTATGACATCATCAGTGATGTCACAATTGACATTATTGGTTTTAAAATTACTGTCGTAGATGATGTCCGTGCCATCCGTGTGTTCAGAAGTGTCAATTTTACAGTTTCGAAAAGATGGTCAAAATCAATTATGACATCATCAGTGATGTCACAATTGACATTATTGGTTTTAAAATTACTGTCGTAGATGATGTCCGTGCCATCTTTGAGTTCAGAAGCGTCAATTTTACAGTTACGAAAAGATGGTCAAAATCAATTATGACATCATCAGTGATGTCATTATTGAAATTATCGGTTTTAAAATTACTGTCGTAGATGATGTCCGTGCCATCCGTGAGTTCAGAAGTGTCAATTTTACAGTTTCGAAAAGATGGTCAAAATCAATTATGACATCATCAGTGATGTCACAATTGACATTATCGGTTTTAAAATTACTGTCATAGATGATGTCCGTGCCATCCGTGAGTTCAGAAGCGTCAATTTTACAGTTTCGAAAAGATGGTCAAAATCAATTATGACATCATCAGTGATGTCACAATTGACATTATCGGTTTTAAAATTACTGTCGTAGATGATGTCTGTGCCATTCGTGAGTTCAGAAGCGTCAATTTTACTGTTTTGAAAAGATGGTCGAAATCAATTATGACATCATCAGTGATGTCACAATTGACATTATCGGTTTTAACATTATCGCTTTTAAAATTACTGTCGTAGATCATGTCCGTGCCATCCGTGAGTTCAGAATCGTCAAATTTAAAGTTTCGAAAAGTTGGTCGAAATCAATTATGACATCATCAGTGATGTCACAATTAACATTATCGGTTTTAAAATTACTGTCTTAGATGATGTCCGTGCCATTCGTGAGTTTAGAAGCGTCAATTTTACAGTTTTGAAAAGATGATTGAAATCAATTATGACATCATCAGTGATGTCACAATTGACATTATCGGTTTTAAAATTACTGTCGTAGATCATGTCCGTGCCATCCGTGAGTTCAGAATCGTCAAATTTACAGTTTCGAAAAGTTGGTCGAAATCAATTATGACATCATCAGTGATGTCACAATTGACATTATCGGTTTTAAAATTACTGTCGTAGATCATGTCCGTGCCATCCGTGAGTTCAGAATCGTCAATTTTACAGTTTTGAAAAGATGGTCGAAATCAATTATGACATCATCAGTGATGTCACAGTTGACATTATCGGTTTTAAAATTACTGTCGTAGATGATGTCCGTGCCATCCGTGAGTTCAGAAGCGTCAATTTTACAGTTTCGAAAAGATGGTCAAAATCAATTATGACATCATCACTGATGTCACAATTGACATTATCGGTTTTAAAATTACTGTCGTAGATGATGTCCGTCCATCCGTGAGTTCAGAATCGTCAAATTTACAGTTTTTAAAAGATGGTTAAAATCAATTATGACATCATCAGTGATGTCATTATTGAAATTATCGGTTTTAATATTGCTGTCGTAGATGATGTCCGTGCCATCCGTGAGTTCAGAAGTGTCAATTTTACAGTTTCGAAAAGATGGTTAAAATCAATTATGACATCATCAGTGATGTCACAATTGACATTATCGGTTTTAAAATTACTGTCGTAGATGATGTCCGTGCCATCCGTGAGTTCAGAAGCGTCAATTTTACAGTTTCGAAAAGATGGTCAAAATCAATTATAACATCATCAGTGATGTCACAATTGACATTATCGGTTTTAAAATTACTGTCGTAGATGATGTCTGTGCCATTCGTGAGTTCAGAAGCGTCAATTTGACAGTTTTGAAAAGATGGTTGAAATCAATTATGACATCATCAGTGATGTCACAATTGACATTATTGGTTTTAAAATTACTGTCGTAGATCATGTCCGTGCCATCCGTGAGTTCAGAATCGTCATATTTACAGCTTCGAAAAGTTGGTCGAAATCAATTATGACATCATCAGTGATGTCACAATTGACATTATCGGTTTTAAAATTACTGTCGTAGATGATGTCTGTGCCATTCGTGAGTTCAGAAGCGTAAATTTTACAGTTTTGAAAAGATGGTCGAAATCAATTATGACATCATCAGTGATGTCACAATTGACATTATCGGTTTTAAAATTACTGTCGTAGATTATGTCCGTGCCATTCGTGAGTTTAGAAGCGTCAATTTTACAGTTTTGAAAAGATGGTTGAAATCAATTATGACATCATCAGTGATGTCACAATTGACATTATTGGTTTTAAAATTACTGTCGTAGATGATGTCCGTGCCATCTTTGAGTTCAGAAGCGTCAATTTTACAGTTACGAAAAGATGGTCAAAATCAATTATGACATCATCAGTGATGTCATTATTGAAATTATCGGTTTTAATATTACTGTCGTAGATGATGTCCGTGCCATCCGTGAGTTCAGAAGTGTCAATTTTACAGTTTCGAAAAGATGGTTAAAATCAATTATGACATCATCAGTGATGTCACAATTGACATTATCGGTTTTAAAATTACTGTCGTAGATGATGTCCGTGCCATCCGTGAGTTCAGAAGCGTCAATTTTACAGTTTCGAAAAGATGGTCAAAATCAATTATAACATCATCAGTGATGTCACAATTGACATTATCGGTTTTAAAATTACTGTCGTAGATGATGTCTGTGCCATTCGTGAGTTCAGAAGCGTCAATTTTACAGTTTTGAAAAGATGGTTGAAATCAATTATGACATCATCAGTGATGTCACAATTGACATTATCGGTTTTAAAATTACTGTCGTAGATCATGTCCGTGCCATCCGTGAGTTCAGAATCGTCATATTTACAGCTTCGAAAAGTTGGTCGAAATCAATTATGACATCATCAGTGATGTCACAATTGACATTATCGGTTTTAAAATTACTGTCGTAGATGATGTCTGTGCCATTCGTGAGTTCAGAAGCGTAAATTTTACAGTTTTGAAAAGATGGTCGAAATCAATTATGACATCATCAGTGATGTCACAATTTACATTATCGGTTTTAAAATTACTGTCGTAGATGATGTCCGTGCCATCCGTGATTTCAGAAGCGTCAATTTTACAGTTTTGAAAAGATGGTCGAAATCAATTATGACATCATCAGTGATGTCACAGTTGACATTATCGGTTTTAAAATTACTGTCGTAGATGATGTCCGTGCCATCCGTGAGTTCAGAAGCATCAATTTTACAGTTTCGAAAAGATGGTCAAAATCAATTATGACATCATCACTGATGTCACAATTGACATTATCGGTTTTAAAATTACTGTCGTAGATGATGTCCGTGCCATCCGTGAGTTCAGAACCGTCAAATTTACTGTTTTGAAAAGATGGTTAAAATCAATTATGACATCATCAGTGATGTGACAATTGACATTATTGGTTTTAAAATTACTGTCGTAGATGATGTCCGTGCCATCCGTGAGTTCAGAAGCGTCAATTTTACAGTTTTGAAAAGATGGTTAAAATCAATTATGACATCATCAGTGATGTCACAATTGACATTATTGGTTTTAAAATTACTGTCGTAGATGATGTCCGTGCCATCTTTGAGTTCAGAAGCGTCAATTTTACAGTTACGAAAAGATGGTCGAAATCAATTATGACATCATCAGTGATGTCACAATTGACATTATCGGTTTTAAAATTACTGTCGTAGATGATGTCCGTGCCATCCGTGTGTTCAGAAGTGCCAATTTTACAGTTTCGAAAAGATGGTCAAAATCAATTATGACATCATCAGTGATGTCACAATTGACATTATCGGTTTTAAAATTACTGTCGTAGATGATGTCCGTGCCATCCGTGAGTTCAGAAGCGTCAATTTTACAGTTTTGAAAAGATGGTCAAAATCAATTATGACATCATCAGTGATGTCACAATTGACATTATCGGTTTTAATATTACTGTCGTAGATGATGTCTGTGCCATTCGTGAGTTCAGAAGCGTCAATTATACTGTTTTGAAAAGATGGTCGAAATCAATTATGACATCATCAGTGATGTCACAATTGACATTATCGGTTTTATAATTACTGTCGTAGATGATGTCCGTGCCATCCGTGAGTTCAGAAGCATCAATTTTACAGTTTTGAAAAGATGGTTGAAATCAATGATGACATCATCATTGATGTCACAATTGACATTATCGGTTTTAAAATTACTGTCGTAGATCATGTCCGTGCCATCCGTGAGTTCAGAATCGTCAAATTTACAGTTTCGAAAAGTTGGTCGAAATCAATTATGACATCATCAGTGATGTCACAATTGACATTATCGGTTTTAAAATTACTGTCGTAGATGATGTCCGTGCCATCCGTGAGTTCAGAAGCGTCAATTTCACAGTTTCGAAAAGATGGTCAAAATCAATTATGACATCATCAGTGATGTCACAATTGACATTATTGGTTTTAAAATTACTGTCGTAGATGATGTCCGTGCCATCCGTGTGTTCAGAAGTGTCAATTTTACAGTTTCGAAAAGATGGTCAAAATCAATTATGACATCATCAGTGATGTCACAATTGACATTATCGGTTTTAAAATTACTGTCGTAGATGATGTCCGTGCCATCCGTGAGTTCAGAAGCGTCAATTTTACAGTTTTGAAAAGATGGTTAAAATCAATTATGACATCATCAGTGATGTCACAATTGACATTATTGGTTTTAAAATTACTGTCGTAGATGATGTCCGTGCCATCTTTGAGTTCAGAAGCGTCAATTTTACAGTTACGAAAAGATGGTCAAAATCAATTATGACATCATCAGTGATGTCATTATTAAAATTATCGGTTTTAAAATTACTGTCGTAGATGATGTCCGTGCCATCCGTGAGTTCAGAAGTGTCAATTTTACAGTTTCGAAAAGATGGTCAAAATCAATTATGACATCATCAGTGATGTCACAATTGACATTATCGGTTTTAAAATTACTGTCATAGATGATGTCCGTGCCATCCGTGAGTTCAGAAGCGTCAATTTTACAGTTTCGAAAAGATGGTCAAAATCAATTATGACATCATCAGTGATGTCACAATTGACATTATCGGTTTTAAAATTACTGTCGTAGATGATGTCTGTGCCATTCGTGAGTTCAGAAGCGTAAATTTTACAGTTTTGAAAAGATGGTCGAAATCAATTATGACATCATCAGTGATGTCACAATTGACATTATCGGTTTTAAAATTACTGTCGTAGATGATGTCCGTGCCATTCGTGAGTTTAGAAGCGTCAATTTTACAGTTTTGAAAAGATGGTTGAAATCAATTATGACATCATCAGTGATGTCACAATTGACATTATCGGTTTTAAAATTACTGTCGTAGATGATGTCCGTGCCATCCGTGATTTCAGAAGCGTCAATTTTACAGTTTTGAAAAGATGGTCGAAATCAATTATGACATCATCAGTGATGTCACAGTTGACATTATCGGTTTTAAAATTACTGTCGTAGATGATGTCCGTGCCATCCGTGAGTTCAGAAGCATCAATTTTACAGTTTCGAAAAGATGGTCAAAATCAATTATGACATCATCACTGATGTCACAATTGACATTATCGGTTTTAAAATTACTGTCGTAGATGATGTCCGTGCCATCCGTGAGTTTAGAACCGTCAAATTTACTGTTTTGAAAAGATGGTTAAAATCAATTATGACATCATCAGTGATGTGACAATTGACATTATTGGTTTTAAAATTACTGTCGTAGATGATGTCCGTGCCATCCGTGAGTTCAGAAGCGTCAATTTTACAGTTTTGAAAAGATGGTTAAAATCAATTATGACATCATCAGTGATGTCACAATTGACATTATTGGTTTTAAAATTACTGTCGTAGATGATGTCCGTGCCATCTTTGAGTTCAGAAGCGTCAATTTTACAGTTACGAAAAGATGGTCGAAATCAATTATGACATCATCAGTGATGTCACAATTGACATTATCGGTTTTAAAATTACTGTCGTAGATGATGTCCGTGCCATCCGTGTGTTCAGAAGTGCCAATTTTACAGTTTCGAAAAGATGGTCAAAATCAATTATGACATCATCAGTGATGTCACAATTGACATTATCGGTTTTAAAATTACTGTCGTAGATGATGTCCGTGCCATCCGTGAGTTCAGAAGCGTCAATTTTACAGTTTTGAAAAGATGGTCAAAATCAATTATGACATCATCAGTGATGTCATTATTAAAATTATCGGTTTTAAAATTACTGTCGTAGATGATGTCCGTGCCATCCGTGAGTTCAGAAGTGTCAATTTTACAGTTTCGAAAAGATGGTCAAAATCAATTATGACATCATCAGTGATGTCACAATTGACATTATCGGTTTTAAAATTACTGTCATAGATGATGTCCGTGCCATCCGTGAGTTCAGAAGCGTCAATTTTACAGTTTCGAAAAGATGGTCAAAATCAATTATGACATCATCAGTGATGTCACAATTGACATTATCGGTTTTAAAATTACTGTCGTAGATGATGTCTGTGCCATTCGTGAGTTCAGAAGCGTAAATTTTACAGTTTTGAAAAGATGGTCGAAATCAATTATGACATCATCAGTGATGTCACAATTGACATTATCGGTTTTAAAATTACTGTCGTAGATGATGTCCGTGCCATTCGTGAGTTTAGAAGCGTCAATTTTACAGTTTTGAAAAGATGGTTGAAATCAATTATGACATCATCAGTGATGTCACAATTGACATTATCGGTTTTAAAATTACTGTCGTAGATGATGTCCGTGCCATCCGTGATTTCAGAAGCGTCAATTTTACAGTTTTGAAAAGATGGTCGAAATCAATTATGACATCATCAGTGATGTCACAGTTGACATTATCGGTTTTAAAATTACTGTCGTAGATGATGTCCGTGCCATCCGTGAGTTCAGAAGCATCAATTTTACAGTTTCGAAAAGATGGTCAAAATCAATTATGACATCATCACTGATGTCACAATTGACATTATCGGTTTTAAAATTACTGTCGTAGATGATGTCCGTGCCATCCGTGAGTTTAGAACCGTCAAATTTACTGTTTTGAAAAGATGGTTAAAATCAATTATGACATCATCAGTGATGTGACAATTGACATTATTGGTTTTAAAATTACTGTCGTAGATGATGTCCGTGCCATCCGTGAGTTCAGAAGCGTCAATTTTACAGTTTTGAAAAGATGGTTAAAATCAATTATGACATCATCAGTGATGTCACAATTGACATTATTGGTTTTAAAATTACTGTCGTAGATGATGTCCGTGCCATCTTTGAGTTCAGAAGCGTCAATTTTACAGTTACGAAAAGATGGTCGAAATCAATTATGACATCATCAGTGATGTCACAATTGACATTATCGGTTTTAAAATTACTGTCGTAGATGATGTCCGTGCCATCCGTGTGTTCAGAAGTGCCAATTTTACAGTTTCGAAAAGATGGTCAAAATCAATTATGACATCATCAGTGATGTCACAATTGACATTATCGGTTTTAAAATTACTGTCGTAGATGATGTCCGTGCCATCCGTGAGTTCAGAAGCGTCAATTTTACAGTTTTGAAAAGATGGTCAAAATCAATTATGACATCATCAGTGATGTCACAATTGACATTATCGGTTTTAATATTACTGTCGTAGATGATGTCTGTGCCATTCGTGAGTTCAGAAGCGTCAATTATACTGTTTTGAAAAGATGGTCGAAATCAATTATGACATCATCAGTGATGTCACAATTGACATTATCGGTTTTATAATTACTGTCGTAGATGATGTCCGTGCCATCCGTGAGTTCAGAAGCATCAATTTTACAGTTTTGAAAAGATGGTTGAAATCAATGATGACATCATCATTGATGTCACAATTGACATTATCGGTTTTAAAATTACTGTCGTAGATCATGTCCGTGCCATCCGTGAGTTCAGAATCGTCAAATTTACAGTTTCGAAAAGTTGGTCGAAATCAATTATGACATCATCAGTGATGTCACAATTGACATTATCGGTTTTAAAATTACTGTCGTAGATGATGTCCGTGCCATCCGTGAGTTCAGAAGCGTCAATTTCACAGTTTCGAAAAGATGGTCAAAATCAATTATGACATCATCAGTGATGTCACAATTGACATTATTGGTTTTAAAATTACTGTCGTAGATGATGTCCGTGCCATCCGTGTGTTCAGAAGTGTCAATTTTACAGTTTCAAAAAGATGGTCAAAATCAATTATGACATCATCAGTGATGTCACAATTGACATTATCGGTTTTAAAATTACTGTCGTAGATGATGTCCGTGCCATCCGTGAGTTCAGAAGCGTCAATTTTACAGTTTTGAAAAGATGGTTAAAATCAATTATGACATCATCAGTGATGTCACAATTGACATTATTGGTTTTAAAATTACTGTCGTAGATGATGTCCGTGCCATCTTTGAGTTCAGAAGCGTCAATTTTACAGTTACGAAAAGATGGTCAAAATCAATTATGACATCATCAGTGATGTCATTATTGAAATTATCGGTTTTAAAATTACTGTCGTAGATGATGTCCGTGCCATCCGTGAGTTCAGAAGTGTCAATTTTACAGTTTCGAAAAGATGGTCAAAATCAATTATGACATCATCAGTGATGTCACAATTGACATTATCGGTTTTAAAATTACTGTCATAGATGATGTCCGTGCCATCCGTGAGTTCAGAAGCGTCAATTTTACAGTTTCGAAAAGATGGTCAAAATCAATTATGACATCATCAGTGATGTCACAATTGACATTATCGGTTTTAAAATTACTGTCGTAGATGATGTCTGTGCCATTCGTGAGTTCAGAAGCGTCAATTTTACTGTTTTGAAAAGATAGTCGAAATCAATTATGACATCATCAGTGATGTCACAATTGACATTATCGGTTTTAAAATTACTGTCGTAGATGATGTCCGTGCCATTCGTGAGTTCAGAAGCGTCAATTTTACAGTTTTGAAAAGATGGTTGAAATCAATTATGACATCATCAGTGATGTCACAATTGACATTATCGCTTTTAAAATTACTGTCGTAGATCATGTCCGTGCCATCCGTGAGTTCAGAATCGTCAAATTTACAGTTTCGAAAAGTTGGTCGAAATCAATTATGACATCATCAGTGATGTCACAATTAACATTATCGGTTTTAAAATTACTGTCGTAGATGATGTCTGTGCCATTCGTGAGTTCAGAAGCGTAAATTTTACAGTTTTGAAAAGATGGTCGAAATCAATTATGACATCATAAGTGATGTCACAATTGACATTATCGGTTTTAAAATTACTGTCTTAGATGATGTCCGTGCCATTCGTGAGTTTAGAAGCGTCAATTTTACAGTTTTGAAAAGATGATTGAAATCAATTATGACATCATCAGTGATGTCACAATTGACATTATCGGTTTTAAAATTACTGTCGTAGATCATGTCCGTGCCATCCGTGAGTTCAGAATCGTCAAATTTACAGTTTCGAAAAGTTGGTCGAAATCAATTATGACATCATCAGTGATGTCACATTTGACATTATCGGTTTTAAAATTACTGTCGTAGATCATGTCCGTGCCATCCGTGAGTTCAGAATCGTCAATTTTACAGTTTTGAAAAGATGGTCGAAATCAATTATGACATCATCAGTGATGTCACAGTTGACATTATCGGTTTTAAAATTACTGTCGTAGATGATGTCCGTGCCATCCGTGAGTTCAGAAGCGTCAATTTTACAGTTTCGAAAAGATGGTCAAAATCAATTATGACATCATCACTGATGTCACAATTGACATTATCGGTTTTAAAATTACTGTCGTAGATGATGTCCGTGCCATCCGTGAGTTCAGAATCGTCAAATTTACAGTTTTTAAAAGATGGTTAAAATCAATTATGACATCATCAGTGATGTCACAATTGACATTATTGGTTTTAAAATTACTGTCGTAGATGATGTCCGTGCCATCCGTGAGTTCAGAAGCGTCAATTTTACAGTTTTGAAAAGATGGTTAAAATCAATTATGACATCATCAGTGATGTCACAATTGACATTATTGGTTTTAAAATTACTGTCGTAGATGATGTCCGTGCCATCTTTGAGTTCAGAAGCGTCAATTTTACAGTTTCGAAAAGATGGTCAAAATCAATTATGACATCATCACTGATGTCACAATTGACATTATCGGTTTTAAAATTACTGTCGTAGATGATGTCCGTGCCATCCGTGAGTTCAGAATCGTCAAATTTACAGTTTTTAAAAGATGGTTAAAATCAATTATGACATCATCAGTGATGTCACAATTGACATTATTGGTTTTAAAATTACTGTCGTAGATGATGTCCGTGCCATCTTTGAGTTCAGAAGCGTCAATTTTACAGTTACGAAAAGATGGTCAAAATCAATTATGACATCATCAGTGATGTCATTATTGAAATTATCGGTTTTAATATTACTGTCGTAGATGATGTCCGTGCCATCCGTGAGTTCAGAAGTGTCAATTTTACAGTTTCGAAAAGATGGTTAAAATCAATTATGACATCATCAGTGATGTCACAATTGACATTATCGGTTTTAAAATTACTGTCGTAGATGATGTCCGTGCCATCCGTGAGTTCAGAAGCGTCAATTTTACAGTTTCGAAAAGATGGTCAAAATCAATTATGACATCATCAGTGATGTCACAATTGACATTATCGGTTTTAAAATTACTGTCGTAGATGATGTCTGTGCCATTCGTGAGTTCAGAAGCGTAAATTTTACAGTTTTGAAAAGATGGTCGAAATCAATTATGACATCATCAGTGATGTCACAATTGACATTATCGGTTTTAAAATTACTGTCGTAGATTATGTCCGTGCCATCTTTGAGTTCAGAAGCGTCAATTTTACAGTTACGAAAAGATGGTCAAAATCAATTATGACATCATCAGTGATGTCATTATTGAAATTATCGGTTTTAATATTACTGTCGTAGATGATGTCCGTGCCATCCGTGAGTTCAGAAGTGTCAATTTTACAGTTTCGAAAAGATGGTTAAAATCAATTATGACATCATCAGTGATGTCACAATTGACATTATCGGTTTTAAAATTACTGTCGTAGATGATGTCCGTGCCATCCGTGAGTTCAGAAGCGTCAATTTTACAGTTTCGAAAAGATGGTCAAAATCAATTATAACATCATCAGTGATGTCACAATTGACATTATCGGTTTTAAAATTACTGTCGTAGATGATGTCTGTGCCATTCGTGAGTTCAGAAGCGTCAATTTTACAGTTTTGAAAAGATGGTTGAAATCAATTATGACATCATCAGTGATGTCACAATTGACATTATCGGTTTTAAAATTACTGTCGTAGATCATGTCCGTGCCATCCGTGAGTTCAGAATCGTCATATTTACAGCTTCGAAAAGTTGGTCGAAATCAATTATGACATCATCAGTGATGTCACAATTGACATTATCGGTTTTAAAATTACTGTCGTAGATGATGTCTGTGCCATTCGTGAGTTCAGAAGCGTAAATTTTACAGTTTTGAAAAGATGGTCGAAATCAATTATGACATCATCAGTGATGTCACAATTTACATTATCGGTTTTAAAATTACTGTCGTAGATGATGTCCGTGCCATCCGTGATTTCAGAAGCGTCAATTTTACAGTTTTGAAAAGATGGTCGAAATCAATTATGACATCATCAGTGATGTCACAGTTGACATTATCGGTTTTAAAATTACTGTCGTAGATGATGTCCGTGCCATCCGTGAGTTCAGAAGCATCAATTTTACAGTTTCGAAAAGATGGTCAAAATCAATTATGACATCATCACTGATGTCACAATTGACATTATCGGTTTTAAAATTACTGTCGTAGATGATGTCCGTGCCATCCGTGAGTTCAGAACCGTCAAATTTACTGTTTTGAAAAGATGGTTAAAATCAATTATGACATCATCAGTGATGTGACAATTGACATTATTGGTTTTAAAATTACTGTCGTAGATGATGTCCGTGCCATCCGTGAGTTCAGAAGCGTCAATTTTACAGTTTTGAAAAGATGGTTAAAATCAATTATGACATCATCAGTGATGTCACAATTGACATTATTGGTTTTAAAATTACTGTCGTAGATGATGTCCGTGCCATCTTTGAGTTCAGAAGCGTCAATTTTACAGTTACGAAAAGATGGTCGAAATCAATTATGACATCATCAGTGATGTCACAATTGACATTATCGGTTTTAAAATTACTGTCGTAGATGATGTCCGTGCCATCCGTGTGTTCAGAAGTGCCAATTTTACAGTTTCGAAAAGATGGTCAAAATCAATTATGACATCATCAGTGATGTCACAATTGACATTATCGGTTTTAAAATTACTGTCGTAGATGATGTCCGTGCCATCCGTGAGTTCAGAAGCGTCAATTTTACAGTTTTGAAAAGATGGTCAAAATCAATTATGACATCATCAGTGATGTCACAATTGACATTATCGGTTTTAATATTACTGTCGTAGATGATGTCTGTGCCATTCGTGAGTTCAGAAGCGTCAATTATACTGTTTTGAAAAGATGGTCGAAATCAATTATGACATCATCAGTGATGTCACAATTGACATTATCGGTTTTATAATTACTGTCGTAGATGATGTCCGTGCCATCCGTGAGTTCAGAAGCATCAATTTTACAGTTTTGAAAAGATGGTTGAAATCAATGATGACATCATCATTGATGTCACAATTGACATTATCGGTTTTAAAATTACTGTCGTAGATCATGTCCGTGCCATCCGTGAGTTCAGAATCGTCAAATTTACAGTTTCGAAAAGTTGGTCGAAATCAATTATGACATCATCAGTGATGTCACAATTGACATTATCGGTTTTAAAATTACTGTCGTAGATGATGTCCGTGCCATCCGTGAGTTCAGAAGCGTCAATTTCACAGTTTCGAAAAGATGGTCAAAATCAATTATGACATCATCAGTGATGTCACAATTGACATTATTGGTTTTAAAATTACTGTCGTAGATGATGTCCGTGCCATCCGTGTGTTCAGAAGTGTCAATTTTACAGTTTCGAAAAGATGGTCAAAATCAATTATGACATCATCAGTGATGTCACAATTGACATTATCGGTTTTAAAATTACTGTCGTAGATGATGTCCGTGCCATCCGTGAGTTCAGAAGCGTCAATTTTACAGTTTTGAAAAGATGGTTAAAATCAATTATGACATCATCAGTGATGTCACAATTGACATTATTGGTTTTAAAATTACTGTCGTAGATGATGTCCGTGCCATCTTTGAGTTCAGAAGCGTCAATTTTACAGTTACGAAAAGATGGTCAAAATCAATTATGACATCATCAGTGATGTCATTATTAAAATTATCGGTTTTAAAATTACTGTCGTAGATGATGTCCGTGCCATCCGTGAGTTCAGAAGTGTCAATTTTACAGTTTCGAAAAGATGGTCAAAATCAATTATGACATCATCAGTGATGTCACAATTGACATTATCGGTTTTAAAATTACTGTCATAGATGATGTCCGTGCCATCCGTGAGTTCAGAAGCGTCAATTTTACAGTTTCGAAAAGATGGTCAAAATCAATTATGACATCATCAGTGATGTCACAATTGACATTATCGGTTTTAAAATTACTGTCGTAGATGATGTCTGTGCCATTCGTGAGTTCAGAAGCGTAAATTTTACAGTTTTGAAAAGATGGTCGAAATCAATTATGACATCATCAGTGATGTCACAATTGACATTATCGGTTTTAAAATTACTGTCGTAGATGATGTCCGTGCCATTCGTGAGTTTAGAAGCGTCAATTTTACAGTTTTGAAAAGATGGTTGAAATCAATTATGACATCATCAGTGATGTCACAATTGACATTATCGGTTTTAAAATTACTGTCGTAGATGATGTCCGTGCCATCCGTGATTTCAGAAGCGTCAATTTTACAGTTTTGAAAAGATGGTCGAAATCAATTATGACATCATCAGTGATGTCACAGTTGACATTATCGGTTTTAAAATTACTGTCGTAGATGATGTCCGTGCCATCCGTGAGTTCAGAAGCATCAATTTTACAGTTTCGAAAAGATGGTCAAAATCAATTATGACATCATCACTGATGTCACAATTGACATTATCGGTTTTAAAATTACTGTCGTAGATGATGTCCGTGCCATCCGTGAGTTTAGAACCATCAAATTTACTGTTTTGAAAAGATGGTTAAAATCAATTATGACATCATCAGTGATGTGACAATTGACATTATTGGTTTTAAAATTACTGTCGTAGATGATGTCCGTGCCATCCGTGAGTTCAGAAGCGTCAATTTTACAGTTTTGAAAAGATGGTTAAAATCAATTATGACATCATCAGTGATGTCACAATTGACATTATTGGTTTTAAAATTAGTCGTAGATGATGTCCGTGCCATCTTTGAGTTCAGAAGCGTCAATTTTACAGTTACGAAAAGATGGTCGAAATCAATTATGACATCATCAGTGATGTCACAATTGACATTATCGGTTTTAAAATTACTGTCGTAGATGATGTCCGTGCCATCCGTGTGTTCAGAAGTGCCAATTTTACAGTTTCGAAAAGATGGTCAAAATCAATTATGACATCATCAGTGATGTCACAATTGACATTATCGGTTTTAAAATTACTGTCGTAGATGATGTCCGTGCCATCCGTGAGTTCAGAAGCGTCAATTTTACAGTTTTGAAAAGATGGTCAAAATCAATTATGACATCATCAGTGATGTCACAATTGACATTATCGGTTTTAATATTACTGTCGTAGATGATGTCTGTGCCATTCGTGAGTTCAGAAGCGTCAATTATACTGTTTTGAAAAGATGGTCGAAATCAATTATGACATCATCAGTGATGTCACAATTGACATTATCGGTTTTATAATTACTGTCGTAGATGATGTCCGTGCCATCCGTGAGTTCAGAAGCATCAATTTTACAGTTTTGAAAAGATGGTTGAAATCAATGATGACATCATCATTGATGTCACAATTGACATTATCGGTTTTAAAATTACTGTCGTAGATCATGTCCGTGCCATCCGTGAGTTCAGAATCGTCAAATTTACAGTTTCGAAAAGTTGGTCGAAATCAATTATGACATCATCAGTGATGTCACAATTGACATTATCGGTTTTAAAATTACTGTCGTAGATGATGTCCGTGCCATCCGTGAGTTCAGAAGCGTCAATTTCACAGTTTCGAAAAGATGGTCAAAATCAATTATGACATCATCAGTGATGTCACAATTGACATTATTGGTTTTAAAATTACTGTCGTAGATGATGTCCGTGCCATCCGTGTGTTCAGAAGTGTCAATTTTACAGTTTCAAAAAGATGGTCAAAATCAATTATGACATCATCAGTGATGTCACAATTGACATTATCGGTTTTAAAATTACTGTCGTAGATGATGTCCGTGCCATCCGTGAGTTCAGAAGCGTCAATTTTACAGTTTTGAAAAGATGGTTAAAATCAATTATGACATCATCAGTGATGTCACAATTGACATTATTGGTTTTAAAATTACTGTCGTAGATGATGTCCGTGCCATCTTTGAGTTCAGAAGCGTCAATTTTACAGTTACGAAAAGATGGTCAAAATCAATTATGACATCATCAGTGATGTCATTATTGAAATTATCGGTTTTAAAATTACTGTCGTAGATGATGTCCGTGCCATCCGTGAGTTCAGAAGTGTCAATTTTACAGTTTCGAAAAGATGGTCAAAATCAATTATGACATCATCAGTGATGTCACAATTGACATTATCGGTTTTAAAATTACTGTCGTAGATGATGTCCGTGCCATCCGTGAGTTCAGAAGCATCAATTTTACAGTTTCGAAAAGATGGTCAAAATCAATTATGACATCATCACTGATGTCACAATTGACATTATCGGTTTTAAAATTACTGTCGTAGATGATGTCCGTGCCATCCGTGAGTTTAGAACCGTCAAATTTACTGTTTTGAAAAGATGGTTAAAATCAATTATGACATCATCAGTGATGTGACAATTGACATTATTGGTTTTAAAATTACTGTCGTAGATGATGTCCGTGCCATCCGTGAGTTCAGAAGCGTCAATTTTACAGTTTTGAAAAGATGGTTAAAATCAATTATGACATCATCAGTGATGTCACAATTGACATTATTGGTTTTAAAATTACTGTCGTAGATGATGTCCGTGCCATCTTTGAGTTCAGAAGCGTCAATTTTACAGTTACGAAAAGATGGTCGAAATCAATTATGACATCATCAGTGATGTCACAATTGACATTATCGGTTTTAAAATTACTGTCGTAGATGATGTCCGTGCCATCCGTGTGTTCAGAAGTGCCAATTTTACAGTTTCGAAAAGATGGTCAAAATCAATTATGACATCATCAGTGATGTCACAATTGACATTATCGGTTTTAAAATTACTGTCGTAGATGATGTCCGTGCCATCCGTGAGTTCAGAAGCGTCAATTTTACAGTTTTGAAAAGATGGTCAAAATCAATTATGACATCATCAGTGATGTCACAATTGACATTATCGGTTTTAATATTACTGTCGTAGATGATGTCTGTGCCATTCGTGAGTTCAGAAGCGTCAATTATACTGTTTTGAAAAGATGGTCGAAATCAATTATGACATCATCAGTGATGTCACAATTGACATTATCGGTTTTATAATTACTGTCGTAGATGATGTCCGTGCCATCCGTGAGTTCAGAAGCATCAATTTTACAGTTTTGAAAAGATGGTTGAAATCAATGATGACATCATCATTGATGTCACAATTGACATTATCGGTTTTAAAATTACTGTCGTAGATCATGTCCGTGCCATCCGTGAGTTCAGAATCGTCAAATTTACAGTTTCGAAAAGTTGGTCGAAATCAATTATGACATCATCAGTGATGTCACAATTGACATTATCGGTTTTAAAATTACTGTCGTAGATGATGTCCGTGCCATCCGTGAGTTCAGAAGCGTCAATTTCACAGTTTCGAAAAGATGGTCAAAATCAATTATGACATCATCAGTGATGTCACAATTGACATTATTGGTTTTAAAATTACTGTCGTAGATGATGTCCGTGCCATCCGTGTGTTCAGAAGTGTCAATTTTACAGTTTCAAAAAGATGGTCAAAATCAATTATGACATCATCAGTGATGTCACAATTGACATTATCGGTTTTAAAATTACTGTCGTAGATGATGTCCGTGCCATCCGTGAGTTCAGAAGCGTCAATTTTACAGTTTTGAAAAGATGGTTAAAATCAATTATGACATCATCAGTGATGTCACAATTGACATTATTGGTTTTAAAATTACTGTCGTAGATGATGTCCGTGCCATCTTTGAGTTCAGAAGCGTCAATTTTACAGTTACGAAAAGATGGTCAAAATCAATTATGACATCATCAGTGATGTCATTATTGAAATTATCGGTTTTAAAATTACTGTCGTAGATGATGTCCGTGCCATCCGTGAGTTCAGAAGTGTCAATTTTACAGTTTCGAAAAGATGGTCAAAATCAATTATGACATCATCAGTGATGTCACAATTGACATTATCGGTTTTAAAATTACTGTCATAGATGATGTCCGTGCCATCCGTGAGTTCAGAAGCGTCAATTTTACAGTTTCGAAAAGATGGTCAAAATCAATTATGACATCATCAGTGATGTCACAATTGACATTATCGGTTTTAAAATTACTGTCGTAGATGATGTCTGTGCCATTCGTGAGTTCAGAAGCGTCAATTTTACTGTTTTGAAAAGATAGTCGAAATCAATTATGACATCATCAGTGATGTCACAATTGACATTATCGGTTTTAAAATTACTGTCGTAGATGATGTCCGTGCCATTCGTGAGTTCAGAAGCGTCAATTTTACAGTTTCGAAAAGATGGTCGAAATCAATTATGACATCATCAGTGATGTCACAATTGACATTATCGCTTTTAAAATTACTGTCGTAGATCATGTCCGTGCCATCCGTGAGTTCAGAATCGTCAAATTTACAGTTTCGAAAAGTTGGTCGAAATCAATTATGACATCATCAGTGATGTCACAATTAACATTATCGGTTTTAAAATTACTGTCGTAGATGATGTCTGTGCCATTCGTGAGTTCAGAAGCGTAAATTTTACAGTTTTGAAAAGATGGTCGAAATCAATTATGACATCATAAGTGATGTCACAATTGACATTATCGGTTTTAAAATTACTGTCTTAGATGATGTCCGTGCCATTCGTGAGTTTAGAAGCGTCAATTTTACAGTTTTGAAAAGATGATTGAAATCAATTATGACATCATCAGTGATGTCACAATTGACATTATCGGTTTTAAAATTACTGTCGTAGATCATGTCCGTGCCATCCGTGAGTTCAGAATCGTCAAATTTACAGTTTTTAAAAGATGGTTAAAATCAATTATGACATCATCAGTGATGTCACAATTGACATTATTGGTTTTAAAATTACTGTCGTAGATGATGTCCGTGCCATCTTTGAGTTCAGAAGCGTCAATTTTACAGTTACGAAAAGATGGTCAAAATCAATTATGACATCATCAGTGATGTCATTATTGAAATTATCGGTTTTAATATTACTGTCGTAGATGATGTCCGTGCCATCCGTGAGTTCAGAAGTGTCAATTTTACAGTTTCGAAAAGATGGTTAAAATCAATTATGACATCATCAGTGATGTCACAATTGACATTATCGGTTTTAAAATTACTGTCGTAGATGATGTCCGTGCCATCCGTGAGTTCAGAAGCGTCAATTTTACAGTTTCGAAAAGATGGTCAAAATCAATTATGACATCATCAGTGATGTCACAATTGACATTATCGGTTTTAAAATTACTGTCGTAGATGATGTCTGTGCCATTCGTGAGTTCAGAAGCGTCAATTTTACAGTTTTGAAAAGATGGTTGAAATCAATTATGACATCATCAGTGATGTCACAATTGACATTATCGGTTTTAAAATTACTGTCGTAGATCATGTCCGTGCCATCCGTGAGTTCAGAATCGTCATATTTACAGTTTCGAAAAGTTGGTCGAAATCAATTATGACATCATCAGTGATGTCACAATTGACATTATCGGTTTTAAAATTACTGTCGTAGATGATGTCTGTGCCATTCGTGAGTTCAGAAGCGTAAATTTTACAGTTTTGAAAAGATGGTCGAAATCAATTATGACATCATCAGTGATGTCACAATTGACATTATCGGTTTTAAAATTACTGTCGTAGATGATGTCCGTGCCATTCGTGAGTTTAGAAGCGTCAATTTTACAGTTTTGAAAAGATGGTTGAAATCAATTATGACATCATCAGTGATGTCACAATTGACATTATCGGTTTTAAAATTACTGTCGTAGATGATGTCCGTGCCATCCGTGATTTCAGAAGCGTCAATTTTACAGTTTTGAAAAGATGGTCGAAATCAATTATGACATCATCAGTGATGTCACAGTTGACATTATCGGTTTTAAAATTACTGTCGTAGATGATGTCCGTGCCATCCGTGAGTTCAGAAGCATCAATTTTACAGTTTCGAAAAGATGGTCAAAATCAATTATGACATCATCACTGATGTCACAATTGACATTATCGGTTTTAAAATTACTGTCGTAGATGATGTCCGTGCCATCCGTGAGTTCAGAACCGTCAAATTTACTGTTTTGAAAAGATGGTTAAAATCAATTATGACATCATCAGTGATGTGACAATTGACATTATTGGTTTTAAAATTACTGTCGTAGATGATGTCCGTGCCATCCGTGAGTTCAGAAGCGTCAATTTTACAGTTTTGAAAAGATGGTTAAAATCAATTATGACATCATCAGTGATGTCACAATTGACATTATTGGTTTTAAAATTACTGTCGTAGATGATGTCCGTGCCATCTTTGAGTTCAGAAGCGTCAATTTTACAGTTACGAAAAGATGGTCAAAATCAATTATGACATCATCAGTGATGTCATTATTGAAATTATCGGTTTTAAAATTACTGTCGTAGATGATGTCCGTGCCATCCGTGAGTTCAGAAGTGTCAATTTTACAGTTTCGAAAAGATGGTCAAAATCAATTATGACATCATCAGTGATGTCACAATTGACATTATCGGTTTTAAAATTAGTGTCGTAGATGATGTCCGTTCCATCCGTGAGTTCAGAAGCGTCAATTTTACAGTTTTGAAAATATATCGAAATCAATTATGACATCATCAGTGATGTCACAATTGACATTATCGGTTTTAAAATGACTGTCGTAGATGATGTCCTTGCCATCTGTGCGTTCAGAAGCGTCAATTTTACAGTTTTGAAAAGATGGTTAAAATCAATTATGACATCATCAGTGATGTCACAATTGACATTATCGGTTTTAAAATTACTGTCGTAGATGATGTCCGTGCCATCCGTGAGTTCAGAAGTGCCAATTTTACAGTTTTGAAAAGATGGTCAAAATCAATTATGACATCATCAGTGATGTCACAATTGACATTATCGGTTTTAAAATTACTGTCGTAGATGATGTCCGTGCCATCCGTGAGTTCAGAAGCGTCAATTTTACAGTTTTGAAAAGATGGTCAAAATCAATTATGACATCATCAGTGATGTCACAATTGACATTATCGGTTTTAATATTACTGTTGTAGATGATGCCTGTGCCATTCGTGAGTTCAGAAGCGTCAATTTTACTGTTTTGAAAAGATGGTCGAAATCAATTATGACATCAGTGATGTCACAATTGACATTATCGGTTTTATAATTACTGTCGTAGATGATGTCCGTGCCATCCGTGAGTTCAGAAGCATCAATTTTACAGTTTTGAAAAGATGGTTGAAATCAATTATGACATCATCATTGATGTCACAATTGACATTATCGGTTTTAAAATTACTGTCGTAGATGATGTCCGTTCCATCCGTGAGTTCAGAAGCGTCAATTTTACAGTTTCGAAAAGATGGTCGAAATCAATTATGACATCATCAGTGATGTCACAATTGACATTATTGGTTTTAAAATTACTGTCGTACATGATGTCCGTGCCATCCGTGAGTTCAGAATCGTCAAATTTACAGTTTCGAAAAGTTGGTCGAAATCAATTATGACATCATCAGTGATGTCACAATTGACATTATAGGTTTTAAAATTACTGTCGTAGATGATGTCTGTGCCATTTGTGAGTTCAGAAGCGTCAATTTTACTGTTTTGAAAAGATGGTCGAAATCAATTATGACATCATCAGTAATGTCACAATTGACATTATCGGTTTTACAATTACTGTCGTAGATGATGTCCGTGCCATTCGTGAGTTCAGAAGCGTCAATTTTACAGTTTTGAAAAGATATCGAAATCAATTATGACATCATCAGTGTCGTCACAATTGACATTATCGGTTTTAAAATTACTGTCGTAGATGATGTCCGTGCCATCCGTGATTTCAGAAGCGTAAATTTTACAGTTTTGAAAAGATATCGAAATCAATTATGACATCATCAGTGATGTCACAGTTGACATTATCGGTTTTAAAATTACTGTCGTAGATGATGTCCGTGCCATCCGTGAGTTCAGAAGCGTCAATTTTACAGTTTCGAAAAGATGGTCAAAATCAATTATGACATCGTCACTGATGTTACAATTGACATTATCGGTTTTAAAATTACTGTCGTAGATGATGTCCGTGCCATCCGTGAGTTCAGAATCGTCAAATTTACAGTTTTGAAAAGATGGTTAAAAACAATTATGACATCATCAGTGATGTCACAATTGACATTATTGGTTTTAAAATTACTGTCGTAGATGATGTCCGTGCCATCTTTGAGTTCAGAAGCGTCAATTTTACAGTTACGAAAAGATGGTCAAAATCAATTATGACATCATCAGTGATGTCATTATTGAAATTATCGGTTTTAAAATTACTGTCGTAGATGATGTCCGTGCCATCCGTGAGTTCAGAAGTGTCAATTTTACAGTTTCGAAAAGATGGTCAAAATCAATTATGACATCATCAGTGATGTCACAATTGACATTATCGGTTTTAAAATTACTGTCGTAGATGATGTCCGTGCCATCCGTGAGTTCAGAAGCGTCAATTTTACAGTTTCGAAAAGATGGTCAAAATCAATTATGACATCATCAGTGATGTCACAATTGACATTATCGGTTTTAAAATTACTGTCGTAGATGATGTCTGTGCCATTCGTGAGTTCATAAGCGTCAATTTTACTGTTTTGAAAAGATGGTCGAAATCAATTATGACATCATCAGTGATGTCACAATTGACATTATCGGTTTTAAAATTACTGTCGTAGATGATGTCCGTGCCATTCGTGAGTTCAGAAGCGTCAATTTTACTGTTTTGAAAAGATGGTCGAAATCAATTATGACATCAGTGATGTCACAATTGACATTATCGGTTTTATAATTACTGTCGTAGATGATGTCCGTGCCATCCGTGAGTTCAGAAGCATCAATTTTACAGTTTTGAAAAGATGGTTGAAATCAATTATGACATCATCATTGATGTCACAATTGACATTATCGGTTTTAAAATTACTGTCGTAGATGATGTCCGTTCCATCCGTGAGTTCAGAAGCGTCAATTTTACAGTTTCGAAAAGATGGTCGAAATCAATTATGACATCATCAGTGATGTCACAATTGACATTATTGGTTTTAAAATTACTGTCGTACATGATGTCCGTGCCATCCGTGAGTTCAGAATCGTCAAATTTACAGTTTCGAAAAGTTGGTCGAAATCAATTATGACATCATCAGTGATGTCACAATTGATATTATAGGTTTTAAAATTACTGTCGTAGATGATGTCTGTGCCATTTGTGAGTTCAGAAGCGTCAATTTTACTGTTTTGAAAAGATGGTCGAAATCAATTATGACATCATCAGTAATGTCACAATTGACATTATCGGTTTTAAAATTACTGTCGTAGATGATGTCCGTGCCATCCGTGATTTCAGAAGCGTCAATTTTACAGTTTTGAAAAGATATCGAAATCAATTATGACATCATCAGTGATGTCACAATTGACATTATCGGTTTTAAAATTACTGTCGTAGATGATGTCCGTGCCATCCGTGAGTTCAGAAGCGTCAATTTTACAGTTTTGAAAAGATGGTTAAAATCAATTATGACATCATCAGTGATGTCACAATTGACATTATTGGTTTTAAAATTACTGTCGTAGATGATGTCCGTGCCATCTTTGAGTTCAGAAGCGTCAATTTTACAGTTACGAAAAGATGGTCAAAATCAATTATGACATCATCAGTGATGTCATTATTGAAATTATCGGTTTTAAAATTACTGTCGTAGATGATGTCCGTGCCATCCGTGAGTTCAGAAGTGTCAATTTTACAGTTTCGAAAAGATGGTCAAAATCAATTATGACATCATCAGTGATGTCACAATTGACATTATCGGTTTTAAAATTACTGTCGTAGATGATGTCCGTGCCATTCGTGAGTTCAGAAGCGTCAATTTTACAGTTTTGAAAAGATGGTTGAAATCAATTATGACATCATCAGTGATGTCACAATTGACATTATCGCTTTTAAAATTACTGTCGTAGATCATGTCCGTGCCATCCGTGAGTTCAGAATCGTCAAATTTACAGTTTCGAAAAGTTGGTCGAAATCAATTATGACATCATCAGTGATGTCACAATTAACATTATCGGTTTTAAAATTACTGTCGTAGATGATGTCTGTGCCATTCGTGAGTTCAGAAGCGTAAATTTTACAGTTTTGAAAAGATGGTCGAAATCAATTATGACATCATAAGTGATGTCACAATTGACATTATCGGTTTTAAAATTACTGTCTTAGATGATGTCCGTGCCATTCGTGAGTTTAGAAGCGTCAATTTTACAGTTTTGAAAAGATGATTGAAATCAATTATGACATCATCAGTGATGTCACAATTGACATTATCGGTTTTAAAATTACTGTCGTAGATCATGTCCGTGCCATCCGTGAGTTCAGAATCGTCAAATTTACAGTTTTTAAAAGATGGTTAAAATCAATTATGACATCATCAGTGATGTCACAATTGACATTATTGGTTTTAAAATTACTGTCGTAGATGATGTCCGTGCCATCTTTGAGTTCAGAAGCGTCAATTTTACAGTTACGAAAAGATGGTCAAAATCAATTATGACATCATCAGTGATGTCATTATTGAAATTATCGGTTTTAATATTACTGTCGTAGATGATGTCCGTGCCATCCGTGAGTTCAGAAGTGTCAATTTTACAGTTTCGAAAAGATGGTTAAAATCAATTATGACATCATCAGTGATGTCACAATTGACATTATCGGTTTTAAAATTACTGTCGTAGATGATGTCCGTGCCATCCGTGAGTTCAGAAGCGTCAATTTTACAGTTTCGAAAAGATGGTCAAAATCAATTATGACATCATCAGTGATGTCACAATTGACATTATCGGTTTTAAAATTACTGTCGTAGATGATGTCTGTGCCATTCGTGAGTTCAGAAGCGTCAATTTTACAGTTTTGAAAAGATGGTTGAAATCAATTATGACATCATCAGTGATGTCACAATTGACATTATCGGTTTTAAAATTACTGTCGTAGATCATGTCCGTGCCATCCGTGAGTTCAGAATCGTCATATTTACAGTTTCGAAAAGTTGGTCGAAATCAATTATGACATCATCAGTGATGTCACAATTGACATTATCGGTTTTAAAATTACTGTCGTAGATGATGTCTGTGCCATTCGTGAGTTCAGAAGCGTAAATTTTACAGTTTTGAAAAGATGGTCGAAATCAATTATGACATCATCAGTGATGTCACAATTGACATTATCGGTTTTAAAATTACTGTCGTAGATGATGTCCGTGCCATTCGTGAGTTTAGAAGCGTCAATTTTACAGTTTTGAAAAGATGGTTGAAATCAATTATGACATCATCAGTGATGTCACAATTGACATTATCGGTTTTAAAATTACTGTCGTAGATGATGTCCGTGCCATCCGTGATTTCAGAAGCGTCAATTTTACAGTTTTGAAAAGATGGTCGAAATCAATTATGACATCATCAGTGATGTCACAGTTGACATTATCGGTTTTAAAATTACTGTCGTAGATGATGTCCGTGCCATCCGTGAGTTCAGAAGCATCAATTTTACAGTTTCGAAAAGATGGTCAAAATCAATTATGACATCATCACTGATGTCACAATTGACATTATCGGTTTTAAAATTACTGTCGTAGATGATGTCCGTGCCATCCGTGAGTTCAGAACCGTCAAATTTACTGTTTTGAAAAGATGGTTAAAATCAATTATGACATCATCAGTGATGTGACAATTGACATTATTGGTTTTAAAATTACTGTCGTAGATGATGTCCGTGCCATCCGTGAGTTCAGAAGCGTAAATTTTACAGTTTTGAAAAGATGGTTAAAATCAATTATGACATCATCAGTGATGTCACAATTGACATTATTGGTTTTAAAATTACTGTCGTAGATGATGTCCGTGCCATCTTTGAGTTCAGAAGCGTCAATTTTACAGTTACGAAAAGATGGTCAAAATCAATTATGACATCATCAGTGATGTCATTATTGAAATTATCGGTTTTAAAATTACTGTCGTAGATGATGTCCGTGCCATCCGTGAGTTCAGAAGTGTCAATTTTACAGTTTCGAAAAGATGGTCAAAATCAATTATGACATCATCAGTGATGTCACAATTGACATTATCGGTTTTAAAATTAGTGTCGTAGATGATGTCCGTTCCATCCGTGAGTTCAGAAGCGTCAATTTTACAGTTTTGAAAATATATCGAAATCAATTATGACATCATCAGTGATGTCACAATTGACATTATCGGTTTTAAAATGACTGTCGTAGATGATGTCCTTGCCATCTGTGCGTTCAGAAGCGTCAATTTTACAGTTTTGAAAAGATGGTTAAAATCAATTATGACATCATCAGTGATGTCCCAATTGACATTATCGGTTTTAAAATTACTGTCGTAGATGATGTCCGTGCCATCCGTGAGTTCAGAAGTGCCAATTTTACAGTTTTGAAAAGATGGTCAAAATCAATTATGACATCATCAGTGATGTCACAATTGACATTATCGGTTTTAAAATTACTGTCGTAGATGATGTCCGTGCCATCCGTGAGTTCAGAAGCGTCAATTTTACAGTTTTGAAAAGATGGTCAAAATCAATTATGACATCATCAGTGATGTCACAATTGACATTATCGGTTTTAATATTACTGTTGTAGATGATGCCTGTGCCATTCGTGAGTTCAGAAGCGTCAATTTTACTGTTTTGAAAAGATGGTCGAAATCAATTATGACATCAGTGATGTCACAATTGACATTATCGGTTTTATAATTACTGTCGTAGATGATGTCCGTGCCATCCGTGAGTTCAGAAGCATCAATTTTACAGTTTTGAAAAGATGGTTGAAATCAATTATGACATCATCATTGATGTCACAATTGACATTATCGGTTTTAAAATTACTGTCGTAGATGATGTCCGTTCCATCCGTGAGTTCAGAAGCGTCAATTTTACAGTTTCGAAAAGATGGTCGAAATCAATTATGACATCATCAGTGATGTCACAATTGACATTATTGGTTTTAAAATTACTGTCGTACATGATGTCCGTGCCATCCGTGAGTTCAGAATCGTCAAATTTACAGTTTCGAAAAGTTGGTCGAAATCAATTATGACATCATCAGTGATGTCACAATTAACATTATCGGTTTTAAAATTACTGTCGTAGATGATGTCTGTGCCATTCGTGAGTTCAGAAGCGTAAATTTTACAGTTTTGAAAAGATGGTCGAAATCAATTATGACATCATAAGTGATGTCACAATTGACATTATCGGTTTTAAAATTACTGTCTTAGATGATGTCCGTGCCATTCGTGAGTTTAGAAGCGTCAATTTTACAGTTTTGAAAAGATGATTGAAATCAATTATGACATCATCAGTGATGTCACAATTGACATTATCGGTTTTAAAATTACTGTCGTAGATCATGTCCGTGCCATCCGTGAGTTCAGAATCGTCAAATTTACAGTTTTTAAAAGATGGTTAAAATCAATTATGACATCATCAGTGATGTCACAATTGACATTATTGGTTTTAAAATTACTGTCGTAGATGATGTCCGTGCCATCTTTGAGTTCAGAAGCGTCAATTTTACAGTTACGAAAAGATGGTCAAAATCAATTATGACATCATCAGTGATGTCATTATTGAAATTATCGGTTTTAATATTACTGTCGTAGATGATGTCCGTGCCATCCGTGAGTTCAGAAGTGTCAATTTTACAGTTTCGAAAAGATGGTTAAAATCAATTATGACATCATCAGTGATGTCACAATTGACATTATCGGTTTTAAAATTACTGTCGTAGATGATGTCCGTGCCATCCGTGAGTTCAGAAGCGTCAATTTTACAGTTTCGAAAAGATGGTCAAAATCAATTATGACATCATCAGTGATGTCACAATTGACATTATCGGTTTTAAAATTACTGTCGTAGATGATGTCTGTGCCATTCGTGAGTTCAGAAGCGTCAATTTTACAGTTTTGAAAAGATGGTTGAAATCAATTATGACATCATCAGTGATGTCACAATTGACATTATCGGTTTTAAAATTACTGTCGTAGATCATGTCCGTGCCATCCGTGAGTTCAGAATCGTCATATTTACAGTTTCGAAAAGTTGGTCGAAATCAATTATGACATCATCAGTGATGTCACAATTGACATTATCGGTTTTAAAATTACTGTCGTAGATGATGTCTGTGCCATTCGTGAGTTCAGAAGCGTAAATTTTACAGTTTTGAAAAGATGGTCGAAATCAATTATGACATCATCAGTGATGTCACAATTGACATTATCGGTTTTAAAATTACTGTCGTAGATGATGTCCGTGCCATTCGTGAGTTTAGAAGCGTCAATTTTACAGTTTTGAAAAGATGGTTGAAATCAATTATGACATCATCAGTGATGTCACAATTGACATTATCGGTTTTAAAATTACTGTCGTAGATGATGTCCGTGCCATCCGTGATTTCAGAAGCGTCAATTTTACAGTTTTGAAAAGATGGTCGAAATCAATTATGACATCATCAGTGATGTCACAGTTGACATTATCGGTTTTAAAATTACTGTCGTAGATGATGTCCGTGCCATCCGTGAGTTCAGAAGCATCAATTTTACAGTTTCGAAAAGATGGTCAAAATCAATTATGACATCATCACTGATGTCACAATTGACATTATCGGTTTTAAAATTACTGTCGTAGATGATGTCCGTGCCATCCGTGAGTTCAGAACCGTCAAATTTACTGTTTTGAAAAGATGGTTAAAATCAATTATGACATCATCAGTGATGTGACAATTGACATTATTGGTTTTAAAATTACTGTCGTAGATGATGTCCGTGCCATCCGTGAGTTCAGAAGCGTCAATTTTACAGTTTTGAAAAGATGGTTAAAATCAATTATGACATCATCAGTGATGTCACAATTGACATTATTGGTTTTAAAATTACTGTCGTAGATGATGTCCGTGCCATCTTTGAGTTCAGAAGCGTCAATTTTACAGTTACGAAAAGATGGTCAAAATCAATTATGACATCATCAGTGATGTCATTATTGAAATTATCGGTTTTAAAATTACTGTCGTAGATGATGTCCGTGCCATCCGTGAGTTCAGAAGTGTCAATTTTACAGTTTCGAAAAGATGGTCAAAATCAATTATGACATCATCAGTGATGTCACAATTGACATTATCGGTTTTAAAATTAGTGTCGTAGATGATGTCCGTTCCATCCGTGAGTTCAGAAGCGTCAATTTTACAGTTTTGAAAATATATCGAAATCAATTATGACATCATCAGTGATGTCACAATTGACATTATCGGTTTTAAAATGACTGTCGTAGATGATGTCCTTGCCATCTGTGCGTTCAGAAGCGTCAATTTTACAGTTTTGAAAAGATGGTTAAAATCAATTATGACATCATCAGTGATGTCACAATTGACATTATCGGTTTTAAAATTACTGTCGTAGATGATGTCCGTGCCATCCGTGAGTTCAGAAGTGCCAATTTTACAGTTTTGAAAAGATGGTCAAAATCAATTATGACATCATCAGTGATGTCACAATTGACATTATCGGTTTTAAAATTACTGTCGTAGATGATGTCCGTGCCATCCGTGAGTTCAGAAGCGTCAATTTTACAGTTTTGAAAAGATGGTCAAAATCAATTATGACATCATCAGTGATGTCACAATTGACATTATCGGTTTTAATATTACTGTTGTAGATGATGCCTGTGCCATTCGTGAGTTCAGAAGCGTCAATTTTACTGTTTTGAAAAGATGGTCGAAATCAATTATGACATCAGTGATGTCACAATTGACATTATCGGTTTTATAATTACTGTCGTAGATGATGTCCGTGCCATCCGTGAGTTCAGAAGCATCAATTTTACAGTTTTGAAAAGATGGTTGAAATCAATTATGACATCATCATTGATGTCACAATTGACATTATCGGTTTTAAAATTACTGTCGTAGATGATGTCCGTTCCATCCGTGAGTTCAGAAGCGTCAATTTTACAGTTTCGAAAAGATGGTCGAAATCAATTATGACATCATCAGTGATGTCACAATTGACATTATTGGTTTTAAAATTACTGTCGTACATGATGTCCGTGCCATCCGTGAGTTCAGAATCGTCAAATTTACAGTTTCGAAAAGTTGGTCGAAATCAATTATGACATCATCAGTGATGTCACAATTGACATTATAGGTTTTAAAATTACTGTCGTAGATGATGTCTGTGCCATTTGTGAGTTCAGAAGCGTCAATTTTACTGTTTTGAAAAGATGGTCGAAATCAATTATGACATCATCAGTAATGTCACAATTGACATTATCGGTTTTACAATTACTGTCGTAGATGATGTCCGTGCCATTCGTGAGTTCAGAAGCGTCAATTTTACAGTTTTGAAAAGATATCGAAATCAATTATGACATCATCAGTGTCGTCACAATTGACATTATCGGTTTTAAAATTACTGTCGTAGATGATGTCCGTGCCATCCGTGATTTCAGAAGCGTAAATTTTACAGTTTTGAAAAGATATCGAAATCAATTATGACATCATCAGTGATGTCACAGTTGACATTATCGGTTTTAAAATTACTGTCGTAGATGATGTCCGTGCCATCCGTGAGTTCAGAAGCGTCAATTTTACAGTTTCGAAAAGATGGTCAAAATCAATTATGACATCGTCACTGATGTTACAATTGACATTATCGGTTTTAAAATTACTGTCGTAGATGATGTCCGTGCCATCCGTGAGTTCAGAATCGTCAAATTTACAGTTTTGAAAAGATGGTTAAAAACAATTATGACATCATCAGTGATGTCACAATTGACATTATTGGTTTTAAAATTACTGTCGTAGATGATGTCCGTGCCATCTTTGAGTTCAGAAGCGTCAATTTTACAGTTACGAAAAGATGGTCAAAATCAATTATGACATCATCAGTGATGTCATTATTGAAATTATCGGTTTTAAAATTACTGTCGTAGATGATGTCCGTGCCATCCGTGAGTTCAGAAGTGTCAATTTTACAGTTTCGAAAAGATGGTCAAAATCAATTATGACATCATCAGTGATGTCACAATTGACATTATCGGTTTTAAAATTACTGTCGTAGATGATGTCCGTGCCATCCGTGAGTTCAGAAGCGTCAATTTTACAGTTTCGAAAAGATGGTCAAAATCAATTATGACATCATCAGTGATGTCACAATTGACATTATCGGTTTTAAAATTACTGTCGTAGATGATGTCTGTGCCATTCGTGAGTTCATAAGCGTCAATTTTACTGTTTTGAAAAGATGGTCGAAATCAATTATGACATCATCAGTGATGTCACAATTGACATTATCGGTTTTAAAATTACTGTCGTAGATGATGTCCGTGCCATTCGTGAGTTCAGAAGCGTCAATTTTACTGTTTTGAAAAGATGGTCGAAATCAATTATGACATCAGTGATGTCACAATTGACATTATCGGTTTTATAATTACTGTCGTAGATGATGTCCGTGCCATCCGTGAGTTCAGAAGCATCAATTTTACAGTTTTGAAAAGATGGTTGAAATCAATTATGACATCATCATTGATGTCACAATTGACATTATCGGTTTTAAAATTACTGTCGTAGATGATGTCCGTTCCATCCGTGAGTTCAGAAGCGTCAATTTTACAGTTTCGAAAAGATGGTCGAAATCAATTATGACATCATCAGTGATGTCACAATTGACATTATTGGTTTTAAAATTACTGTCGTACATGATGTCCGTGCCATCCGTGAGTTCAGAATCGTCAAATTTACAGTTTCGAAAAGTTGGTCGAAATCAATTATGACATCATCAGTGATGTCACAATTGATATTATAGGTTTTAAAATTACTGTCGTAGATGATGTCTGTGCCATTTGTGAGTTCAGAAGCGTCAATTTTACTGTTTTGAAAAGATGGTCGAAATCAATTATGACATCATCAGTAATGTCACAATTGACATTATCGGTTTTAAAATTACTGTCGTAGATGATGTCCGTGCCATCCGTGATTTCAGAAGCGTCAATTTTACAGTTTTGAAAAGATATCGAAATCAATTATGACATCATCAGTGATGTCACAATTGACATTATCGGTTTTAAAATTACTGTCGTAGATGATGTCCGTGCCATCCGTGAGTTCAGAAGCGTCAATTTTACAGTTTTGAAAAGATGGTTAAAATCAATTATGACATCATCAGTGATGTCACAATTGACATTATTGGTTTTAAAATTACTGTCGTAGATGATGTCCGTGCCATCTTTGAGTTCAGAAGCGTCAATTTTACAGTTACGAAAAGATGGTCAAAATCAATTATGACATCATCAGTGATGTCATTATTGAAATTATCGGTTTTAAAATTACTGTCGTAGATGATGTCCGTGCCATCCGTGAGTTCAGAAGTGTCAATTTTACAGTTTCGAAAAGATGGTCAAAATCAATTATGACATCATCAGTGATGTCACAATTGACATTATCGGTTTTAAAATTACTGTCGTAGATGATGTCCGTGCCATTCGTGAGTTCAGAAGCGTCAATTTTACAGTTTTGAAAAGATGGTTGAAATCAATTATGACATCATCAGTGATGTCACAATTGACATTATCGCTTTTAAAATTACTGTCGTAGATCATGTCCGTGCCATCCGTGAGTTCAGAATCGTCAAATTTACAGTTTCGAAAAGTTGGTCGAAATCAATTATGACATCATCAGTGATGTCACAATTAACATTATCGGTTTTAAAATTACTGTCGTAGATGATGTCTGTGCCATTCGTGAGTTCAGAAGCGTAAATTTTACAGTTTTGAAAAGATGGTCGAAATCAATTATGACATCATAAGTGATGTCACAATTGACATTATCGGTTTTAAAATTACTGTCTTAGATGATGTCCGTGCCATTCGTGAGTTTAGAAGCGTCAATTTTACAGTTTTGAAAAGATGATTGAAATCAATTATGACATCATCAGTGATGTCACAATTGACATTATCGGTTTTAAAATTACTGTCGTAGATCATGTCCGTGCCATCCGTGAGTTCAGAATCGTCAAATTTACAGTTTTTAAAAGATGGTTAAAATCAATTATGACATCATCAGTGATGTCACAATTGACATTATTGGTTTTAAAATTACTGTCGTAGATGATGTCCGTGCCATCTTTGAGTTCAGAAGCGTCAATTTTACAGTTACGAAAAGATGGTCAAAATCAATTATGACATCATCAGTGATGTCATTATTGAAATTATCGGTTTTAATATTACTGTCGTAGATGATGTCCGTGCCATCCGTGAGTTCAGAAGTGTCAATTTTACAGTTTCGAAAAGATGGTTAAAATCAATTATGACATCATCAGTGATGTCACAATTGACATTATCGGTTTTAAAATTACTGTCGTAGATGATGTCCGTGCCATCCGTGAGTTCAGAAGCGTCAATTTTACAGTTTCGAAAAGATGGTCAAAATCAATTATGACATCATCAGTGATGTCACAATTGACATTATCGGTTTTAAAATTACTGTCGTAGATGATGTCTGTGCCATTCGTGAGTTCAGAAGCGTCAATTTTACAGTTTTGAAAAGATGGTTGAAATCAATTATGACATCATCAGTGATGTCACAATTGACATTATCGGTTTTAAAATTACTGTCGTAGATCATGTCCGTGCCATCCGTGAGTTCAGAATCGTCATATTTACAGTTTCGAAAAGTTGGTCGAAATCAATTATGACATCATCAGTGATGTCACAATTGACATTATCGGTTTTAAAATTACTGTCGTAGATGATGTCTGTGCCATTCGTGAGTTCAGAAGCGTAAATTTTACAGTTTTGAAAAGATGGTCGAAATCAATTATGACATCATCAGTGATGTCACAATTGACATTATCGGTTTTAAAATTACTGTCGTAGATGATGTCCGTGCCATTCGTGAGTTTAGAAGCGTCAATTTTACAGTTTTGAAAAGATGGTTGAAATCAATTATGACATCATCAGTGATGTCACAATTGACATTATCGGTTTTAAAATTACTGTCGTAGATGATGTCCGTGCCATCCGTGATTTCAGAAGCGTCAATTTTACAGTTTTGAAAAGATGGTCGAAATCAATTATGACATCATCAGTGATGTCACAGTTGACATTATCGGTTTTAAAATTACTGTCGTAGATGATGTCCGTGCCATCCGTGAGTTCAGAAGCATCAATTTTACAGTTTCGAAAAGATGGTCAAAATCAATTATGACATCATCACTGATGTCACAATTGACATTATCGGTTTTAAAATTACTGTCGTAGATGATGTCCGTGCCATCCGTGAGTTCAGAACCGTCAAATTTACTGTTTTGAAAAGATGGTTAAAATCAATTATGACATCATCAGTGATGTGACAATTGACATTATTGGTTTTAAAATTACTGTCGTAGATGATGTCCGTGCCATCCGTGAGTTCAGAAGCGTAAATTTTACAGTTTTGAAAAGATGGTTAAAATCAATTATGACATCATCAGTGATGTCACAATTGACATTATTGGTTTTAAAATTACTGTCGTAGATGATGTCCGTGCCATCTTTGAGTTCAGAAGCGTCAATTTTACAGTTACGAAAAGATGGTCAAAATCAATTATGACATCATCAGTGATGTCATTATTGAAATTATCGGTTTTAAAATTACTGTCGTAGATGATGTCCGTGCCATCCGTGAGTTCAGAAGTGTCAATTTTACAGTTTCGAAAAGATGGTCAAAATCAATTATGACATCATCAGTGATGTCACAATTGACATTATCGGTTTTAAAATTAGTGTCGTAGATGATGTCCGTTCCATCCGTGAGTTCAGAAGCGTCAATTTTACAGTTTTGAAAATATATCGAAATCAATTATGACATCATCAGTGATGTCACAATTGACATTATCGGTTTTAAAATGACTGTCGTAGATGATGTCCTTGCCATCTGTGCGTTCAGAAGCGTCAATTTTACAGTTTTGAAAAGATGGTTAAAATCAATTATGACATCATCAGTGATGTCCCAATTGACATTATCGGTTAAAATCAATTATGACATCATCAGTGATGTCCCAATTGACATTATCGGTTTTAAAATTACTGTCGTAGATGATGTCCGTGCCATCCGTGAGTTCAGAAGTGCCAATTTTACAGTTTTGAAAAGATGGTCAAAATCAATTATGACATCATCAGTGATGTCACAATTGACATTATCGGTTTTAAAATTACTGTCGTAGATGATGTCCGTGCCATCCGTGAGTTCAGAAGCGTCAATTTTACAGTTTTGAAAAGATGGTCAAAATCAATTATGACATCATCAGTGATGTCACAATTGACATTATCGGTTTTAATATTACTGTTGTAGATGATGCCTGTGCCATTCGTGAGTTCAGAAGCGTCAATTTTACTGTTTTGAAAAGATGGTCGAAATCAATTATGACATCAGTGATGTCACAATTGACATTATCGGTTTTATAATTACTGTCGTAGATGATGTCCGTGCCATCCGTGAGTTCAGAAGCATCAATTTTACAGTTTTGAAAAGATGGTTGAAATCAATTATGACATCATCATTGATGTCACAATTGACATTATCGGTTTTAAAATTACTGTCGTAGATGATGTCCGTTCCATCCGTGAGTTCAGAAGCGTCAATTTTACAGTTTCGAAAAGATGGTCGAAATCAATTATGACATCATCAGTGATGTCACAATTGACATTATTGGTTTTAAAATTACTGTCGTACATGATGTCCGTGCCATCCGTGAGTTCAGAATCGTCAAATTTACAGTTTCGAAAAGTTGGTCGAAATCAATTATGACATCATCAGTGATGTCACAATTGACATTATAGGTTTTAAAATTACTGTCGTAGATGATGTCTGTGCCATTTGTGAGTTCAGAAGCGTCAATTTTACTGTTTTGAAAAGATGGTCGAAATCAATTATGACATCATCAGTAATGTCACAATTGACATTATCGGTTTTACAATTACTGTCGTAGATGATGTCCGTGCCATTCGTGAGTTCAGAAGCGTCAATTTTACAGTTTTGAAAAGATATCGAAATCAATTATGACATCATCAGTGTCGTCACAATTGACATTATCGGTTTTAAAATTACTGTCGTAGATGATGTCCGTGCCATCCGTGATTTCAGAAGCGTAAATTTTACAGTTTTGAAAAGATATCGAAATCAATTATGACATCATCAGTGATGTCACAGTTGACATTATCGGTTTTAAAATTACTGTCGTAGATGATGTCCGTGCCATCCGTGAGTTCAGAAGCGTCAATTTTACAGTTTCGAAAAGATGGTCAAAATCAATTATGACATCGTCACTGATGTTACAATTGACATTATCGGTTTTAAAATTACTGTCGTAGATGATGTCCGTGCCATCCGTGAGTTCAGAATCGTCAAATTTACAGTTTTGAAAAGATGGTTAAAAACAATTATGACATCATCAGTGATGTCACAATTGACATTATTGGTTTTAAAATTACTGTCGTAGATGATGTCCGTGCCATCTTTGAGTTCAGAAGCGTCAATTTTACAGTTACGAAAAGATGGTCAAAATCAATTATGACATCATCAGTGATGTCATTATTGAAATTATCGGTTTTAAAATTACTGTCGTAGATGATGTCCGTGCCATCCGTGAGTTCAGAAGTGTCAATTTTACAGTTTCGAAAAGATGGTCAAAATCAATTATGACATCATCAGTGATGTCACAATTGACATTATCGGTTTTAAAATTACTGTCGTAGATGATGTCCGTGCCATCCGTGAGTTCAGAAGCGTCAATTTTACAGTTTCGAAAAGATGGTCAAAATCAATTATGACATCATCAGTGATGTCACAATTGACATTATCGGTTTTAAAATTACTGTCGTAGATGATGTCTGTGCCATTCGTGAGTTCATAAGCGTCAATTTTACTGTTTTGAAAAGATGGTCGAAATCAATTATGACATCATCAGTGATGTCACAATTGACATTATCGGTTTTAAAATTACTGTCGTAGATGATGTCCGTGCCATTCGTGAGTTCAGAAGCGTCAATTTTACTGTTTTGAAAAGATGGTCGAAATCAATTATGACATCAGTGATGTCACAATTGACATTATCGGTTTTATAATTACTGTCGTAGATGATGTCCGTGCCATCCGTGAGTTCAGAAGCATCAATTTTACAGTTTTGAAAAGATGGTTGAAATCAATTATGACATCATCATTGATGTCACAATTGACATTATCGGTTTTAAAATTACTGTCGTAGATGATGTCCGTTCCATCCGTGAGTTCAGAAGCGTCAATTTTACAGTTTCGAAAAGATGGTCGAAATCAATTATGACATCATCAGTGATGTCACAATTGACATTATTGGTTTTAAAATTACTGTCGTACATGATGTCCGTGCCATCCGTGAGTTCAGAATCGTCAAATTTACAGTTTCGAAAAGTTGGTCGAAATCAATTATGACATCATCAGTGATGTCACAATTGATATTATAGGTTTTAAAATTACTGTCGTAGATGATGTCTGTGCCATTTGTGAGTTCAGAAGCGTCAATTTTACTGTTTTGAAAAGATGGTCGAAATCAATTATGACATCATCAGTAATGTCACAATTGACATTATCGGTTTTAAAATTACTGTCGTAGATGATGTCCGTGCCATCCGTGATTTCAGAAGCGTCAATTTTACAGTTTTGAAAAGATATCGAAATCAATTATGACATCATCAGTGATGTCACAATTGACATTATCGGTTTTAAAATTACTGTCGTAGATGATGTCCGTGCCATCCGTGAGTTCAGAAGCGTCAATTTTACAGTTTTGAAAAGATGGTTAAAATCAATTATGACATCATCAGTGATGTCACAATTGACATTATTGGTTTTAAAATTACTGTCGTAGATGATGTCCGTGCCATCTTTGAGTTCAGAAGCGTCAATTTTACAGTTCCGAAAAGATGGTCAAAATCAATTATGACATCATCAGTGATGTCATTATTGAAATTATCGGTTTTAAAATTACTGTCGTAGATGATGTCCGTGCCATCCGTGAGTTCAGAAGTGTCAATTTTACAGTTTCGAAAAGATGGTCAAAATCAATTATGACATCATCAGTGATGTCACAATTGACATTATCGGTTTTAAAATTACTGTCATAGATGATGTCCGTGCCATCCGTGAGTTCAGAAGCGTCAATTTTACAGTTTCGAAAAGATGGTCAAAATCAATTATGACATCATCAGTGATGTCACAATTGACATTATCGGTTTTAAAATTACTGTCGTAGATGATGTCTGTGCCATTCGTGAGTTCAGAAGCGTCAATTTTACTGTTTTGAAAAGATAGTCGAAATCAATTATGACATCATCAGTGATGTCACAATTGACATTATCGGTTTTAAAATTACTGTCGTAGATGATGTCCGTGCCATTCGTGAGTTCAGAAGCGTCAATTTTACAGTTTTGAAAAGATGATTGAAATCAATTATGACATCATCAGTGATGTCACAATTGACATTATCGGTTTTAAAATTACTGTCGTAGATCATGTCCGTGCCATCCGTGAGTTCAGAATCGTCAAATTTACAGTTTCGAAAAGTTGGTCGAAATCAATTATGACATCATCAGTGATGTCACAATTGACATTATCGGTTTTAAAATTACTGTCGTAGATCATGTCCGTGCCATCCGTGAGTTCAGAATCGTCAATTTTACAGTTTTGAAAAGATGGTCGAAATCAATTATGACATCATCAGTGATGTCACAGTTGACATTATCGGTTTTAAAATTACTGTCGTAGATGATGTCCGTGCCATCCGTGAGTTCAGAAGCGTCAATTTTACAGTTTCGAAAAGATGGTCAAAATCAATTATGACATCATCACTGATGTCACAATTGACATTATCGGTTTTAAAATTACTGTCGTAGATGATGTCCGTGCCATCCGTGAGTTCAGAATCGTCAAATTTACAGTTTTTAAAAGATGGTTAAAATCAATTATGACATCATCAGTGATGTCACAATTGACATTATTGGTTTTAAAATTACTGTCGTAGATGATGTCCGTGCCATCCGTGAGTTCAGAAGCGTCAATTTTACAGTTTTGAAAAGATGGTTAAAATCAATTATGACATCATCAGTGATGTCACAATTGACATTATTGGTTTTAAAATTACTGTCGTAGATGATGTCCGTGCCATCTTTGAGTTCAGAAGCGTCAATTTTACAGTTACGAAAAGATGGTCAAAATCAATTATGACATCATCAGTGATGTCATTATTGAAATTATCGGTTTTAATATTACTGTCGTAGATGATGTCCGTGCCATCCGTGAGTTCAGAAGTGTCAATTTTACAGTTTCGAAAAGATGGTTAAAATCAATTATGACATCATCAGTGATGTCACAATTGACATTATCGGTTTTAAAATTACTGTCGTAGATGATGTCCGTGCCATCCGTGAGTTCAGAAGCGTCAATTTTACAGTTTCGAAAAGATGGTCAAAATCAATTATGACATCATCAGTGATGTCACAATTGACATTATCGGTTTTAAAATTACTGTCGTAGATGATGTCTGTGCCATTCGTGAGTTCAGAAGCGTCAATTTTACAGTTTTGAAAAGATGGTTGAAATCAATTATGACATCATCAGTGATGTCACAATTGACATTATCGGTTTTAAAATTACTGTCGTAGATCATGTCCGTGCCATCCGTGAGTTCAGAATCGTCATATTTACAGTTTCGAAAAGTTGGTCGAAATCAATTATGACATCATCAGTGATGTCACAATTGACATTATCGGTTTTAAAATTACTGTCGTAGATGATGTCTGTGCCATTCGTGAGTTCAGAAGCGTAAATTTTACAGTTTTGAAAAGATGGTCGAAATCAATTATGACATCATCAGTGATGTCACAATTGACATTATCGGTTTTAAAATTACTGTCGTAGATGATGTCCGTGCCATTCGTGAGTTTAGAAGCGTCAATTTTACAGTTTTGAAAAGATGGTTGAAATCAATTATGACATCATCAGTGATGTCACAATTGACATTATCGTTTTAAAATTACTGTCGTAGATGATGTCCGTGCCATCCGTGATTTCAGAAGCGTCAATTTTACAGTTTTGAAAAGATGGTCGAAATCAATTATGACATCATCAGTGATGTCACAGTTGACATTATCGGTTTTAAAATTACTGTCGTAGATGATGTCCGTGCCATCCGTGAGTTCAGAAGCATCAATTTTACAGTTTCGAAAAGATGGTCAAAATCAATTATGACATCATCACTGATGTCACAATTGACATTATCGGTTTTAAAATTACTGTCGTAGATGATGTCCGTGCCATCCGTGAGTTCAGAACCGTCAAATTTACTGTTTTGAAAAGATGGTTAAAATCAATTATGACATCATCAGTGATGTGACAATTGACATTATTGGTTTTAAAATTACTGTCGTAGATGATGTCCGTGCCATCCGTGAGTTCAGAAGCGTCAATTTTACAGTTTTGAAAAGATGGTTAAAATCAATTATGACATCATCAGTGATGTCACAATTGACATTATTGGTTTTAAAATTACTGTCGTAGATGATGTCCGTGCCATCTTTGAGTTCAGAAGCGTCAATTTTACAGTTACGAAAAGATGGTCAAAATCAATTATGACATCATCAGTGATGTCATTATTGAAATTATCGGTTTTAAAATTACTGTCGTAGATGATGTCCGTGCCATCCGTGAGTTCAGAAGTGTCAATTTTACAGTTTCGAAAAGATGGTCAAAATCAATTATGACATCATCAGTGATGTCACAATTGACATTATCGGTTTTAAAATTAGTGTCGTAGATGATGTCCGTTCCATCCGTGAGTTCAGAAGCGTCAATTTTACAGTTTTGAAAATATATCGAAATCAATTATGACATCATCAGTGATGTCACAATTGACATTATCGGTTTTAAAATGACTGTCGTAGATGATGTCCTTGCCATCTGTGCGTTCAGAAGCGTCAATTTTACAGTTTTGAAAAGATGGTTAAAATCAATTATGACATCATCAGTGATGTCACAATTGACATTATCGGTTTTAAAATTACTGTCGTAGATGATGTCCGTGCCATCCGTGAGTTCAGAAGTGCCAATTTTACAGTTTTGAAAAGATGGTCAAAATCAATTATGACATCATCAGTGATGTCACAATTGACATTATCGGTTTTAAAATTACTGTCGTAGATGATGTCCGTGCCATCCGTGAGTTCAGAAGCGTCAATTTTACAGTTTTGAAAAGATGGTCAAAATCAATTATGACATCATCAGTGATGTCACAATTGACATTATCGGTTTTAATATTACTGTTGTAGATGATGCCTGTGCCATTCGTGAGTTCAGAAGCGTCAATTTTACTGTTTTGAAAAGATGGTCGAAATCAATTATGACATCAGTGATGTCACAATTGACATTATCGGTTTTATAATTACTGTCGTAGATGATGTCCGTGCCATCCGTGAGTTCAGAAGCATCAATTTTACAGTTTTGAAAAGATGGTTGAAATCAATTATGACATCATCATTGATGTCACAATTGACATTATCGGTTTTAAAATTACTGTCGTAGATGATGTCCGTTCCATCCGTGAGTTCAGAAGCGTCAATTTTACAGTTTCGAAAAGATGGTCGAAATCAATTATGACATCATCAGTGATGTCACAATTGACATTATTGGTTTTAAAATTACTGTCGTACATGATGTCCGTGCCATCCGTGAGTTCAGAATCGTCAAATTTACAGTTTCGAAAAGTTGGTCGAAATCAATTATGACATCATCAGTGATGTCACAATTGACATTATAGGTTTTAAAATTACTGTCGTAGATGATGTCTGTGCCATTTGTGAGTTCAGAAGCGTCAATTTTACTGTTTTGAAAAGATGGTCGAAATCAATTATGACATCATCAGTAATGTCACAATTGACATTATCGGTTTTACAATTACTGTCGTAGATGATGTCCGTGCCATTCGTGAGTTCAGAAGCGTCAATTTTACAGTTTTGAAAAGATATCGAAATCAATTATGACATCATCAGTGTCGTCACAATTGACATTATCGGTTTTAAAATTACTGTCGTAGATGATGTCCGTGCCATCCGTGATTTCAGAAGCGTAAATTTTACAGTTTTGAAAAGATATCGAAATCAATTATGACATCATCAGTGATGTCACAGTTGACATTATCGGTTTTAAAATTACTGTCGTAGATGATGTCCGTGCCATCCGTGAGTTCAGAAGCGTCAATTTTACAGTTTCGAAAAGATGGTCAAAATCAATTATGACATCGTCACTGATGTTACAATTGACATTATCGGTTTTAAAATTACTGTCGTAGATGATGTCCGTGCCATCCGTGAGTTCAGAATCGTCAAATTTACAGTTTTGAAAAGATGGTTAAAATCAATTATGACATCATCAGTGATGTCACAATTGACATTATTGGTTTTAAAATTACTGTCGTAGATGATGTCCGTGCCATCTTTGAGTTCAGAAGCGTCAATTTTACAGTTACGAAAAGATGGTCAAAATCAATTATGACATCATCAGTGATGTCATTATTGAAATTATCGGTTTTAAAATTACTGTCGTAGATGATGTCCGTGCCATCCGTGAGTTCAGAAGTGTCAATTTTACAGTTTCGAAAAGATGGTCAAAATCAATTATGACATCATCAGTGATGTCACAATTGACATTATCGGTTTTAAAATTACTGTCGTAAATGATGTCCGTGCCATCCGTGAGTTCAGAAGCGTCAATTTTACAGTTTCGAAAAGATGGTCAAAATCAATTATGACATCATCAGTGATGTCACAATTGACATTATCGGTTTTAAAATTACTGTCGTAGATGATGTCTGTGCCATTCGTGAGTTCATAAGCGTCAATTTTACTGTTTTGAAAAGATGGTCGAAATCAATTATGACATCATCAGTGATGTCACAATTGACATTATCGGTTTTAAAATTACTGTCGTAGATGATGTCCGTGCCATTCGTGAGTTCAGAAGCGTCAATTTTACTGTTTTGAAAAGATGGTCGAAATCAATTATGACATCAGTGATGTCACAATTGACATTATCGGTTTTATAATTACTGTCGTAGATGATGTCCGTGCCATCCGTGAGTTCAGAAGCATCAATTTTACAGTTTTGAAAAGATGGTTGAAATCAATTATGACATCATCATTGATGTCACAATTGACATTATCGGTTTTAAAATTACTGTCGTAGATGATGTCCGTTCCATCCGTGAGTTCAGAAGCGTCAATTTTACAGTTTCGAAAAGATGGTCGAAATCAATTATGACATCATCAGTGATGTCACAATTGACATTATTGGTTTTAAAATTACTGTCGTACATGATGTCCGTGCCATCCGTGAGTTCAGAATCGTCAAATTTACAGTTTCGAAAAGTTGGTCGAAATCAATTATGACATCATCAGTGATGTCACAATTGATATTATAGGTTTTAAAATTACTGTCGTAGATGATGTCTGTGCCATTTGTGAGTTCAGAAGCGTCAATTTTACTGTTTTGAAAAGATGGTCGAAATCAATTATGACATCATCAGTAATGTCACAATTGACATTATCGGTTTTACAATTACTGTCGTAGATGATGTCCGTGCCATTCGTGAGTTCAGAAGCGTCAATTTTACAGTTTTGAAAAGATATCGAAATCAATTATGACATCATCAGTGTCGTCACAATTGACATTATCGGTTTTAAAATTACTGTCGTAGATGATGTCCGTGCCATCCGTGATTTCAGAAGCGTCAATTTTACAGTTTTGAAAAGATATCGAAATCAATTATGACATCATCAGTGATGTCACAGTTGACATTATCGGTTTTAAAATTACTGTCGTAGATGATGTCCGTGCCATCCGTGAGTTCAGAACCGTCAAATTTACTGTTTTGAAAAGATGGTTAAAATCAATTATGACATCATCAGTGATGTGACAATTGACATTATTGGTTTTAAAATTACTGTCGTAGATGATGTCCGTGCCATCCGTGAGTTCAGAAGCGTCAATTTTACAGTTTTGAAAAGATGGTTAAAATCAATTATGACATCATCAGTGATGTCACAATTGACATTATTGGTTTTAAAATTACTGTCGTAGATGATGTCCGTGCCATCTTTGAGTTCAGAAGCGTCAATTTTACAGTTACGAAAAGATGGTCAAAATCAATTATGACATCATCAGTGATGTCATTATTGAAATTATCGGTTTTAAAATTACTGTCGTAGATGATGTCCGTGCCATCCGTGAGTTCAGAAGTGTCAATTTTACAGTTTCGAAAAGATGGTCAAAATCAATTATGACATCATCAGTGATGTCACAATTGACATTATCGGTTTTAAAATTAGTGTCGTAGATGATGTCCGTTCCATCCGTGAGTTCAGAAGCGTCAATTTTACAGTTTTGAAAATATATCGAAATCAATTATGACATCATCAGTGATGTCACAATTGACATTATCGGTTTTAAAATGACTGTCGTAGATGATGTCCTTGCCATCTGTGCGTTCAGAAGCGTCAATTTTACAGTTTTGAAAAGATGGTTAAAATCAATTATGACATCATCAGTGATGTCACAATTGACATTATCGGTTTTAAAATTACTGTCGTAGATGATGTCCGTGCCATCCGTGAGTTCAGAAGTGCCAATTTTACAGTTTTGAAAAGATGGTCAAAATCAATTATGACATCATCAGTGATGTCACAATTGACATTATCGGTTTTAAAATTACTGTCGTAGATGATGTCCGTGCCATCCGTGAGTTCAGAAGCGTCAATTTTACAGTTTTGAAAAGATGGTCAAAATCAATTATGACATCATCAGTGATGTCACAATTGACATTATCGGTTTTAATATTACTGTTGTAGATGATGCCTGTGCCATTCGTGAGTTCAGAAGCGTCAATTTTACTGTTTTGAAAAGATGGTCGAAATCAATTATGACATCAGTGATGTCACAATTGACATTATCGGTTTTATAATTACTATCGTAGATGATGTCCGTGCCATCCGTGAGTTCAGAAGCATCAATTTTACAGTTTTGAAAAGATGGTTGAAATCAATTATGACATCATCATTGATGTCACAATTGACATTATCGGTTTTAAAATTACTGTCGTAGATGATGTCCGTTCCATCCGTGAGTTCAGAAGCGTCAATTTTACAGTTTCGAAAAGATGGTCGAAATCAATTATGACATCATCAGTGATGTCACAATTGACATTATTGGTTTTAAAATTACTGTCGTACATGATGTCCGTGCCATCCGTGAGTTCAGAATCGTCAAATTTACAGTTTCGAAAAGTTGGTCGAAATCAATTATGACATCATCAGTGATGTCACAATTGACATTATAGGTTTTAAAATTACTGTCGTAGATGATGTCTGTGCCATTTGTGAGTTCAGAAGCGTCAATTTTACTGTTTTGAAAAGATGGTCGAAATCAATTATGACATCATCAGTAATGTCACAATTGACATTATCGGTTTTACAATTACTGTCGTAGATGATGTCCGTGCCATTCGTGAGTTCAGAAGCGTCAATTTTACAGTTTTGAAAAGATATCGAAATCAATTATGACATCATCAGTGTCGTCACAATTGACATTATCGGTTTTAAAATTACTGTCGTAGATGATGTCCGTGCCATCCGTGATTTCAGAAGCGTAAATTTTACAGTTTTGAAAAGATATCGAAATCAATTATGACATCATCAGTGATGTCACAGTTGACATTATCGGTTTTAAAATTACTGTCGTAGATGATGTCCGTGCCATCCGTGAGTTCAGAAGCGTCAATTTTACAGTTTCGAAAAGATGGTCAAAATCAATTATGACATCGTCACTGATGTTACAATTGACATTATCGGTTTTAAAATTACTGTCGTAGATGATGTCCGTGCCATCCGTGAGTTCAGAATCGTCAAATTTACAGTTTTGAAAAGATGGTTAAAATCAATTATGACATCATCAGTGATGTCACAATTGACATTATTGGTTTTAAAATTACTGTCGTAGATGATGTCCGTGCCATCTTTGAGTTCAGAAGCGTCAATTTTACAGTTACGAAAAGATGGTCAAAATCAATTATGACATCATCAGTGATGTCATTATTGAAATTATCGGTTTTAAAATTACTGTCGTAGATGATGTCCGTGCCATCCGTGAGTTCAGAAGTGTCAATTTTACAGTTTCGAAAAGATGGTCAAAATCAATTATGACATCATCAGTGATGTCACAATTGACATTATCGGTTTTAAAATTACTGTCGTAGATGATGTCCGTGCCATCCGTGAGTTCAGAAGCGTCAATTTTACAGTTTCGAAAAGATGGTCAAAATCAATTATGACATCATCAGTGATGTCACAATTGACATTATCGGTTTTAAAATTACTGTCGTAGATGATGTCTGTGCCATTCGTGAGTTCATAAGCGTCAATTTTACTGTTTTGAAAAGATGGTCGAAATCAATTATGACATCATCAGTGATGTCACAATTGACATTATCGGTTTTAAAATTACTGTCGTAGATGATGTCCGTGCCAATCGTGAGTTCAGAAGCGTCAATTTTACAGTTTTGAAAAGATGGTTGAAATCAATTATGACATCATCAGTGATGTCACAATTGACATTATCGGTTTTAAAATTACTGTCGTAGATCATGTCCGTGCCATCCGTGAGTTCAGAATCGTCAAATTTACAGTTTCGAAAAGTTGGTCGAAATCAATTATGACATCATCAGTGATGTCACAATTGACATTATCGGTTTGAAAATTACTGTCGTAGATGATGTCTGTGCCATTCGTGAGTTCAGAATCGTAAATTTTACAGTTTTGAAAAGATGGTCGAAATCAATTATGACATCATCAGTGATGTCACAATTGACATTATCGGTTTTAAAATTCCTGTCGTAGATGATGTCCGTGCCATTCGTGAGTTTAGAAGCGTCAATTTTACAGTTTTGAAAAGATGGTTGAAATCAATTATGACATCATCAGTGATGTCACAATTGACATTATCGGTTTTAAAATTACTGTCGTAGATGATGTCCGTGCCATCCGTGAGTTCAGAAGCGTCAATTTTACAGTTTCGAAAAGATGGTCAAAATCAATTATGACATCATCACTGATGTCACAATTGACATTATCGGTTTTAAAATTACTGTCGTAGATGATGTCCGTGCCATCCGTGAGTTCAGAACCGTCAAATTTACTGTTTTGAAAAGATGGTTAAAATCAATTATGACATCATCAGTGATGTCACAATTGACATTATTGGTTTTAAAATTACTGTCGTAGATGATGTCCGTGCCATCCGTGAGTTCAGAAGCGTCAATTTTACAGTTTTGAAAAGATGGTTAAAATCAATTATGACATCATCAGTGATGTCACAATTGACATTATTGGTTTTAAAATTACTGTCGTAGATGATGTCCGTGCCATCTTTGAGTTCAGAAGCGTCAATTTTTCAGTTACGAAAAGATGGTCAAAATCAATTATGACATCATCAGTGATGTCATTATTGAAATTATCGGTTTTAAAATTACTGTCGTAGATGATGTCCGTGCCATCCGTGAGTTCAGAAGTGTCAATTTTACAGTTTCGAAAAGATGGTCGAAATCAATTATGACATCATCAGTGATGTCACAATTGACATTATCGGTTTTAAAATTACGGTCGTAGATGATGTCCGTGCCATCCGTGAGTTCAGAACGTCAATTTTACAGTTTCGAAAAGATGGTCAAAATCAATTATGACATCATCAGTGATGTCACAATTGACATTATCGGTTTTAAAATTACTGTCGTAGATGATGTCCGTGCCATCCGTGAGTTCAGAACGTCAATTTTACAGTTTCGAAAAGATGGTCAAAATCAATTATGACATCATCAGTGATGTCACAATTGACATTATCGGTTTTAAAATTAGTGTCGTAGATGATGTCCGTTCCATCCGTGAGTTCAGAAGCGTCAATTTTACAGTTTCGAAAAGATGGTCAAAATCAATTATGACATCATCAGTGATGTCACAATTGACATTATCGGTTTTAAAATTACTGTCGTAGATGATGTCTGTGCCATCCGTGAGTTCAGAAGTGTCAATTTTACAGTTTCGAAAAGATGGTTAAAATCAATTATGACATCATCAGTGATGTCACAATTGACATTATCGGTTTTAAAATTACTGTCGTAGATGATGTCCGTGCAATCCGTGATTTCAGAAGCATCAATTTTACATCTTTGAAAAGATGGTCGAAATCAATTATGACATCATCAGTGATGTCACAGTTGACATTATCGGTTTTAAAATTACTGTCGTAGATGATGTCTGTGCCATTCGTGAGTTTAGAAGCGTCAATTTTACAGTTTTGAAAAGATGTTTGAAATCAATTATGACATCATCAGTGATGTCACAATTGACATTATCGGTTTTAAAATTACTGTCGTAGATGATGTCCGTGCCATCCGTGATTTCAGAAGCGTCAATTTTACAGTTTTGAAAAGATGGTCGAAATCAATTATGACATCATCAGTGATGTCACAGTTGACATTATCGGTTTTAAAATTACTGTCGTAGATGATGTCCGTGCCATCCGTGAGTTCAGAAGCGTCAATTTTACAGTTTCGAAAAGATGGTCAAAATCAATTATGACATCATCACTGATGTCACAATTGACATTATCGGTTTTAAAATTACTGTCGTAGATGATGTCCGTGCCATCCGTGAGTTCAGAAGCGTCAATTTTACAGTTTTGAAAAGATGGTTAAAATCAATTATGACATCATCAGTGATGTCACAATTGACATTATTGGTTTTAAAATTACTGTCGTAGATGATGTCCGTGCCATCTTTGAGTTCAGAAGCGTCAATTTTACAGTTACGAAAAGATGGTCAAAATCAATTATGACATCATCAGTGATGTCATTATTGAAATTATCGGTTTTAAAATTACTGTCGTAGATGATGTCCGTGCCATCCGTGAGTTCAGAAGTGTCAATTTTACAGTTTCGAAAAGATGGTCGAAATCAATTATGACATCATCAGTGATGTCACAATTGACATTATCGGTTTTAAAATTACGGTCGTAGATGATGTCCGTGCCATCCGTGAGTTCAGAACGTCAATTTTACAGTTTCGAAAAGATGGTCAAAATCAATTATGACATCATCAGTGATGTCACAATTGACATTATCGGTTTTAAAATTACTGTCGTAGATGATGTCCGTGCCATCCGTGAGTTCAGAACGTCAATTTTACAGTTTCGAAAAGATGGTCAAAATCAATTATGACATCATCAGTGATGTCACAATTGACATTATCGGTTTTAAAATTAGTGTCGTAGATGATGTCCGTTCCATCCGTGAGTTCAGAAGCGTCAATTTTACAGTTTCGAAAAGATGGTCAAAATCAATTATGACATCATCAGTGATGTCACAATTGACATTATCGGTTTTAAAATTACTGTCGTAGATGATGTCTGTGCCATCCGTGAGTTCAGAAGTGTCAATTTTACAGTTTCGAAAAGATGGTCAAAATCAATTATGACATCATCAGTGATGTCACAATTGACATTATCGGTTTTAAAATTACTGTCGTAGATGATGTCTGTGCCATCCGTGAGTTCAGAAGTGTCAATTTTACAGTTTCGAAAAGATGGTTAAAATCAATTATGACATCATCAGTGATGTCACAATTGACATTATCGGTTTTAAAATTACTGTCGTAGATGATGTCCGTGCCATCCGTGAGTTCAGAAGCGTCAATTTTACAGTTTCGAAAAGATGGTCAAAATCAATTATGACATCATCAGTGATGTCACAATTGACATTATCGGTTTTAAAATTACTGTCGTAGATGATGTCCGTGCCATTCGTGAGTTTAGAAGCGTCAATTTTACAGTTTTGAAAAGATGGTTGAAATCAATTATGACATCATCAGTGATGTCACAATTGACATTATCGGTTTTAAAATTACTGTCGTAGATGATGTCCGTGCAATCCGTGATTTCAGAAGCATCAATTTTACATCTTTGAAAAGATGGTCGAAATCAATTATGACATCATCAGTGATGTCACAGTTGACATTATCGGTTTTAAAATTACTGTCGTAGATGATGTCTGTGCCATTCGTGAGTTCAGAAGCGTAAATTTTACAGTTTTGAAAAGATGGTCGAAATCAATTATGACATCATCAGTGATGTCACAATTGACATTATCGGTTTTAAAATTACTGTCGTAGATGATGTCCGTGCAATCCGTGATTTCAGAAGCATCAATTTTACATCTTTGAAAAGATGGTCGAAATCAATTATGACATCATCAGTGATGTCACAGTTGACATTATCGGTTTTAAAATTACTGTCGTAGATGATGTCTGTGCCATTCGTGAGTTTAGAAGCGTCAATTTTACAGTTTTGAAAAGATGTTTGAAATCAATTATGACATCATCAGTGATGTCACAGTTGACATTATCGGTTTTAAAATTACTGTCGTAGATGATGTCTGTGCCATTCGTGAGTTCAGAAGCGTCAATTTTACAGTTTCGAAAAGATGGTCAAAATCAATTATGACATCATCACTGATGTCACAATTGACATTATCGGTTTTAAAATTACTGTCGTAGATGATGTCCGTGCCATCCGTGAGTTCAGAAGCGTCAATTTTACAGTTTTGAAAAGATGGTTAAAATCAATTATGACATCATCAGTGATGTCACAATTGACATTATTGGTTTTAAAATTACTGTCGTAGATGATGTCCGTGCCATCTTTGAGTTCAGAAGCGTCAATTTTACAGTTACGAAAAGATGGTCAAAATTAATTATGACATCATCAGTGATGTCATTATTGAAATTATCGGTTTTAAAATTACTGTCGTAGATGATGTCCGTGCCATCCGTGAGTTCAGAAGTGTCAATTTTACAGTTTCGAAAAGATGGTCAAAATCAATTATGACATCATCAGTGATGTCACAATTGACATTATCGGTTTTAAAATTACTGTCGTAGATGATGTCCGTGCCATCCGTGAGTTCAGAAGCGTCAATTTTACAGTTTTGAAAAGATGGTTAAAATCAATTATGACATCATCAGTGATGTCACAATTGACATTATTGGTTTTAAAATTACTGTCGTAGATGATGTCCGTGCCATCTTTGAGTTCAGAAGCGTCAATTTTACAGTTACGAAAAGATGGTCGAAATCAATTATGACATCATCAGTGATGTCACAATTGACATTATCGGTTTTAAAATTACTGTCGTAGATGATGTCCGTGCCATTCGTGAGTTTAGAAGCGTCAATTTTACAGTTTTGAAAAGATGGTTGAAATCAATTATGACATCATCAGTGATGTCACAATTGACATTATCGGTTTTAAAATTACTGTCGTAGATGATGTCCGTGCCATCCGTGATTTCAGAAGCGTCAATTTTACAGTTTTGAAAAGATGGTCGAAATCAATTATGACATCATCAGTGATGTCACAGTTGACATTATCGGTTTTAAAATTACTGTCGTAGATGATGTCCGTGCCATCCGTGAGTTCAGAAGCGTCAATTTTACAGTTTCGAAAAGATGGTCAATATCAATTATGACATCATCACTGATGTCACAATTGACATTATCGGTTTTAAAATTACTGTCGTAGATGATGTCCGTGCCATCCGTGAGTTCAGAACCGTCAAATTTACTGTTTTGAAAAGATGGTTAAAATCAATTATGACATCATCAGTGATGTCACAATTGACATTATTGGTTTTAAAATTACTGTCGTAGATGATGTCCGTGCCATCCGTGAGTTCAGAAGTGTCAATTTTACAGTTTTGAAAAGATGGTTAAAATCAATTATGACATCATCAGTGATGTCACAATTGACATTATCGGTTTTAAAATTACTGTCGTAGATGATGTCCGTGCCATTCGTGAGTTTAGAAGCGTCAATTTTACAGTTTTGAAAAGATGGTTGAAATCAATTATGACATCATCAGTGATGTCACAATTGACATTATCGGTTTTAAAATTACTGTCGTAGATGATGTCCGTGCCATCCGTGATTTCAGAAGCGTCAATTTTACAGTTTTGAAAAGATGGTCGAAATCAATTATGACATCATCAGTGATGTCACAGTTGACATTATCGGTTTTAAAATTACTGTCGTAGATGATGTCCGTGCCATCCGTGAGTTCAGAAGCGTCAATTTTACAGTTTCGAAAAGATGGTCAATATCAATTATGACATCATCACTGATGTCACAATTGACATTATCGGTTTTAAAATTACTGTCGTAGATGATGTCCGTGCCATCCGTGAGTTCAGAACCGTCAAATTTACTGTTTTGAAAAGATGGTTAAAATCAATTATGACATCATCAGTGATGTCACAATTGACATTATTGGTTTTAAAATTACTGTCGTAGATGATGTCCGTGCCATCTTTGAGTTCAGAAGCGTCAATTTTACAGTTACGAAAAGATGGTCAAAATCAATTATGACATCATCAGTGATGTCATTATTGAAATTATCGGTTTTAAAATTACTGTCGTAGATGATGTCCGTGCCATCCGTGAGTTCAGAAGTGTCAATTTTACAGTTTCGAAAAGATGGTCAAAATCAATTATGACATCATCAGTGATGTCACAATTGACATTATCGGTTTTAAAATTACTGTCGTAGATGATGTCCGTGCCATCCGTGAGTTCAGAAGCGTCAATTTTACAGTTTTGAAAAGATGGTCAAATTCAATTATGACATCATCAGTGATGTCACAATTGACATTATCGGTTTTAAAATTACTGTCGTAGATGATGTCCGTGCCATCCGTGAGTTCAGAAGCGTCAATTTTACAGTTTCGAAAAGATGGTCAAAATCAATTATGACATCATCAGTGATGTCACAATTGACATTATCGGTTTTAAAATTACTGTCGTAGATGATGTCTGTGCCATTCGTGAGTTCATAAGCGTCAATTTTACTGTTTTGAAAAGATGGTCGAAATCAATTATGACATCATCAGTGATGTCACAATTGACATTATCGGTTTTAAAATTACTGTCGTAGATGATGTCCGTGCCATTCGTGAGTTCAGAAGCGTCAATTTTACAGTTTTGAAAAGATGGTTGAAATCAATTATGACATCATCAGTGATGTCACAATTGACATTATCGGTTTTAAAATTACTGTCGTAGATCATGTCCGTGCCATCCGTGAGTTCAGAATCGTCAAATTTACAGTTTCGAAAAGTTGGTCGAAATCAATTATGACATCATCAGTGATGTCACAATTGACATTATCGGTTTTAAAATTACTGTCGTAGATGATGTCTGTGCCATTCGTGAGTTCAGAAGCGTAAATTTTACAGTTTTGAAAAGATGGTCGAAATCAATTATGACATCATCAGTGATGTCACAATTGACATTATCGGTTTTAAAATTACTGTCGTAGATGATGTCCGTGCCATTCGTGAGTTCAGAAGCGTCAATTTTACAGTTTTGAAAAGATGGTTGAAATCAATTATGACATTATCAGTGATGTCACAATTGACATTATCGGTTTTAAAATTACTGTCGTAGATCATGTCCGTGCCATCCGTGAGTTCAGAATCGTCAAATTTACAGTTTCGAAAAGTTGGTCGAAATCAATTATGACATCATCAGTAATGTCACAATTGACATTATCGGTTTTAAAATTACTGTCGTAGATCATGTCCGTGCCATCCGTGAGTTCAGAATCGTCAAATTTACAGTTTCGAAAAGTTGGTCGAAATCAATTATGACATCATCAGTGATGTCACAATTGACATTATCGGTTTTAAAATTTCTGTCGTAGATGATGTCCGTGCCATTCGTGAGTTCAGAAGCGTCAATTTTACAGTTTTGAAAAGATATCGAAATCAATTATGACATCATCAGTGATGTCACAATTGACATTATCGGTTTTAAAATTACTGTCGTAGATGATGTCCGTGCCATCCGTGAGTTCAGAAGCGTCAATTTTACAGTTTCGAAAAGATGGTCAAAATCAATTATGACATCATCAGTGATGTCACAATTGACATTATCGGTTTTAAAATTTCTGTCGTAGATGATGTCCGTGCCATCCGTGAGTTCAGAATCGTCAAATTTACAGTTTCGAAAAGATGGTTGAAATCAATTATGACATCATCAGTGATGTCACAATTGACATTATGGGTTTTAAAATTACTGTCGTAGATGATGTCCGTGCCATCCGTGAGTTCAGAAGCGTCAATTTTACAGTTTCGAAAAGATGGTCAAAATCAATTATGACATCATCAGTGATGTCACAATTGACATTATCGGTTTTAAAATTACTGTCGTAGATGATGTCTGTGCCATTCGTGAGTTCAGAAGCGTCAATTTTACTGTTTTGAAAAGATGGTCGAAATCAATTATGACATCATCAGTGATGTCACAATTGACATTATCGGTTTTAAAATTACTGTCGTAGATGATGTCCGTGCCATTCGTGAGTTCAGAAGCGTCAATTTTATAGTTTTGAAAAGATGGTTGAAATCAATTATGACATCATCAGTGATGTCACAATTGACATTATCGGTTTTAAAATTACTGTCGTAGATGATGTCCGTGCCATCCGTGAGTTCAGAAGCGTCAATTTTACAGTTTCGAAAAGATGGTCAAAATCAATTATGACATCATCAGTGATGTCACAATTGACATTATCGGTTTTAAAATTTCTGTCGTAGATGATGTCCGTGCCATCCGTGAGTTCAGAATCGTCAAATTTACAGTTTCGAAAAGATGGTTGAAATCAATTATGACATCATCAGTGATGTCACAATTGACATTATGGGTTTTAAAATTACTGTCGTAGATGATGTCCGTGCCATCCGTGAGTTCAGAAGCGTCAATTTTACAGTTTTGAAAAGATGGTTAAAATCAATTATGACATCATCAGTGATGTCACAATTGACATTATTGGTTTTAAAATTACTGTCGTAGATGATGTCCGTGCCATCCGTGAGTTCAGAAGCGTCAATTTTACAGTTTCGAAAAGATGGTCAAAATCAATTATGACATCATCAGTGATGTCACAATTGACATTATCGGTGTTAAAATTACTGTCGTAGATGATGTCTGTGCCATTCGTGAGTTCAGAAGCGTCAATTTTACTGTTTTGAAAAGATGGTCGAAATCAATAATGACATCATCAGTGATGTCACAATTGACATTATCGGTTTTAAAATTACTGTCGTAGATGATGTCCGTGCCATTCGTGAGTTCAGAAGCGTCAATTTTACAGTTTTGAAAAGATGGTTGAAATCAATTATGACATCATCAGTGATGTCACAATTGACATTATCGGTTTTAAAATTACTGTCGTAGATCATGTCCGTGCCATCCGTGAGTTCAGAATCGTCAAATTTACAGTTTCGAAAAGTTGGTCGAAATGAATTATGACATCATCAGTGATGTCACAATTGACATTATCGGTTTTAAAATTACTGTCGTAGATGATGTCTGTGCCATTCGTGAGTTCAGAAGCGTAAATTTTACAGTTTTTAAAAGATGGTCGAAATCAATTATGACATCATCAGTGATGTCACAATTGACATTATCGGTTTTAAAATTACTGTCTTAGATGATGTCCGTGCCATTCGTGAGTTTAGAAGCGTCAATTTTACAGTTTTGAAAAGATGGTTGAAATCAATTATGACATCATCAGTGATGTCACAATTGACATTATCGGTTTTAAAATTACTGTCGTAGATCATGTCCGTGCCATCCGTGAGTTCAGAATCGTCAAATTTACAGTTTCGAAAAGTTGGTCGAAATCAATTATGACATCATCAGTGATGTCACAATTGACATTATCGGTTTTAAAATTACTGTCGTAGATCATGTCCGTGCCATCCGTGAGTTCAGAATCGTCAAATTTACAGTTTCGAAAAGTTGGTCGAAATCAATTATGACATCATCAGTGATGTCACAATTGACATTATCGGTTTTAAAATTACTGTCGTAGATGATGTCTGTGCCATTCGTGAGTTCAGAAGCGTCATTTTTACAGTTTTGAAAAGATGGTCGAAATCAATTATGACATCATCAGTGATGTCACAATTGACATTATCGGTTTTAAAATTACTGTCGTAGATCATGTCCGTGCCATCCGTGAGTTCAGAATCGTCAAATTTACAGTTTCGAAAAGTTGGTCGAAATCAATTATGACATCATCAGTGATGTCACAATTGACATTATCGGTGTTAATATTACTGTCGTAGATGATGTCTGTGCCATTCGTGGGTTCAGAAGCGTCAATTATACTGTTTTGAAAAGATGGTCGAAATCAATTATGACATCATCAGTGATGTCACAATTGACATTATCGGTTTTATAATTACTGTCGTAGATGATTTCCGTGCCATCCGTGAGTTCAGAAGCATCAATTTTACAGTTTTGAAAAGATGGTTGAAATCAATTATGACATCATCATTGATGTCACAATTGACATTATCGGTTTTAAAATTACTGTCGTAGATCATGTCCGTGCCATCCGTGAGTTCAGAATCGTCAAATTTACAGTTTCGAAAAGTTGGTCGAAATCAATTATGACATCATCAGTGATGTCACAATTGACATTATCGGTTTTAAAATTACTGTCGTAGATGATGTCCGTGCCATCCGTGAGTTCAGAAGCGTCAATTTCACAGTTTCGAAAAGATGGTCAAAATCAATTATGACATCATCAGTGATGTCACAATTGACATTATTGGTTTTAAAATTACTGTCGTAGATGATGTCCGTGCCATCCGTGAGTTCAGAAGTGTCAATTTTACAGTTTCGAAAAGATGGTCAAAATCAATTATGACATCATCAGTGATGTCACAATTGACATTATCGGTTTTAAAATTACTGTCGTAGATGATGTCCGTGCCATCCGTGAGTTCAGAAGCGTCAATTTTACAGTTTCGATAAGATGGTCAAAATCAATTATGACATCATCAGTGATGTCACAATTGACATTATCGGTTTTAAAATTACTGTCGTAGATGATGTCCGTGCCATCCGTGAGTTCAGAAGCGTCAATTTCACAGTTTCGAAAAGATGGTCAAAATCAATTATGACATCATCACTGATGTCACAATTGACATTATCGGTTTTAAAATTACTGTCGTAGATGATGTCCGTGCCATCCGTGAGTTCAGAATCGTCAAATTGACAGTTTTGAAAAGATGGTTAAAATCAATTATGACATCATCAGTGATGTCACAATTGACATTATTGGTTTTAAAATTACTGTCGTAGATGATGTCCGTGCCATCCGTGAGTTCAGAAGCGTCAATTTTACAGTTTTAAAAAGATGGTTAAAATCAATTATGACATCATCAGTGATGTCACAATTGACATTATTGGTTTTAAAATTACTGTCGTAGATGATGTCCGTGCCATCTTTGAGTTCAGAAGCATCAATTTTACAGTTACGAAAAGATGGTCAAAATCAATTATGACATCATCAGTGATGTCATTATTGAAATTATCGGTTTTAAAATTACTGTCGTAGATGATGTCCGTGCCATCCGTGAGTTCAGAAGTGTCAATTTTACAGTTTTGAAAAGATATTCAAAATCAATTATGACATCATCAGTGATGTCACAATTGACATTATCGGTTTTAAAATTACTGTCGTAGATGATGTCCGTGCCATCCGTGAGTTCAGAAGCGTCAATTTTACAGTTTCGAAAAGATGGTCAAAATCAATTATGACATCATCAGTGATGTCACAATTGACATTATCGGTTTTAAAATTACTGTCGTAGATGATGTCCGTGCCATTCGTGAGTTCAGAAGCGTCAATTTTACAGTTTTGAAAAGATGGTTGAAATCAATTATGACATCATCAGTGATGTCACAATTGACATTATCGGTTTTAAAATTACTGTCGTAGATCATGTCCGTGCCATCCGTGAGTTCAGAATCGTCAAATTTACAGTTTCGAAAAGATGGTCAAAATCAATTATGACATCATCAGTGATGTCACAATTGACATTATCGGTTTTAAAATTACTGTCGTAGATGATGTCCGTGCCATCCGTGAGTTCAGAAGCGTCAATTTCACAGTTTCGAAAAGATGGTCAAAATCAATTATGACATCATCACTGATGTCACAATTGACATTATCGGTTTTAAAATTACTGTCGTAGATGATGTCCGTGCCATCCGTGAGTTCAGAATCGTCAAATTTACAGTTTTGAAAAGATGGTTAAAATCAATTATGACATCATCAGTGATGTCACAATTGACATTATTGGTTTTAAAATTACTGTCGTAGATGATGTCCGTGCCATCTTTGAGTTCAGAAGCGTCAATTTTACAGTTACGAAAAGATGGTCAAAATCAATTATGACATCATCAGTGATGTCATTATTGAAATTATCGGTTTTAAAATTACTGTCGTAGATGATGTCCGTGCCATCCGTGAGTTTAGAAGTGTCAATTTTACAGTTTTGAAAAGATGGTCAAAATCAATTATGACATCATCAGTGATGTCACAATTGACATTATCGGTTTTAAAATTACTGTCGTAGATGATGTCCTTGCCATCCGTGAGTTCAGAAGCGTCAATTTTACAGTTTCGAAAAGATGGTCAAAATCAATTATGACATCATCAGTGATGTCACAATTGACATTATCGGTTTTAAAATTACTGTCGTAGATGATGTCCGTGCCATTCGTGAGTTCAGAAGCGTCAATTTTACAGTTTTGAAAAGATGGTTGAAATCAATTATGACATTATCAGTGATGTCACAATTGACATTATCGGTTTTAAAATTACTGTCGTAGATCATGTCCGTGCCATCCGTGAGTTCAGAATCGTCAAATTTACAGTTTCGAAAAGTTGGTCGAAATCAATTATGACATCATCAGTAATGTCACAATTGACATTATCGGTTTTAAAATTACTGTCGTAGATCATGTCCGTGCCATCCGTGAGTTCAGAATCGTCAAATTTACAGTTTCGAAAAGTTGGTCGAAATCAATTATGACATCATCAGTGATGTCACAATTGACATTATCGGTTTTAAAATTTCTGTCGTAGATGATGTCCGTGCCATTCGTGAGTTCAGAAGCGTCAATTTTACAGTTTTGAAAAGATATCGAAATCAATTATGACATCATCAGTGATGTCACAATTGACATTATCGGTTTTAAAATTACTGTCGTAGATGATGTCCGTGCCATCCGTGAGTTCAGAAGCGTCAATTTTACAGTTTCGAAAAGATGGTCAAAATCAATTATGACATCATCAGTGATGTCACAATTGACATTATCGGTTTTAAAATTTCTGTCGTAGATGATGTCCGTGCCATCCGTGAGTTCAGAATCGTCAAATTTACAGTTTCGAAAAGATGGTTGAAATCAATTATGACATCATCAGTGATGTCACAATTGACATTATGGGTTTTAAAATTACTGTCGTAGATGATGTCCGTGCCATCCGTGAGTTCAGAAGCGTCAATTTTACAGTTTCGAAAAGATGGTCAAAATCAATTATGACATCATCAGTGATGTCACAATTGACATTATCGGTTTTAAAATTACTGTCGTAGATGATGTCTGTGCCATTCGTGAGTTCAGAAGCGTCAATTTTACTGTTTTGAAAAGATGGTCGAAATCAATTATGACATCATCAGTGATGTCACAATTGACATTATCGGTTTTAAAATTACTGTCGTAGATGATGTCCGTGCCATTCGTGAGTTCAGAAGCGTCAATTTTATAGTTTTGAAAAGATGGTTGAAATCAATTATGACATCATCAGTGATGTCACAATTGACATTATCGGTTTTAAAATTACTGTCGTAGATGATGTCCGTGCCATCCGTGAGTTCAGAAGCGTCAATTTTACAGTTTCGAAAAGATGGTCAAAATCAATTATGACATCATCAGTGATGTCACAATTGACATTATCGGTTTTAAAATTTCTGTCGTAGATGATGTCCGTGCCATCCGTGAGTTCAGAATCGTCAAATTTACAGTTTCGAAAAGATGGTTGAAATCAATTATGACATCATCAGTGATGTCACAATTGACATTATGGGTTTTAAAATTACTGTCGTAGATGATGTCCGTGCCATCCGTGAGTTCAGAAGCGTCAATTTTACAGTTTTGAAAAGATGGTTGAAATCAATTATGACATCATCAGTGATGTCACAATTGACATTATTGGTTTTAAAATTACTGTCGTAGATGATGTCCGTGCCATCCGTGAGTTCAGAAGCGTCAATTTTACAGTTTCGAAAAGATGGTCAAAATCAATTATGACATCATCAGTGATGTCACAATTGACATTATCGGTGTTAAAATTACTGTCGTAGATGATGTCTGTGCCATTCGTGAGTTCAGAAGCGTCAATTTTACTGTTTTAAAAAGATGGTCGAAATCAATAATGACATCATCAGTGATGTCACAATTGACATTATCGGTTTTAAAATTACTGTCGTAGATGATGTCCGTGCCATCCGTGAGTTCAGAAGCGTCAATTTTACAGTTTCGAAAAGATGGTCAAAATCAATTATGACATCATCAGTGATGTCACAATTGACATTATCGGTTTTAAAATTTCTGTCGTAGATGATGTCCGTGCCATCCGTGAGTTCAGAATCGTCAAATTTACAGTTTCGAAAAGATGGTTGAAATCAATTATGACATCATCAGTGATGTCACAATTGACATTATGGGTTTTAAAATTACTGTCGTAGATGATGTCCGTGCCATTCGTGAGTTCAGAAGCGTCAATTTTACAGTTTTGAAAAGATGGTTAAAATCAATTATGACATCATCAGTGATGTCACAATTGACATTATTGGTTTTAAAATTACTGTCGTAGATGATGTCCGTGCCATCCGTGAGTTCAGAAGCGTCAATTTTACAGTTTCGAAAAGATGGTCAAAATCAATTATGACATCATCAGTGATGTCACAATTGACATTATCGGTGTTAAAATTACTGTCGTAGATGATGTCTGTGCCATTCGTGAGTTCAGAAGCGTCAATTTTACTGTTTTGAAAAGATGGTCGAAATCAATAATGACATCATCAGTGATGTCACAATTGACATTATCGGTTTTAAAATTACTGTCGTAGATGATGTCCGTGCCATTCGTGAGTTCAGAAGCGTCAATTTTACAGTTTTGAAAAGATGGTGGAAATCAATTATGACATCATCAGTGATGTCACAATTGACATTATCGGTTTTAAAATTACTGTCGTAGATCATGTCCGTGCCATCCGTGAGTTCAGAATCGTCAAATTTACAGTTTCGAAAAGTTGGTCGAAATGAATTATGACATCATCAGTGATGTCACAATTGACATTATCGGTTTTAAAATTACTGTCGTAGATGATGTCTGTGCCATTCGTGAGTTCAGAAGCGTAAATTTTACAGTTTTTAAAAGATGGTCGAAATCAATTATGACATCATCAGTGATGTCACAATTGACATTATCGGTTTTAAAATTACTGTCTTAGATGATGTCCGTGCCATTCGTGAGTTTAGAAGCGTCAATTTTACAGTTTTGAAAAGATGGTTGAAATCAATTATGACATCATCAGTGATGTCACAATTGACATTATCGGTTTTAAAATTACTGTCGTAGATCATGTCCGTGCCATCCGTGAGTTCAGAATCGTCAAATTTACAGTTTCGAAAAGTTGGTCGAAATCAATTATGACATCATCAGTGATGTCACAATTGACATTATCGGTTTTAAAATTACTGTCGTAGATCATGTCCGTGCCATCCGTGAGTTCAGAATCGTCAAATTTACAGTTTCGAAAAGTTGGTCGAAATCAATTATGACATCATCAGTGATGTCACAATTGACATTATCGGTTTTAAAATTACTGTCGTAGATGATGTCTGTGCCATTCGTGAGTTCAGAAGCGTCATTTTTACAGTTTTGAAAAGATGGTCGAAATCAATTATGACATCATCAGTGATGTCACAATTGACATTATCGGTTTTAAAATTACTGTCGTAGATCATGTCCGTGCCATCCGTGAGTTCAGAATCGTCAAATTTACAGTTTCGAAAAGTTGGTCGAAATCAATTATGACATCATCAGTGATGTCACAATTGACATTATCGGTTTTAATATTACTGTCGTAGATGATGTCTGTGCCATTCGTGGGTTCAGAAGCGTCAATTATACTGTTTTGAAAAGATGGTCGAAATCAATTATGACATCATCAGTGATGTCACAATTGACATTATCGGTTTTATAATTACTGTCGTAGATGATTTCCGTGCCATCCGTGAGTTCAGAAGCATCAATTTTACAGTTTTGAAAAGATGGTTGAAATCAATTATGACATCATCATTGATGTCACAATTGACATTATCGGTTTTAAAATTACTGTCGTAGATCATGTCCGTGCCATTCGTGAGTTCAGAATCGTCAAATTTACAGTTTCGAAAAGCTGGTCGAAATCAATTATGACATCATCAGTGATGTCACAATTGACATTATCGGTTTTAAAATTACTGTCGTAGATGATGTCCGTGCCATCCGTGAGTTCAGAAGCGTCAATTTCACAGTTTCGAAAAGATGGTCAAAATCAATTATGACATCATCAGTGATGTCACAATTGACATTATTGGTTTTAAAATTACTGTCGTAGATGATGTCCGTGCCATCCGTGAGTTCAGAAGTGTCAATATTACAGTTTCGAAAAGATGGTCAAAATCAATTATGACATCATCAGTGATGTCACAATTGACATTATCGGTTTTAAAATTACTGTCGTAGATGATGTCCGTGCCATCCGTGAGTTCAGAAGCGTCAATTTTACAGTTTCGATAAGATGGTCAAAATCAATTATGACATCATCAGTGATGTCACAATTGACATTATCGGTTTTAAAATTACTGTCGTAGATGATGTCCGTGCCATCCGTGAGTTCAGAAGCGTCAATTTCACAGTTTCGAAAAGATGGTCAAAATCAATTATGACATCATCACTGATGTCACAATTGACATTATCGGTTTTAAAATTACTGTCGTAGATGATGTCCGTGCCATCCGTGAGTTCAGAATCGTCAAATTGACAGTTTTGAAAAGATGGTTAAAATCAATTATGACATCATCAGTGATGTCACAATTGACATTATTGGTTTTAAAATTACTGTCGTAGATGATGTCCGTGCCATCCGTGAGTTCAGAAGCGTCAATTTTACAGTTTTGAAAAGATGGTTAAAATCAATTATGACATCATCAGTGATGTCACAATTGACATTATTGGTTTTAAAATTACTGTCGTAGATGATGTCCGTGCCATCTTTGAGTTCAGAAGCGTCAATTTTACAGTTACGAAAAGATGGTCAAAATCAATTATGACATCATCAGTGATGTCATTATTGAAATTATCGGTTTTAAAATTACTGTCGTAGATGATGTCCGTGCCATCCGTGAGTTCAGAAGTGTCAATTTTACAGTTTTGAAAAGATATTCAAAATCAATTATGACATCATCAGTGATGTCACAATTGACATTATCGGTTTTAAAATTACTGTCGTAGATGATGTCCGTGCCATCCGTGAGTTCAGAAGCGTCAATTTTACAGTTTCGAAAAGATGGTCAAAATCAATTATGACATCATCAGTGATGTCACAATTGACATTATCGGTTTTAAAATTACTGTCGTAGATGATGTCCGTGCCATTCGTGAGTTCAGAAGCGTCAATTTTACAGTTTTGAAAAGATGGTTGAAATCAATTATGACATCATCAGTGATGTCACAATTGACATTATCGGTTTTAAAATTACTGTCGTAGATCATGTCCGTGCCATCCGTGAGTTCAGAATCGTCAAATTTACAGTTTCGAAAAGATGGTCAAAATCAATTATGACATCATCAGTGATGTCACAATTGACATTATCGGTTTTAAAATTACTGTCGTAGATGATGTCCGTGCCATCCGTGAGTTCAGAAGCGTCAATTTCACAGTTTCGAAAAGATGGTCAAAATCAATTATGACATCATCACTGATGTCACAATTGACATTATCGGTTTTAAAATTACTGTCGTAGATGATGTCCGTGCCATCCGTGAGTTCAGAATCGTCAAATTTACAGTTTTGAAAAGATGGTTAAAATCAATTATGACATCATCAGTGATGTCACAATTGACATTATTGGTTTTAAAATTACTGTCGTAGATGATGTCCGTGCCATCTTTGAGTTCAGAAGCGTCAATTTTACAGTTACGAAAAGATGGTCAAAATCAATTATGACATCATCAGTGATGTCATTATTGAAATTATCGGTTTTAAAATTACTGTCGTAGATGATGTCCGTGCCATCCGTGAGTTTAGAAGTGTCAATTTTACAGTTTTGAAAAGATGGTCAAAATCAATTATGACATCATCAGTGATGTCACAATTGACATTATCGGTTTTAAAATTACTGTCGTAGATGATGTCCTTGCCATCCGTGAGTTCAGAAGCGTCAATTTTACAGTTTCGAAAAGATGGTCAAAATCAATTATGACATCATCAGTGATGTCACAATTGACATTATCGGTTTTAAAATTACTGTCGTAGATGATGTCTGTGCCATTCGTGAGTTCAGAAGCGTCAATTTTACTGTTTTGAAAAGATGGTTGAAATCAATTATGACATCATCAGTGATGTCACAATTGACATTATCGGTTTTAAAATTACTGTCGTAGATCATGTCCGTGCCATCCGTGAGTTCAGAATCGTCAAATTTACAGTTTCGAAAAGTTGGTCGAAATCAATTATGACATCATCAGTGATGTCACAATTGACATTATCGGTTTTAAAATTACTGTCGTAGATGATGTCTGTGCCATTCGTGAGTTCAGAAGCGTAAATTTTACAGTTTTGAAAAGATGGTCGAAATCAATTATGACATCATCAGTGATGTCACAATTGACATTATCGGTTTTAAAATTACTGTCGTAGATGATGTCCGTGCCATTCGTGAGTTCAGAAGCGTCAATTTTACAGTTTTGAAAAGATGGTTGAAATCAATTATGACATCATCAGTGATGTCACAATTGACATTATCGGTTTTAAAATTACTGTCGTAGATCATGTCCGTGCCATCCGTGAGTTCAGAATCGTCAAATTTACAGTTTCGAAAAGTTGGTCGAAATCAATTATGACATCATCAGTGATGTCACAATTGACATTATCGGTTTTAAAATTACTGTCGTAGATCATGTCCGTGCCATCCGTGAGTTCAGAATCGTCAAATTTACAGTTTCGAAAAGTTGGTCGAAATCAATTATGACATCATCAGTGATGTCACAATTGACATTATCGGTTTTAAAATTACTGTCGTAGATGATGTCCGTGCCATTCGTGAGTTCAGAAGCGTCAATTTTACAGTTTTGAAAAGATATCGAAATCAATTATGACATCATCAGTGATGTCACAATTGACATTATCGGTTTTAAAATTACTGTCGTAGATGATGTCCGTGCCATCCGTGAGTTCAGAAGCGTCAATTTTACAGTTTCGAAAAGATGGTCAAAATCAATTAGGACATCATCAGTGATGTCACAATTGACATTATCGGTTTTAAAATTTCTGTCGTAGATGATGTCCGTGCCATCCGTGAGTTCAGAATCGTCAAATTTACAGTTTCGAAAAGTTGGTCGAAATCAATTATGACATCATCAGTGATGTCACAATTGACATTATGGGTTTTAAAATTACTGTCGTAGATGATGTCCGTGCCATCCGTGAGTTTAGAAGCGTCAATTTTACAGTTTTGAAAAGATGGTTAAAATCAATTATGACATCATCAGTGATGTCACAATTGACATTATTGGTTTTAAAATTACTGTCGTAGATGATGTCCGTGCCATCCGTGAGTTCAGAAGCGTCAATTTTACAGTTTCGAAAAGATGGTCAAAATCAATTATGACATCATCAGTGATGTCACAATTGACATTATCGGTTTTAAAATTTCTGTCGTAGATGATGTCCGTGCCATCCGTGAGTTCAGAATCGTCAAATTTACAGTTTCGAAAAGTTGGTCGAAATCAATTATGACATCATCAGTGATGTCACAATTGACATTATCGGTTTTAATATTACTGTCGTAGATGATGTCTGTGCTATTCGTGGGTTCAGAAGCGTCAATTATACTGTTTTGAAAAGATGGTCGAAATCAATTATGACATCATCAGTGATGTCACAATTGACATTATCGGTTTTATAATTACTGTCGTAGATGATTTCCGTGCCATCCGTGAGTTCAGAAGCATCAATTTTACAGTTTTGAAAAGATGGTTGAAATCAATTATGACATCATCATTGATGTCACAATTGACATTATCGGTTTTAAAATTACTGTCGTAGATCATGTCCGTGCCATCCGTGAGTTCAGAATCGTCAAATTTACAGTTTCGAAAAGTTGGTCGAAATCAATTATGACATCATCAGTGATGTCACAATTGACATTATCGGTTTTAAAATTACTGTCGTAGATGATGTCCGTGCCATCCGTGAGTTCAGAAGCGTCAATTTCACAGTTTCGAAAAGATGGTCAAAATCAATTATGACATCATCAGTGATGTCACAATTGACATTATTGGTTTTAAAATTACTGTCGTAGATGATGTCCGTGCCATCCGTGAGTTCAGAAGTGTCAATTTTACAGTTTCGAAAAGATGGTCAAAATCAATTATGACATCATCAGTGATGTCACAATTGACATTATCGGTTTTAAAATTACTGTCGTAGATGATGTCCGTGCCATCCGTGAGTTCAGAAGCGTCAATTTTACAGTTTCGAAAAGATGGTCAAAATCAATTATGACATCATCAGTGATGTCACAATTGACATTATCGGTTTTAAAATTAGTGTCGTAGATGATGTCCGTTCCATCCGTGAGTTCAGAAGCGTCAATTTTACAGTTTTGAAAAGATATCGAAATCAATTATGACATCATCAGTGATGTCACAATTGAAATTATCGGTTTTAAAATGACTGTCGTAGATGATGTCCGTGCCATCCGTGAGTTCAGAATCGTCAAATTTACAGTTTCGAAAAGATGGTTGAAATCAATTATGACATCATCAGTGATGTCACAATTGACATTATCGGTTTTAAAATTACTGTCGTAGATGATGTCCTTGCCATCTGTGCGTTCAGAAGCGTCAATTTTACAGTTTTGAAAAGATGGTTAAAATCAATTATGACATCATCAGTGATGTCACAATTGACATTATTGGTTTTAAAATTACTGTCGTAGATGATGTCCGTGCCATCCGTGAGTTCAGAAGCGTCAATTTTACAGTTTTGAAAAGATGGTCAAAATCAATTATGACATCATCAGTGATGTCACAATTGACATTATCGGTTTTAATATTACTGTCGTAGATGATGTCTGTGCCATTCGTGAGTTGAGAAGCGTCAATTATACTGTTTTGAAAAGATGGTCGAAATCAATTATGACATCATCAGTGATGTCACAATTGACATTATCGGTTTTATAATTACTGTCGTAGATGATTTCCGTGCCATCCGTGAGTTCAGAAGCGTCAATTTTACAGTTACGAAAAGATGGTCGAAATCAATTATGACATCATCAGTGATGTCACAATTGACATTATCGGTTTTAAAATTACTGTCGTAGATGATGTCCGTGCCATCCGTGAGTTCAGAAGTGTCAATTTTACAGTTTCGAAAAGATGGTCAAAATCAATTATGACATCATCAGTGATGTCACAATTGACATTATCGGTTTTAAAATTACTGTCGTAGATGATGTCCGTGCCATCCGTGAGTTCAGAAGCGTCAATTTTACAGTTTCGAAAAGATGGTCAAAATCAATTATGACATCATCAGTGATGTCACAATTGACATTATCGGTTTTAAAATTAGTGTCGTAGATGATGTCCGTTCCATCCGTGAGTTCAGAAGCGTCAATTTTACAGTTTTGAAAAGATATCGAAATCAATTATGACATCATCAGTGATGTCACAATTGAAATTATCGGTTTTAAAATGACTGTCGTAGATGATGTCCGTGCCATCCGTGAGTTCAGAATCGTCAAATTTACAGTTTCGAAAAGATGGTTGAAATCAATTATGACATCATCAGTGATGTCACAATTGACATTATCGGTTTTAAAATTACTGTCGTAGATGATGTCCTTGCCATCTGTGCGTTCAGAAGCGTCAATTTTACAGTTTTGAAAAGATGGTTAAAATCAATTATGACATCATCAGTGATGTCACAATTGACATTATTGGTTTTAAAATTACTGTCGTAGATGATGTCCGTGCCATCTTTGAGTTCAGAAGCGTCAATTTTACAGTTACGAAAAGATGGTCGAAATCAATTATGACATCATCAGTGATGTCACAATTGACATTATCAGTTTTAAAATTACTGTCGTAGATGATGTCCGTGCCATCCGTGAGTTCAGAAGCGTCAATTTTACAGTTTCGAAAAGATGGTCAAAATCAATTATGACATCATCAGTGATGTCATTATTGAAATTATCGGTTTTAAAATTACTGTCGTAGATGATGTCCGTGCCATCCGTGAGTTCAGAAGTGTCAATTTTACAGTTTCGAAAAGATGGTCAAAATCAATTATGACATCATCAGTGATGTCACAATTGACATTATCGGTTTTAAAATTACTGTCGTAGATGATGTCCGTGCCATCCGTGAGTTCAGAAGCGTCAATTTTACAGTTTCGAAAAGATGGTCAAAATCAATTATGACATCATCAGTGATGTCACAATTGACATTATCGGTTTTAATATTACTGTCGTAGATGATGTCTGTGCCATTCGTGGGTTCAGAAGCGTCAATTATACTGTTTTGAAAAGATGGTCGAAATCAATTATGACATCATCAGTGATGTCACAATTGACATTATCGGTTTTATAATTACTGTCGTAGATGATTTCCGTGCCATCCGTGAGTTCAGAAGCATCAATTTTACAGTTTTGAAAAGATGGTTGAAATCAATTATGACATCATCATTGATGTCACAATTGACATTATCGGTTTTAAAATTACTGTCGTAGATCATGTCCGTGCCATCCGTGAGTTCAGAATCGTCAAATTTACAGTTTCGAAAAGTTGGTCGAAATCAATTATGACATCATCAGTGATGTCACAATTGACATTATCGGTTTTAAAATTACTGTCGTAGATGATGTCCGTGCCATCCGTGAGTTCAGAAGCGTCAATTTCACAGTTTCGAAAAGATGGTCAAAATCAATTATGACATCATCAGTGATGTCACAATTGACATTATTGGTTTTAAAATTACTGTCGTAGATGATGTCCGTGCCATCCGTGAGTTCAGAAGTGTCAATTTTACAGTTTCGAAAAGATGGTCAAAATCAATTATGACATCATCAGTGATGTCACAATTGACATTATCGGTTTTAAAATTACTGTCGTAGATGATGTCCGTGCCATCCGTGAGTTCAGAAGCGTCAATTTTACAGTTTCGAAAAGATGGTCAAAATCAATTATGACATCATCAGTGATGTCACAATTGACATTATCGGTTTTAAAATTAGTGTCGTAGATGATGTCCGTTCCATCCGTGAGTTCAGAAGCGTCAATTTTACAGTTTTGAAAAGATATCGAAATCAATTATGACATCATCAGTGATGTCACAATTGAAATTATCGGTTTTAAAATGACTGTCGTAGATGATGTCCGTGCCATCCGTGAGTTCAGAATCGTCAAATTTACAGTTTCGAAAAGATGGTTGAAATCAATTATGACATCATCAGTGATGTCACAATTGACATTATCGGTTTTAAAATTACTGTCGTAGATGATGTCCTTGCCATCTGTGCGTTCAGAAGCGTCAATTTTACAGTTTCGAAAAGATGGTTGAAATCAATTATGACATCATCAGTGATGTCACAATTGACATTATGGGTTTTAAAATTACTGTCGTAGATGATGTCCGTGCCATCCGTGAGTTCAGAAGCGTCAATTTTACAGTTTTGAAAAGATGGTCAAAATCAATTATGACATCATCAGTGATGTCACAATTGACATTATCGGTTTTAATATTACTGTCGTAGATGATGTCTGTGCCATTCGTGAGTTGAGAAGCGTCAATTATACTGTTTTGAAAAGATGGTCGAAATCAATTATGACATCATCAGTGATGTCACAATTGACATTATCGGTTTTATAATTACTGTCGTAGATGATTTCCGTGCCATCCGTGAGTTCAGAAGCGTCAATTTTACAGTTACGAAAAGATGGTCGAAATCAATTATGACATCATCAGTGATGTCACAATTGACATTATCGGTTTTAAAATTACTGTCGTAGATGATGTCCGTGCCATCCGTGAGTTCAGAAGTGTCAATTTTACAGTTTCGAAAAGATGGTCAAAATCAATTATGACATCATCAGTGATGTCACAATTGACATTATCGGTTTTAAAATTACTGTCGTAGATGATGTCCGTGCCATCCGTGAGTTCAGAAGCGTCAATTTTACAGTTTCGAAAAGATGGTCAAAATCAATTATGACATCATCAGTGATGTCACAATTGACATTATCGGTTTTAAAATTAGTGTCGTAGATGATGTCCGTTCCATCCGTGAGTTCAGAAGCGTCAATTTTACAGTTTTGAAAAGATATCGAAATCAATTATGACATCATCAGTGATGTCACAATTGAAATTATCGGTTTTAAAATGACTGTCGTAGATGATGTCCGTGCCATCCGTGAGTTCAGAATCGTCAAATTTACAGTTTCGAAAAGATGGTTGAAATCAATTATGACATCATCAGTGATGTCACAATTGACATTATCGGTTTTAAAATTACTGTCGTAGATGATGTCCTTGCCATCTGTGCGTTCAGAAGCGTCAATTTTACAGTTTTGAAAAGATGGTTAAAATCAATTATGACATCATCAGTGATGTCACAATTGACATTATTGGATTTAAAATTACTGTCGTAGATGATGTCCGTGCCATCCGTGAGTTCAGAAGCGTCAATTTTACAGTTTTGAAAAGATGGTCAAAATCAATTATGACATCATCAGTGATGTCACAATTGACATTATCGGTTTTAATATTACTGTCGTAGATGATGTCTGTGCCATTCGTGAGTTCAGAAGCATCAATTATACTGTTTTGAAAAGATGGTCGAAATCAATTATGACATCATCAGTGATGTCACAATTGACATTATCGGTTTTATAATTACTGTCGTAGATGATTTCCGTGCCATCCGTGAGTTCAGAAGCATCAATTTTACAGTTTTGAAAAGATGGTTGAAATCAATTATGACATCATCAGTGATGTCACAATTGACATTATTGGTTTTAAAATTACTGTCGTAGATGATGTCCGTGCCATCCGTGAGTTCAGAAGTGTCAATTTTACAGTTTCGAAAAGATGGTCAAAATCAATTATGACATCATCAGTGATGTCACAATTGACATTATCGGTTTTAAAATTACTGTCGTAGATGATGTCCGTGCCATCCGTGAGTTCAGAAGCGTCAATTTTACAGTTTTGAAAAGATATCGAAATCAATTATGACATCATCAGTGATGTCACAATTGACATTATCAGTTTTAAAATGACTGTCGTAGATGATGTCCGTGCCATCCGTGAGTTCAGAATCGTCAAATTTACAGTTTCGAAAAGATGGTTGAAATCAATTATGACATCATCAGTGATGTCACAATTGACATTATCGGTTTTATAATTACTGTCGTAGATGATTTCCGTGCCATCCGTGAGTTCAGAAGCATCAATTTTACAGTTTTGAAAAGATGGTTGAAATCAATTATGATATCATCAGTGATGTCACAATTGACATTATTGGTTTTAAAATTACTGTCGTAGATGATGTCCGTGCCATCCGTGAGTTCAGAACCGTCAAATTTACAGTTTTGAAAAGATGGTTAAAATCAATTATGACATCATCAGTGATGTCACAATTGACATTATTGGTTTTAAAATTACTGTCGTAGATGATGTCCGTGCCATCCGTGAGTTCAGAAGCGTCAATTTTACAGTTTTGAAAAGATGGTTAAAATCAATTATGACATCATCAGTGATGTCACAATTGACATTATTGGTTTTAAAATTACTGTCGTAGATGATGTCCGTGCCATCTTTGAGTTCAGAAGCGTCAATTTTACAGTTACAAAAAGATGGTCAAAATCAATTATGACATCATCAGTGATGTCATTATTGAAATTATCAGTTTTAAAATTACTGTCGTAGATGATGTCCGTGCCATCCGTGAGTTCAGAAGTGTCAATTTTACAGTTTCGAAAAGATGGTCAAAATCAATTATGACATCATCAGTGATGTCACAATTGACATTATCGGTTTTAAAATTACTGTCGTAGATGATGTCTGTGCCATCCCTGAGTTCAGAAGCGTCAATTTTACAGTTTTGAAAAGATGGTTAAAATCAATTATGACATCATCAGTGATGTCACAATTGACATTATCGGTTTTAAAATTACTGTCGTAGATGATGTCCGTGCCATCCGTGAGTTCAGAAGCGTCAATTTTACAGTTTTGAAAAGATGGTCGAAATCAATTATGACATCATCAGTGATGTCACAATTGACATTATCGGTTTTAAAATTACTGTCGTAGATGATGTCCGTGCCATCCGTGATTTCAGAAGCGTCAATTTTACAGTTTTGAAAAGATGGTCGAAATCAATTATGACATCATCAGTGATGTCACAGTTGACATTATCGGTTTTAAAATTACTGTCGTAGATGATGTCCGTGCCATCCGTGAGTTCAGAAGCGTCAATTTTACAGTTTCAAAAAGATGGTCAAAATCAATTATGACATCATCACTGATGTCACAATTGACATTATTGGTTTTAAAATTACTGTCGTAGATGATGTCCGTGCCATCTTTGAGTTCAGAAGCGTCAATTTTACAGTTACGAAAAGATGGTCAAAATCAATTATGACATCATCAGTGATGTCACAATTGACATTATCGGTTTTAAAATGACTGTCGTAGATGATGTCCGTGCCATCCGTGAGTTCAGAAGCGTCAATTTTACAGTTTCGAAAAGATGGTCAAAATCAATTATGACATCATCAGTGATGTCACAATTGACATTATCGGTTTTAAAATTACTGTCGTAGATGATGTCCTTGCCATCTGAGTGTTCAGAAGCTTCAATTTTACATTTTCGAAAAGATGTTTAAAATCAATTATGACATCATCAGTGATGTCACAATTGACATTATTGGTTTTAAAATTACTGTCGTAGATGATGTCCGTGCCATCCGTGAGTTCAGAAGCGTAAATTTTACAGTTTTTAAAAGATGGTCGAAATCAATTATGACATCATCAGTGATGTCACAATTGACATTATCGGTTTTAAAATTACAGTCGTAGATGATGTCCGTGCCATTCGTGAGTTTAGAAGCGTCAATTTTACAGTTTTAAAAAGATGGTTGAAATCAATTATGACATCATCAGTGATGTCACAATTGACATTATCGGTTTTAAAATTACTGTCGTAGATCATGTCCGTGCCATCCGTGAGTTCAGAATCGTCAAATTTACAGTTTCGAAAAGTTGGTCGAAATCAATTATGACATCATCAGTGATGTCACAATTGACATTATCGGTTTTAAAATTACTGTCGTAGATCATGTCCGTGCCATCCGTGAGTTCAGAAGCGTCAATTTTACAGTTTCGAAAAGATGGTCAAAATCAATTATGACATCATCAGTGATGTCACAATTGACATTATCGGTTTTAAAATTACTGTCGTAGATGATGTCCGTGCCATCCGTGAGTTCAGAATCGTCAAATTTACAGTTTCGAAAAGATGGTTGAAATCAATTATGACATCATCAGTGATGTCACAATTGACATTATCGGTTTTAAAATTACTGTCGTAGATGATGTCCGTGCCATCCGTGAGTTCAGAAGCGTCAATTTTACAGTTTTGAAAAGATGGTTAAAATCAATTATGACATCATCAGTGATGTCACAATTGACATTATTGGTTTTAAAATTACTGTCGTAGATGATGTCCGTGCCATCTTTGAGTTCAGAAGCGTCAATTTTACAGTTACGAAAAGATGGTCGAAATCAATTATGACATCATCAGTGATGTCACAATTGACATTATCAGTTTTAAAATTACTGTCGTAGATGATGTCCGTGCCATCCGTGAGTTCAGAAGCGTCAATTTTACAGTTTCGAAAAGATGGTCAAAATCAATTATGACATCATCAGTGATGTCATTATTGAAATTATCGGTTTTAAAATTACTGTCGTAGATGATGTCCGTGCCATCCGTGAGTTCAGAAGTGTCAATTTTACAGTTTCGAAAAGATGGTCAAAATCAATTATGACATCATGAGTGATGTCACAATTGACATTATCGGTTTTAAAATTACTGTCGTAGATGATGTCCGTGCCATCCGTGAGTTCAGAAGCGTCAATTTTACAGTTTCGAAAAGATGGTCAAAATCAATTATGACATCATCAGTGATGTCACAATTGACATTATCGGTTTTAAAATTACTGTCGTAGATGATGTCTGTGCCATTCGTGAGTTCAGAAGCGTCAATTTTACTGTTTTGAAAAGATGGTCGAAATCAATTATGACATCATCAGTGATGTCACAATTGACATTATCGGTTTTAAAATTACTGTCGTAGATGATGTCCGTGCCATCTTTGAGTTCAGAAGCGTCAATTTTACAGTTACGAAAAGATGGTCGAAATCAATTATGACATCATCAGTGATGTCACAATTGACATTATCAGTTTTAAAATTACTGTCGTAGATGATGTCCGTGCCATCCGTGAGTTCAGAAGCGTCAATTTTACAGTTTCGAAAAGATGGTCAAAATCAATTATGACATCATCAGTGATGTCATTATTGAAATTATCGGTTTTAAAATTACTGTCGTAGATGATGTCCGTGCCATCCGTGAGTTCAGAAGTGTCAATTTTACAGTTTCGTAAAGATGGTTAAAATCAATTATGACATCATCAGTGATGTCACAATTGACATTATCGGTTTTAAAATTACTGTCGTAGATGATGTCCGTGCCATCCGTGAGTTCAGAAGCGTCAATTTTACAGTTTCGAAAAGATGGTCAAAATCAATTATGACATCATCAGTGATGTCACAATTGACATTATCGGTTTTAAAATTACTGTCGTAGATGATGTCTGTGCCATTCGTGAGTTCAGAAGCGTCAATTTTACTGTTTTGAAAAGATGGTCGAAATCAATTATGACATCATCAGTGATGTCACAATTGACATTATCGGTTTTAAAATTACTGTCGTAGATGATGTCTGTGCCATTCGTGAGTTCAGAAGCGTAAATTTTACAGTTTTGAAAAGATGGTCGAAATCAATTATGACATCATCAGTGATGTCACAATTGACATTATCGGTTTTAAAATTACTGTCGTAGATGATGTCCGTGCCATCCGTGAGTTCAGAAGCATCAATTTTACAGTTTCGAAAAGATGGTCAAAATCAATTATGACATCATCAGTGATGTCACAATTGACATTATCGGTTTTAAAATTACTGTCGTAGATGATGTCTGTGCCATTCGTGAGTTCAGAAGCGTCAATTTTACTGTTTTGAAAAGATGGTCGAAATCAATTATGACATCATCAGTGATGTCACAATTGACATTATCGGTTTTAAAATTACTGTCGTAGATGATGTCCGTGCCATCTTTGAGTTCAGAAGCGTCAATTTTACAGTTACGAAAAGATGGTCGAAATCAATTATGACATCATCAGTGATGTCACAATTGACATTATCAGTTTTAAAATTACTGTCGTAGATGATGTCCGTGCCATCCGTGAGTTCAGAAGCGTCAATTTTACAGTTTCGAAAAGATGGTCAAAATCAATTATGACATCATCAGTGATGTCATTATTGAAATTATCGGTTTTAAAATTACTGTCGTAGATGATGTCCGTGCCATCCGTGAGTTCAGAAGTGTCAATTTTACAGTTTCGAAAAGATGGTCAAAATCAATTATGACATCATCAGTGATGTCACAATTGACATTATCGGTTTTAAAATTACTGTCGTAGATGATGTCCGTGCCATCCGTGAGTTCAGAAGCGTCAATTTTACAGTTTCGAAAAGATGGTCAAAATCAATTATGACATCATCAGTGATGTCACAATTGACATTATCGGTTTTAAAATTACTGTCGTAGATGATGTCTGTGCCATTCGTGAGTTCAGAAGCGTCAATTTTACTGTTTTGAAAAGATGGTCGAAATCAATTATGACATCATCAGTGATGTCACAATTGACATTATCGGTTTTAAAATTACTGTCGTAGATGATGTCTGTGCCATTCGTGAGTTCAGAAGCGTAAATTTTACAGTTTTGAAAAGATGGTCGAAATCAATTAAGACATCATCAGTGATGTCACAATTGACATTATCGGTTTTAAAATTAGTCGTAGATGATGTCCGTGCCATTCGTGAGTTTAGAAGCGTCAATTTTACAGTTTTGAAAAGATGGTTGAAATCAATTATGACATCATCAGTGATGTCACAATTGACATTATCGGTTTTAAAATTACTGTCGTAGATCATGTCCGTGCCATCCGTGAGTTCAGAATCGTCAAATTTACAGTTTCGAAAAGTTGGTCGAAATCAATTATGACATCATCAGTGATGTCACAATTGACATTATCGGTTTTAAAATTACTGTCGTAGATGATGTCTGTGCCATTCGTGAGTTCAGAAGCGTAAATTTTACAGTTTTGAAAAGATGGTCGAAATCAATTATGACATCATCAGTGATGTCACAATTGACATTATCGGTTTTAAAATTACTGTCGTAGATGATGTCCGTGCCATTCGTGAGTTTAGAAGCGTCAATTTTACAGTTTTGAAAAGATGGTTGAAATCAATTATGACATCATCAGTGATGTCACAATTGACATTATCGGTTTTAAAATTACTGTCGTAGATGATGTCCGTGCCATCCGTGAGTTCAGAAGCGTCAATTTTACAGTTTCGAAAAGATGGTCAAAATCAATTATGACATCATCAGTGATGTCACAATTGACATTATCGGTTTTAAAATTAATGTCGTAGATGATGTCCGTGCCATCCGTGAGTTCAGAATCGTCAAATTTACAGTTTCGAAAAGATGGTTGAAATCAATGATGACATCATCAGTGATGTCACAATTGACATTATTGGTTTTAAAATTACTGTCGTAGATGATGTCCGTGCCATCCGTGAGTTCAGAAGCGTCAATTTTACAGTTTTGAAAAGATGGTTAAAATCAATTATGACATCATCAGTGATGTCACAATTGACATTATTGGTTTTAAAATTACTGTCGTAGATGATGTCCGTGCCATCTTTGAGTTCAGAAGCGTCAATTTTACAGTTACGAAAAGATGGTCGAAATCAATTATGACATCATCAGTGATGTCATTATTGAAATTATCGGTTTTAAAATTACTGTCGTAGATGATGTCCGTGCCATCCGTGAGTTCAGAAGTGTCAATTTTACAGTTTCGAAAAGATGGTCAAAATCAATTATGACATCATCAGTGATGTCACAATTGACATTATCGGTTTTAAAATTACTGTCGTAGATGATGTCTGTGCCATCCGTGAGTTCAGAAGCGTCAATTTTACAGTTTTGAAAAGATGGTTAAAATCAATTATGACATCATCAGTGATGTCACAATTGACATTATCGGTTTTAAAATTACTGTCGTAGATCATGTCCGTGCCATCCGTGAGTTCAGAAGCGTCAATTTTACAGTTACGAAAAGATGGTCGAAATCAATTATGACATCATCAGTGATGTCACAATTGACATTATCGGTTTTAAAATTACTGTCGTAGATGATGTCCGTGCCATCCGTGAGTTCAGAAGTGTCAATTTTACAGTTTCGAAAAGATGGTCAAAATCAATTATGACATCATCAGTGATGTCACAATTGACATTATCGGTTTTAAAATTACTGTCGTAGATGATGTCCGTGCCATCCGTGAGTTCAGAAGCGTCAATTTTACAGTTTCGAAAAGATGGTCAAAATCAATTATGACATCATCAGTGATGTCACAATTGACATTATCGGTTTTAAAATTAGTGTCGTAGATGATGTCCGTTCCATCCGTGAGTTCAGAAGCGTCAATTTTACAGTTTTGAAAAGATATCGAAATCAATTATGACATCATCAGTGATGTCACAATTGAAATAATCGGTTTTAAAATGACTGTCGTAGATGATGTCCGTGCCATCCGTGAGTTCAGAATCGTCAAATTTACAGTTTCGAAAAGATGGTTGAAATCAATTATGACATCATCAGTGATGTCACAATTGACATTATCGGTTTTAAAATTACTGTCGTAGATGATGTCCTTGCCATCTGTGCGTTCAGAAGCGTCAATTTTACAGTTTTGAAAAGATGGTTAAAATCAATTATGACATCATCAGTGATGTCACAATTGACATTATTGGTTTTAAAATTACTGTCGTAGATGATGTCCGTGCCATCCGTGAGTTCAGAAGCGTCAATTTTACAGTTTTGAAAAGATGGTAAAAATCAATTATGACATCATCAGTGATGTCACAATTGACATTATCGGTTTTAATATTACTGTCGTAGATGATGTCTGTGCCATTCGTGAGTTCAGAAGCGTCAATTATACTGTTTTGAAAAGATGGTCGAAATCAATTATGACATCATCAGTGATGTCACAATTGACATTATCGGTTTTATAATTACTGTCGTAGATGATTTCCGTGCCATCCGTGAGTTCAGAAGCATCAATTTTACAGTTTTGAAAAGATGGTTGAAATCAATTATGACATCATCAGTGATGTCACAATTGACATTATTGGTTTTAAAATTACTGTCGTAGATGATGTCCGTGCCATCCGTGAGTTTAGAAGTGTCAATTTTACAGTTTCGAAAAGATGGTCAAAATCAATTATGACATCATCAGTGATGTCACAATTGACATTATCGGTTTTAAAATTACTGTCGTAGATGATGTCCGTGCCATCCGTGAGTTCAGAAGCGTCAATTTTACAGTTTTGAAAAGATATCGAAATCAATTATGACATCATCAGTGATGTCACAATTGACATTATCGGTTTTAAAATGACTGTCGTAGATGATGTCCGTGCCATCCGTGAGTTCAGAATCGTCAAATTTACAGTTTCGAAAAGATGGTTGAAATCAATTATGACATCATCAGTGATGTCACAATTGACATTATCGGTTTTATAATTACCGTCGTAGATGATTTCCGTGCCATCCGTGAGTTCAGAAGCATCAATTTTACAGTTTTGAAAAGATGGTTGAAATCAATTATGATATCATCAGTGATGTCACAATTGACATTATTGGTTTTAAAATTACTGTCGTAGATGATGTCCGTGCCATCCGTGAGTTCAGAACCGTCAAATTTACAGTTTTGAAAAGATGGTTAAAATCAATTATGACATCATCAGTGATGTCACAATTGACATTATTGGTTTTAAAATTACTGTCGTAGATGATGTCCGTGCCATTCGTGAGTTCAGAAGCGTCAATTTTACAGTTTTGAAAAGATGGTTAAAATCAATTATGACATCATCAGTGATGTCACAATTGACATTATTGGTTTTAAAATTACTGTCGTAGATGATGTCCGTGCCATCTTTGAGTTCAGAAGCGTCAATTTTACAGTTACAAAAAGATGGTCAAAATCAATTATGACATCATCAGTGATGTCATTATTGAAATTATCGGTTTTAAAATTACTGTCGTAGATGATGTCCGTGCCATCCGTGAGTTCAGAAGTGTCAATTTTACAGTTTCGAAAAGATGGTCAAAATCAATTATGACATCATCAGTGATGTCACAATTGACATTATCGGTTTTAAAATTACTGTCGTAGATGATGTCTGTGCCATCCGTGAGTTCAGAAGCGTCAATTTTACAGTTTTGAAAAGATGGTTAAAATCAATTATGACATCATCAGTGATGTCACAATTGACATTATCGGTTTTAAAATTACTGTCGTAGATCATGTCCGTGCCATCCGTGAGTTCAGAAGCGTCAATTTTACAGTTACGAAAAGATGGTCGAAATCAATTATGACATCATCAGTGATGTCACAATTGACATTATCGGTTTTAAAATTACTGTCATAGATGATGTCCGTGCCATCCGTGAGTTCAGAAGTGTCAATTTTACAGTTTCGAAAAGATGGTCAAAATCAATTATGACATCATCAGTGATGTCACAATTGACATTATCGGTTTTAAAATTACTGTCGTAGATGATGTCCGTGCCATCCGTGAGTTCAGAAGCGTCAATTTTACAGTTTCGAAAAGATGGTCAAAATCAATTATGACATCATCAGTGATGTCACAATTGACATTATCGGTTTTAAAATTAGTGTCGTAGATGATGTCCGTTCCATCCGTGAGTTCAGAAGCGTCAATTTTACAGTTTTGAAAAGATATCGAAATCAATTATGACATCATCAGTGATGTCACAATTGAAATTATCGGTTTTAAAATGACTGTCGTAGATGATGTCCGTGCCATCCGTGAGTTCAGAATCGTCAAATTTACAGTTTCGAAAAGATAGTTGAAATCAATTATGACATCATCAGTGATGTCACAATTGACATTATCGGTTTTAAAATTACTGTCGTAGATGATGTCCTTGCCATCTGTGCGTTCAGAAGCGTCAATTTTACAGTTTTGAAAAGATGGTTAAAATCAATTATGACATCATCAGTGATGTCACAATTGACATTATTGGTTTTAAAATTACTGTCGTAGATGATGTCCGTGCCATCCGTGAGTTCAGAAGCGTCAATTTTACAGTTTTGAAAAGATGGTCAAAATCAATTATGACATCATCAGTGATGTCACAATTGACATTATCGGTTTTAATATTACTGTCGTAGATGATGTCTGTGCCATTCGTGAGTTCAGAAGCATCAATTATACTGTTTTGAAAAGATGGTCGAAATCAATTATGACATCATCAGTGATGTCACAATTGACATTATCGGTTTTATAATTACTGTCGTAGATGATGTCCGTTCCATCCGTGAGTTCAGAAGCGTCAATTTTACAGTTTTGAAAAGATGGTCGAAATCAATTATGACATCATCAGTGATGTCACAATTGACATTATTGGTTTTAAAATTACTGTCGTAGATGATGTCCGTGCCATCCGTGAGTTCAGAAGCATCAATTTTACAGTTTTGAAAAGATGGTTGAAATCAATTATGACATCATCAGTGATGTCACAATTGACATTATTGGTTTTAAAATTACTGTCGTAGATGATGTCCGTGCCATCCGTGAGTTCAGAAGTGTCAATTTTACAGTTTCGAAAAGATGGTCAAAATCAATTATGACATCATCAGTGATGTCACAATTGACATTATCGGTTTTAAAATTACTGTCGTAGATGATGTCCGTGCCATCCGTGAGTTCAGAAGCGTCAATTTTACAGTTTTGAAAAGATATCGAAATCAATTATGACATCATCAGTGATGTCACAATTGACATTATCAGTTTTAAAATGACTGTCGTAGATGATGTCCGTGCCATCCGTGAGTTCAGAATCGTCAAATTTACAGTTTCGAAAAGATGGTTGAAATCAATTATGACATCATCAGTGATGTCACAATTGACATTATCGGTTTTATAATTACTGTCGTAGATGATTTCCGTGCCATCCGTGAGTTCAGAAGCATCAATTTTACAGTTTTGAAAAGATGGTTGAAATCAATTATGATATCATCAGTGATGTCACAATTGACATTATTGGTTTTAAAATTACTGTCGTAGATGATGTCCGTGCCATCCGTGAGTTCAGAACCGTCAAATTTACAGTTTTGAAAAGATGGTTAAAATCAATTATGACATCATCAGTGATGTCACAATTGACATTATTGGTTTTAAAATTACTGTCGTAGATGATGTCCGTGCCATCCGTGAGTTCAGAAGCGTCAATTTTACAGTTTTGAAAAGATGGTCGAAATCAATTATGACATCATCAGTGATGTCACAATTGACATTATCGGTTTTAAAATTACTGTCGTAGATGATGTCCATGCCATCTTTGAGTTCAGAAGCGTCAATTTTACAGTTTCAAAAAGATGGTCAAAATCAATTATGACATCATCACTGATGTCACAATTGACATTATTGGTTTTAAAATTACTGTCGTAGATGATGTCCGTGCCATCTTTGAGTTCAGAAGCGTCAATTTTACAGTTACTAAAAGATGGTCAAAATCAATTATGACATCATCAGTGATGTCACAATTGACATTATCGGTTTTAAAATGACTGTCGTAGATGATGTCCGTGCCATCCGTGAGTTCAGAAGCGTCAATTTTACAGTTTCGAAAAGATGGTCAAAATCAATTATGACATCATCAGTGATGTCACAATTGACATTATCGGTTTTAAAATTACTGTCGTAGATGATGTCCTTGCCATCTGTGTGTTCAGAAGCTTCAATTTTACATTTTCGAAAAGATGTTTAAAATCAATTATGACATCATCAGTGATGTCACAATTGACATTATTGGTTTTAAAATTACTGTCGTAGATGATGTCCGTGCCATCCGTGAGTTCAGAAGCGTAAATTTTACAGTTTTGAAAAGATGGTCGAAATCAATTATGACATCATCAGTGATGTCACAATTGACATTATCGGTTTTAAAATTACAGTCGTAGATGATGTCCGTGCCATTCGTGAGTTTAGAAGCGTCAATTTTACAGTTTTAAAAAGATGGTTGAAATCAATTATGACATCATCAGTGATGTCACAATTGACATTATCGGTTTTAAAATTACTGTCGTAGATGATGTCCGTGCCATCCGTGAGTTCAGAATCGTCAAATTTACAGTTTCGAAAAGATGGTTGAAATCAATTATGACATCATCAGTGATGTCACAATTAACATTATCGGTTTTAAAATTACTGTCGTAGATGATGTCCGTGCCATCCGTGAGTTCAGAAGCGTCAATTTTACAGTTTTGAAAAGATGGTTAAAATCAATTATGACATCATCAGTGATGTCACAATTGACATTATTGGTTTTAAAATTACTGTCGTAGATGATGTCCGTGCCATCTTTGAGTTCAGAAGCGTCAATTTTACAGTTACGAAAAGATGGTCGAAATCAATTATGACATCATCAGTGATGTCACAATTGACATTATCAGTTTTAAAATTACTGTCGTAGATGATGTCCGTGCCATCCGTGAGTTCAGAAGCGTCAATTTTACAGTTTCGAAAAGATGGTCAAAATCAATTATGACATCATCAGTGATGTCATTATTGAAATTATCGGTTTTAAAATTACTGTCGTAGATGATGTCCGTGCCATCCGTGAGTTCAGAAGTGTCAATTTTACAGTTTCGAAAAGATGGTCAAAATCAATTATGACATCATCAGTGATGTCACAATTGACATTATCGGTTTTAAAATTACTGTCGTAGATGATGTCCGTGCCATCCGTGAGTTCAGAACCGTCAAATTTACAGTTTTGAAAAGATGGTTAAAATCAATTATGACATCATCAGTGATGTCACAATTGACATTATTGGTTTTAAAATTACTGTCGTAGATGATGTCCGTGCCATCCGTGAGTTCAGAAGCGTCAATTTTACAGTTTTGAAAAGATGGTCGAAATCAATTATGACATCATCAGTGATGTCACAATTGACATTATCGGTTTTAAAATTACTGTCGTAGATGATGTCCATGCCATCTTTGAGTTCAGAAGCGTCAATTTTACAGTTTCAAAAAGATGGTCAAAATCAATTATGACATCATCACTGATGTCACAATTGACATTATTGGTTTTAAAATTACTGTCGTAGATGATGTCCGTGCCATCTTTGAGTTCAGAAGCGTCAATTTTACAGTTACGAAAAGATGGTCGAAATCAATTATGACATCATCAGTGATGTCACAATTGACATTATCAGTTTTAAAATTACTGTCGTAGATGATGTCCGTGCCATCCGTGAGTTCAGAAGCGTCAATTTTACAGTTTCGAAAAGATGGTCAAAATCAATTATGACATCATCAGTGATGTCATTATTGAAATTATCGGTTTTAAAATTACTGTCGTAGATGATGTCCGTGCCATCCGTGAGTTCAGAAGTGTCAATTTTACAGTTTCGAAAAGATGGTCAAAATCAATTATGACATCATCAGTGATGTCACAATTGACATTATCGGTTTTAAAATTACTGTCGTAGATGATGTCCGTGCCATCCGTGAGTTCAGAACCGTCAAATTTACAGTTTTGAAAAGATGGTTAAAATCAATTATGACATCATCAGTGATGTCACAATTGACATTATTGGTTTTAAAATTACTGTCGTAGATGATGTCCGTGCCATCCGTGAGTTCAGAAGCGTCAATTTTACAGTTTTGAAAAGATGGTCGAAATCAATTATGACATCATCAGTGATGTCACAATTGACATTATCGGTTTTAAAATTACTGTCGTAGATGATGTCCATGCCATCTTTGAGTTCAGAAGCGTCAATTTTACAGTTTCAAAAAGATGGTCAAAATCAATTATGACATCATCACTGATGTCACAATTGACATTATTGGTTTTAAAATTACTGTCGTAGATGATGTCCGTGCCATCTTTGAGTTCAGAAGCGTCAATTTTACAGTTACTAAAAGATGGTCAAAATCAATTATGACATCATCAGTGATGTCACAATTGACATTATCGGTTTTAAAATGACTGTCGTAGATGATGTCCGTGCCATCCGTGAGTTCAGAAGCGTCAATTTTACAGTTTCGAAAAGATGGTCAAAATCAATTATGACATCATCAGTGATGTCACAATTGACATTATCGGTTTTAAAATTACTGTCGTAGATGATGTCCTTGCCATCTGTGTGTTCAGAAGCTTCAATTTTACATTTTCGAAAAGATGTTTAAAATCAATTATGACATCATCAGTGATGTCACAATTGACATTATTGGTTTTAAAATTACTGTCGTAGATGATGTCCGTGCCATCCGTGAGTTCAGAAGCGTAAATTTTACAGTTTTGAAAAGATGGTCGAAATCAATTATGACATCATCAGTGATGTCACAATTGACATTATCGGTTTTAAAATTACAGTCGTAGATGATGTCCGTGCCATTCGTGAGTTTAGAAGCGTCAATTTTACAGTTTTAAAAAGATGGTTGAAATCAATTATGACATCATCAGTGATGTCACAATTGACATTATCGGTTTTAAAATTACTGTCGTAGATGATGTCCGTGCCATCCGTGAGTTCAGAATCGTCAAATTTACAGTTTCGAAAAGATGGTTGAAATCAATTATGACATCATCAGTGATGTCACAATTAACATTATCGGTTTTAAAATTACTGTCGTAGATGATGTCCGTGCCATCCGTGAGTTCAGAAGCGTCAATTTTACAGTTTTGAAAAGATGGTTAAAATCAATTATGACATCATCAGTGATGTCACAATTGACATTATTGGTTTTAAAATTACTGTCGTAGATGATGTCCGTGCCATCTTTGAGTTCAGAAGCGTCAATTTTACAGTTACGAAAAGATGGTCGAAATCAATTATGACATCATCAGTGATGTCACAATTGACATTATCAGTTTTAAAATTACTGTCGTAGATGATGTCCGTGCCATCCGTGAGTTCAGAAGCGTCAATTTTACAGTTTCGAAAAGATGGTCAAAATCAATTATGACATCATCAGTGATGTCATTATTGAAATTATCGGTTTTAAAATTACTGTCGTAGATGATGTCCGTGCCATCCGTGAGTTCAGAAGTGTCAATTTTACAGTTTCGAAAAGATGGTCAAAATCAATTATGACATCATCAGTGATGTCACAATTGACATTATCGGTTTTAAAATTACTGTCGTAGATGATGTCCGTGCCATCCGTGAGTTCAGAAGCGTCAATTTTACAGTTTCGAAAAGATGGTCAAAATCAATTATGACATCATCAGTGATGTCACAATTGACATTATCGGTTTTAAAATTACTGTCGTAGATGATGTCTGTGCCATTCGTGAGTTCAGAAGCGTCAATTTTACTGTTTTGAAAAGATGGTCGAAATCAATTATGACATCATCAGTGATGTCACAATTGACATTATCGGTTTTAAAATTACTGTCGTAGATGATGTCTGTGCCATTCGTGAGTTCAGAAGCGTAAATTTTACAGTTTTGAAAAGATGGTTGAAATCAATTATGACATCATCAGTGATGTCACAATTGACATTATCGGTTTTAAAATTACTGTCGTAGATCATGTCCGTGCCATCCGTGAGTTCAGAATCGTCAAATTTACAGTTTCGAAAAGTTGGTCGAAATCAATTATGACATCATCAGTGATGTCACAATTGACATTATCGGTTTTAAAATTACTGTCGTAGATGATGTCTGTGCCATTCGTGAGTTCAGAAGCGTAAATTTTACAGTTTTGAAAAGATGGTCGAAATCAATTATGACATCATCAGTGATGTCACAATTGACATTATCGGTTTTAAAATTACTGTCGTAGATGATGTCCGTGCCATTCGTGAGTTTAGAAGCGTCAATTTTACAGTTTTGAAAACATGGTTGAAATCAATTATGACATCATCAGTGATGTCACAATTGACATTATTGGTTTTAAAATTACTGTCGTAGATGATGTCCATGCCATCTTTGAGTTCAGAAGCGTCAATTTTACAGTTTCAAAAAGATGGTCAAAATCAATTATGACATCATCACTGATGTCACAATTGACATTATTGGTTTTAAAATTACTGTCGTAGATGATGTCCGTGCCATCTTTGAGTTCAGAAGCGTCAATTTTACAGTTACTAAAAGATGGTCAAAATCAATTATGACATCATCAGTGATGTCACAATTGACATTATCGGTTTTAAAATGACTGTCGTAGATGATGTCCGTGCCATCCGTGAGTTCAGAAGCGTCAATTTTACAGTTTCGAAAAGATGGTCAAAATCAATTATGACATCATCAGTGATGTCACAATTGACATTATCGGTTTTAAAATTACTGTCGTAGATGATGTCCTTGCCATCTGTGTGTTCAGAAGCTTCAATTTTACATTTTCGAAAAGATGTTTAAAATCAATTATGACATCATCAGTGATGTCACAATTGACATTATTGGTTTTAAAATTACTGTCGTAGATGATGTCCGTGCCATCCGTGAGTTCAGAAGCGTAAATTTTACAGTTTTGAAAAGATGGTCGAAATCAATTATGACATCATCAGTGATGTCACAATTGACATTATCGGTTTTAAAATTACAGTCGTAGATGATGTCCGTGCCATTCGTGAGTTTAGAAGCGTCAATTTTACAGTTTTAAAAAGATGGTTGAAATCAATTATGACATCATCAGTGATGTCACAATTGACATTATCGGTTTTAAAATTACTGTCGTAGATGATGTCCGTGCCATCCGTGAGTTCAGAATCGTCAAATTTACAGTTTCGAAAAGATGGTTGAAATCAATTATGACATCATCAGTGATGTCACAATTAACATTATCGGTTTTAAAATTACTGTCGTAGATGATGTCCGTGCCATCCGTGAGTTCAGAAGCGTCAATTTTACAGTTTTGAAAAGATGGTTAAAATCAATTATGACATCATCAGTGATGTCACAATTGACATTATTGGTTTTAAAATTACTGTCGTAGATGATGTCCGTGCCATCTTTGAGTTCAGAAGCGTCAATTTTACAGTTACGAAAAGATGGTCGAAATCAATTATGACATCATCAGTGATGTCACAATTGACATTATCAGTTTTAAAATTACTGTCGTAGATGATGTCCGTGCCATCCGTGAGTTCAGAAGCGTCAATTTTACAGTTTCGAAAAGATGGTCAAAATCAATTATGACATCATCAGTGATGTCATTATTGAAATTATCGGTTTTAAAATTACTGTCGTAGATGATGTCCGTGCCATCCGTGAGTTCAGAAGTGTCAATTTTACAGTTTCGAAAAGATGGTCAAAATCAATTATGACATCATCAGTGATGTCACAATTGACATTATCGGTTTTAAAATTACTGTCGTAGATGATGTCCGTGCCATCCGTGAGTTCAGAAGCGTCAATTTTACAGTTTCGAAAAGATGGTCAAAATCAATTATGACATCATCAGTGATGTCACAATTGACATTATCGGTTTTAAAATTACTGTCGTAGATGATGTCTGTGCCATTCGTGAGTTCAGAAGCGTCAATTTTACTGTTTTGAAAAGATGGTCGAAATCAATTATGACATCATCAGTGATGTCACAATTGACATTATCGGTTTTAAAATTACTGTCGTAGATGATGTCTGTGCCATTCGTGAGTTCAGAAGCGTAAATTTTACAGTTTTGAAAAGATGGTTGAAATCAATTATGACATCATCAGTGATGTCACAATTGACATTATCGGTTTTAAAATTACTGTCGTAGATCATGTCCGTGCCATCCGTGAGTTCAGAATCGTCAAATTTACAGTTTCGAAAAGTTGGTCGAAATCAATTATGACATCATCAGTGATGTCACAATTGACATTATCGGTTTTAAAATTACTGTCGTAGATGATGTCTGTGCCATTCGTGAGTTCAGAAGCGTAAATTTTACAGTTTTGAAAAGATGGTCGAAATCAATTATGACATCATCAGTGATGTCACAATTGACATTATCGGTTTTAAAATTACTGTCGTAGATGATGTCCGTGCCATTCGTGAGTTTAGAAGCGTCAATTTTACAGTTTTGAAAACATGGTTGAAATCAATTATGACATCATCAGTGATGTCACAATTGACATTATCGGTTTTAAAATTACTGTCGTAGATGATGTCCGTGCCATCCGTGAGTTCAGAAGCGTCAATTTTACAGTTTCGAAAAGATGGTCAAAATCAATTATGACATCATCAGTGATGTCACAATTGACATTATCGGTTTTAAAATTAATGTCGTAGATGATGTCCGTGCCATCCGTGAGTTCAGAATCGTCAAATTTACAGTTTCGAAAAGATGGTTGAAATCAATGATGACATCATCAGTGATGTCACAATTGACATTATTGGTTTTAAAATTACTGTCGTAGATGATGTCCGTGCCATCCGTGAGTTCAGAAGCGTCAATTTTACAGTTTTGAAAAGATGGTTAAAATCAATTATGACATCATCAGTGATGTCACAATTGACATTATTGGTTTTAAAATTACTGTCGTAGATGATGTCCGTGCCATCTTTGAGTTCAGAAGCGTCAATTTTACAGTTACGAAAAGATGGTCGAAATCAATTATGACATCATCAGTGATGTCATTATTGAAATTATCGGTTTTAAAATTACTGTCGTAGATGATGTCCGTGCCATCCGTGAGTTCAGAAGTGTCAATTTTACAGTTTCGAAAAGATGGTCAAAATCAATTATGACATCATCAGTGATGTCACAATTGACATTATCGGTTTTAAAATTACTGTCGTAGATGATGTCTGTGCCATCCGTGAGTTCAGAAGCGTCAATTTTACAGTTTTGAAAAGATGGTTAAAATCAATTATGACATCATCAGTGATGTCACAATTGACATTATCGGTTTTAAAATTACTGTCGTAGATCATGTCCGTGCCATCCGTGAGTTCAGAAGCGTCAATTTTACAGTTACGAAAAGATGGTCGAAATCAATTATGACATCATCAGTGATGTCACAATTGACATTATCGGTTTTAAAATTAGTGTCGTAGATGATGTCCGTTCCATCCGTGAGTTCAGAAGCGTCAATTTTACAGTTTTGAAAAGATATCGAAATCAATTATGACATCATCAGTGATGTCACAATTGAAATTATCGGTTTTAAAATGACTGTCGTAGATGATGTCCGTGCCATCCGAGAGTTCAGAATCGTCAAATTTACAGTTTCGAAAAGATGGTTGAAATCAATTATGACATCATCAGTGATGTCACAATTGACATTATCGGTTTTAAAATTACTGTCGTAGATGATGTCCTTGCCATCTGTGCGTTCAGAAGCTTCAATTTTACAGTTTTGAAAAGATGGTTAAAATCAATTATGACATCATCAGTGATGTCACAATTGACATTATTGGTTTTAAAATTACTGTCGTAGATGATGTCCGTGCCATCCGTGAGTTCAGAAGCGTCAATTTTACAGTTTTGAAAAGATGGTCAAAATCAATTATGACATCATCAGTGATGTCACAATTGACATTATCGGTTTTAATATTACTGTCGTAGATGATGTCTGTGCCATCCGTGAGTTCAGAAGCATCAATTATACTGTTTTGAAAAGATGGTTGAAATCAATTATGACATCATCAGTGATGTCACAATTGACATTATCGGTTTTATAATTACTGTCGTAGATGATTTCCGTGCCATCCGTGAGTTCAGAAGCATCAATTTTACAGTTTTGAAAAGATGGTTGAAATCAATTATGACATCATCAGTGATGTCACAATTGACATTATTGGTTTTAAAATTACTGTCGTAGATGATGTCCGTGCCATCCGTGAGTTCAGAAGTGTCAATTTTACAGTTTTGAAAAGATGGTTAAAATCAATTATGACATCATCAGTGATGTCACAATTGACATTATCGGTTTTAAAATTACTGTCGTAGATCATGTCCGTGCCATCCGTGAGTTCAGAAGCGTCAATTTTACAGTTACGAAAAGATGGTCGAAATCAATTATGACATCATCAGTGATGTCACAATTGACATTATCGGTTTTAAAATTAGTGTCGTAGATGATGTCCGTTCCATCCGTGAGTTCAGAAGCGTCAATTTTACAGTTTTGAAAAGATATCGAAATCAATTATGACATCATCAGTGATGTCACAATTGAAATTATCGGTTTTAAAATGACTGTCGTAGATGATGTCCGTGCCATCCGAGAGTTCAGAATCGTCAAATTTACAGTTTCGAAAAGATGGTTGAAATCAATTATGACATCATCAGTGATGTCACAATTGACATTATCGGTTTTAAAATTACTGTCGTAGATGATGTCCTTGCCATCTGTGCGTTCAGAAGCTTCAATTTTACAGTTTTGAAAAGATGGTTAAAATCAATTATGACATCATCAGTGATGTCACAATTGACATTATTGGTTTTAAAATTACTGTCGTAGATGATGTCCGTGCCATCCGTGAGTTCAGAAGCGTCAATTTTACAGTTTTGAAAAGATGGTCAAAATCAATTATGACATCATCAGTGATGTCACAATTGACATTATCGGTTTTAATATTACTGTCGTAGATGATGTCTGTGCCATCCGTGAGTTCAGAAGCATCAATTATACTGTTTTGAAAAGATGGTTGAAATCAATTATGACATCATCAGTGATGTCACAATTGACATTATCGGTTTTATAATTACTGTCGTAGATGATTTCCGTGCCATCCGTGAGTTCAGAAGCATCAATTTTACAGTTTTGAAAAGATGGTTGAAATCAATTATGACATCATCAGTGATGTCACAATTGACATTATTGGTTTTAAAATTACTGTCGTAGATGATGTCCGTGCCATCCGTGAGTTCAGAAGTGTCAATTTTACAGTTTCGAAAAGATGGTCAAAATCAATTATGACATCATCAGTGATGTCACAATTGACATTATCGGTTTTAAAATTACTGTCGTAGATGATGTCCGTGCCATCCGTGAGTTCAGAAGCGTCAATTTTACAGTTTTGAAAAGATATCGAAATCAATTATGACATCATCAGTGATGTCACAATTGACATTATCGGTTTTAAAATGACTGTCGTAGATGATGTCCGTGCCATCCGTGAGTTCAGAATCGTCAAATTTACAGTTTCGAAAAGATGGTTGAAATCAATTATGACATCATCAGTGATGTCACAATTGACATTATCGGTTTTATAATTACCGTCGTAGATGATTTCCGTGCCATCCGTGAGTTCAGAAGCATCAATTTTACAGTTTTGAAAAGATGGTTGAAATCAATTATGATATCATCAGTAATGTCACAATTGACATTATTGGTTTTAAAATGACTGTCGTAGATGATGTCCGTGCCATCCGTGAGTTCAGAACCGTCAAATTTACAGTTTTGAAAAGATGGTTAAAATCAATTATGACATCATCAGTGATGTCACAATTGACATTATTGGTTTTAAAATTACTGTCGTAGATGATGTCCGTGCCATCCGTGAGTTCAGAAGCGTCAATTTTACAGTTTTGAAAAGATGGTTAAAATCAATTATGACATCATCAGTGATGTCACAATTGACATTATTGGTTTTAAAATTACTGTCGTAGATGATGTCCGTGCCATCTTTGAGTTCAGAAGCGTCAATTTTACAGTTACAAAAAGATGGTCAAAATCAATTATGACATCATCAGTGATGTCATTATTGAAATTATCGGTTTTAAAATTACTGTCGTAGATGATGTCCGTGCCATCCGTGAGTTCAGAAGTGTCAATTTTACAGTTTCGAAAAGATGGTCAAAATCAATTATGACATCATCAGTGATGTCACAATTGACATTATCGGTTTTAAAATTACTGTCGTAGATGATGTCTGTGCCATCCGTGAGTTCAGAAGCGTCAATTTTACAGTTTTGAAAAGATGGTTAAAATCAATTATGACATCATCAGTGATGTCACAATTGACATTATCGGTTTTAAAATTACTGTCGTAGATCATGTCCATGCCATCCGTGAGTTCAGAAGCGTCAATTTTACAGTTACGAAAAGATGGTCGAAATCAATTATGACATCATCAGTGATGTCACAATTGACATTATCGGTTTTAAAATTACTGTCGTAGATGATGTCCGTGCCATCCGTGAGTTCAGAAGTGTCAATTTTACAGTTTCGAAAAGATGGTCAAAATCAATTATGACATCATCAGTGATGTCACAATTGACATTATCGGTTTTAAAATTACTGTCGTAGATGATGTCCGTGCCATCCGTGAGTTCAGAAGCGTCAATTTTACAGTTTCGAAAAGATGGTCAAAATCAATTATGACATCATCAGTGATGTCACAATTGACATTATCGGTTTTAAAATTAGTGTCGTAGATGATGTCCGTTCCATCCGTGAGTTCAGAAGCGTCAATTTTACAGTTTTGAAAAGATATCGAAATCAATTATGACATCATCAGTGATGTCACAATTGAAATTATCGGTTTTAAAATGACTGTCGTAGATGATGTCCGTGCCATCCGTGAGTTCAGAATCGTCAAATTTACAGTTTCGAAAAGATGGTTGAAATCAATTATGACATCATCAGTGATGTCACAATTGACATTATCGGTTTTAAAATTACTGTCGTAGATGATGTCCTTGCCATCTGTGCGTTCAGAAGCGTCAATTTTACAGTTTTGAAAAGATGGTTAAAATCAATTATGACATCATCAGTGATGTCACAATTGACATTATTGGTTTTAAAATTACTGTCGTAGATGATGTCCGTGCCATCCGTGAGTTCAGAAGCGTCAATTTTACAGTTTTGAAAAGATGGTCAAAATCAATTATGACATCATCAGTGATGTCACAATTGACATTATCGGTTTTAATATTACTGTCGTAGATGATGTCTGTGCCATTCGTGAGTTCAGAAGCATCAATTATACTGTTTTGAAAAGATGGTCGAAATCAATTATGACATCATCAGTGATGTCACAATTGACATTATCGGTTTTATAATTACTGTCGTAGATGATTTCCGTGCCATCCGTGAGTTCAGAAGCATCAATTTTACAGTTTTGAAAAGATGGTTGAAATCAATTATGACATCATCAGTGATGTCACAATTGACATTATTGGTTTTAAAATTACTGTCGTAGATGATGTCCGTGCCATCCGTGAGTTCAGAAGTGTCAATTTTACAGTTTCGAAAAGATGGTCAAAATCAATTATGACATCATCAGTGATGTCACAATTGACATTATCGGTTTTAAAATTACTGTCGTAGATGATGTCCGTGCCATCCGTGAGTTCAGAAGCGTCAATTTTACAGTTTTGAAAAGATATCGAAATCAATTATGACATCATCAGTGATGTCACAATTGACATTATCGGTTTTAAAATGACTGTCGTAGATGATGTCCGTGCCATCCGTGAGTTCAGAATCGTCAAATTTACAGTTTCGAAAAGATGGTTGAAATCAATTATGACATCATCAGTGATGTCACAATTGACATTATCGGTTTTATAATTACTGTCGTAGATGATTTCCGTGCCATCCGTGAGTTCAGAAGCATCAATTTTACAGTTTTGAAAAGATGGTTGAAATCAATTATGATATCATCAGTGATGTCACAATTGACATTATTGGTTTTAAAATTACTGTCGTAGATGATGTCCGTGCCATCCGTGAGTTCAGAACCGTCAAATTTACAGTTTTGAAAAGATGGTTAAAATCAATTATGACATCATCAGTGATGTCACAATTGACATTATTGGTTTTAAAATTACTGTAGTAGATCATGTCCGTGCCATCCGTGAGTTCAGAAGCGTCAATTTTACAGTTATGAAAAGATGGTCGAAATCAATTATGACATCATCAGTGATGTCACAATTGACATTATCGGTTTTAAAATTACTGTCGTAGATGATGTCCGTGCCATCCGTGAGTTCAGAAGTGTCAATTTTACAGTTTCGAAAAGATGGTCAAAATCAATTATGACATCATCAGTGATGTCACAATTGACATTATCGGTTTTAAAATTACTGTCGTAGATGATGTCCGTGCCATCCGTGAGTTCAGAAGCGTCAATTTTACAGTTTCGAAAAGATGGTCAAAATCAATTATGACATCATCAGTGATGTCACAATTGACATTATCGGTTTTAAAATTAGTGTCGTAGATGATGTCCGTTCCATCCGTGAGTTCAGAAGCGTCAATTTTACAGTTTTGAAAAGATATCGAAATCAATTATGACATTATCAGTGATGTCACAATTGAAATTATCGGTTTTAAAATGACTGTCGTAGATGATGTCCGTGCCATCCGTGAGTTCAGAATCGTCAAATTTACAGTTTCGAAAAGATGGTTGAAATCAATTATAACATCATCAGTGATGTCACAATTGACATTATCGGTTTTAAAATTACTGTCGTAGATGATGTCCTTGCCATCTGTGCGTTCAGAAGCGTCAATTTTACAGTTTTGAAAAGATGGTTAAAATCAATTATGACATCATCAGTGATGTCACAATTGACATTATTGGTTTTAAAATTACTGTCGTAGATGATGTCCGTGCCATCCGTGAGTTCAGAAGCGTCAATTTTACAGTTTTGAAAAGATGGTCAAAATCAATTATGACATCATCAGTGATGTCACAATTGACATTATCGGTTTTAATATTACTGTCGTAGATGATGTCTGTGCCATTCGTGAGTTCAGAAGCATCAATTATACTGTTTTGAAAAGATGGTCGAAATCAATTATGACATCATCAGTGATGTCACAATTGACATTATCGGTTTTATAATTACTGTCGTAGATGATTTCCGTGCCATCCGTGAGTTCTGAAGCATCAATTATACTGTTTTGAAAAGATGGTTGAAATCAATTATGACATCATCAGTGATGTCACAATTGACATTATTGGTTTTAAAATTACTGTCGTAGATGATGTCCGTGCCATCCGTGAGTTCAGAAGTGTCAATTTTACAGTTTCGAAAAGATGGTCAAAATCAATTATGACATCATCAGTGATGTCACAATTGACATTATCGGTTTTAAAATTACTGTCGTAGATGATGTCCGTGCCATCCGTGAGTTCAGAAGCGTCAATTTTACAGTTTTGAAAAGATATCGAAATCAATTATGACATCATCAGTGATGTCACAATTGACATTATCGGTTTTAAAATGACTGTCGTAGATGATGTCCGTGCCATCCGTGAGTTCAGAATCGTCAAATTTACAGTTTCGAAAAGATGGTTGAAATCAATTATGACATCATCAGTGATGTCACAATTGACATTATCGGTTTTATAATTACTGTCGTAGATGATTTCCGTGCCATCCGTGAGTTCAGAAGCATCAATTTTACAGTTTTGAAAAGATGGTTGAAATCAATTATGATATCATCAGTGATGTCACAATTGACATTATTGGTTTTAAAATTACTGTCGTAGATGATGTCCGTGCCATCCGTGAGTTCAGAACCGTCAAATTTACAGTTTTGAAAAGATGGTTAAAATCAATTATGACATCATCAGTGATGTCACAATTGACATTATTGGTTTTAAAATTACTGTAGTAGATCATGTCCGTGCCATCCGTGAGTTCAGAAGCGTCAATTTTACAGTTATGAAAAGATGGTCGAAATCAATTATGACATCATCAGTGATGTCACAATTGACATTATCGGTTTTAAAATTACTGCCGTAGATGATGTCCGTGCCATCCGTGAGTTCAGAAGTGTCAATTTTACAGTTTCGAAAAGATGGTCAAAATCAATTATGACATCATCAGTGATGTCACAATTGACATTATCGGTTTTAAAATTACTGTCGTAGATGATGTCCGTGCCATCCGTGAGTTCAGAAGCGTCAATTTTACAGTTTCGAAAAGATGGTCAAAATCAATTATGACATCATCAGTGATGTCACAATTGACATTATCGGTTTTAAAATTAGTGTCGTAGATGATGTCCGTTCCATCCGTGAGTTCAGAAGCGTCAATTTTACAGTTTTGAAAAGATATCGAAATCAATTATGACATCATCAGTGATGTCACAATTGAAATTATCGGTTTTAAAATGACTGTCGTAGATGATGTCCGTGCCATCCGTGAGTTCAGAATCGTCAAATTTACAGTTTCGAAAAGATGGTTGAAATCAATTATAACATCATCAGTGATGTCACAATTGACATTATCGGTTTTAAAATTACTGTCGTAGATGATGTCCTTGCCATCTGTGCGTTCAGAAGCGTCAATTTTACAGTTTTGAAAAGATGGTTAAAATCAATTATGACATCATCAGTGATGTCACAATTGACATTATTGGTTTTAAAATTACTGTCGTAGATGATGTCCGTGCCATCCGTGAGTTCAGAAGCGTCAATTTTACAGTTTTAAAAAGATGGTCAAAATCAATTATGACATCATCAGTGATGTCACAATTGACATTATCGGTTTTAATATTACTGTCGTAGATGATGTCTGTGCCATTCGTGAGTTCAGAAGCATCAATTATACTGTTTTGAAAAGATGGTCGAAATCAATTATGACATCATCAGTGATGTCACAATTGACATTATCGGTTTTATAATTACTGTCGTAGATGATTTCCGTGCCATCCGTGAGTTCAGAAGCATCAATTTTACAGTTTTGAAAAGATGGTTGAAATCAATTATGACATCATCAGTGATGTCACAATTGACATTATTGGTTTTAAAATTACTGTCGTAGATGATGTCCGTGCCATCCGTGAGTTCAGAAGTGTCAATTTTACAGTTTCGAAAAGATGGTCAAAATCAATTATGACATCATCAGTGATGTCACAATTGACATTATCGGTTTTAAAATTACTGTCGTAGATGATGTCCGTGCCATCCGTGAGTTCAGAAGCGTCAATTTTACAGTTTTGAAAAGATATCGAAATCAATTATGACATCATCAGTGATGTCACAATTGACATTATCGGTTTTAAAATGACTGTCGTAGATGATGTCCGTGCCATCCGTGAGTTCAGAATCGTCAAATTTACAGTTTCGAAAAGATGGTTGAAATCAATTATGACATCATCAGTGATGTCACAATTGACATTATCGGTTTTATAATTACTGTCGTAGATGATTTCCGTGCCATCCGTGAGTTCAGAAGCATCAATTTTACAGTTTTGAAAAGATGGTTGAAATCAATTATGATATCATCAGTGATGTCACAATTGACATTATTGGTTTTAAAATTACTGTCGTAGATGATGTCCGTGCCATCCGTGAGTTCAGAACCGTCAAATTTACAGTTTTGAAAAGATGGTTAAAATCAATTATGACATCATCAGTGATGTCACAATTGACATTATTGGTTTTAAAATTACTGTCGTAGATGATGTCCGTGCCATCCGTGAGTTCAGAAGCGTCAATTTTACAGTTTTGAAAAGATGGTTAAAATCAATTATGACATCATCAGTGATGTCACAATTGACATTATTGGTTTTAAAATTACTGTCGTAGATGATGTCCGTGCCATCTTTGAGTTCAGAAGCGTCAATTTTACAGTTACAAAAAGATGGTCAAAATCAATTATGACATCATCAGTGATGTCATTATTGAAATTATCAGTTTTAAAATTACTGTCGTAGATGATGTCCGTGCCATCCGTGAGTTCAGAAGTGTCAATTTTACAGTTTCGAAAAGATGGTCAAAATCAATTATGACATCATCAGTGATGTCACAATTGACATTATCGGTTTTAAAATTACTGTCGTAGATGATGTCTGTGCCATCCCTGAGTTCAGATGCGTCAATTTTACAGTTTTGAAAAGATGGTTAAAATCAATTATGACATCATCAGTGATGTCACAATTGACATTATCGGTTTTAAAATTACTGTCGTAGATGATGTCCGTGCCATCCGTGAGTTCAGAAGCGTCAATTTTACAGTTTTGAAAAGATGGTCGAAATCAATTATGACATCATCAGTGATGTCACAATTGACATTATCGGTTTTAAAATTACTGTCGTAGATGATGTCCGTGCCATCCGTGATTTCAGAAGCGTCAATTTTACAGTTTTGAAAAGATGGTCGAAATCAATTATGACATCATCAGTGATGTCACAGTTGACATTATCGGTTTTAAAATTACTGTCGTAGATGATGTCCGTGCCATCCGTGAGTTCAGAAGCGTCAATTTTACAGTTTCAAAAAGATGGTCAAAATCAATTATGACATCATCACTGATGTCACAATTGACATTATTGGTTTTAAAATTACTGTCGTAGATGATGTCCGTGCCATCTTTGAGTTCAGAAGCGTCAATTTTACAGTTACGAAAAGATGGTCAAAATCAATTATGACATCATCAGTGATGTCACAATTGACATTATCGGTTTTAAAATTACTGTCGTAGATGATGTCCGTGCCATCCGTGAGTTCAGAAGCGTCAATTTTACAGTTTCGAAAAGATGGTCAAAATCAATTATGACATCATCAGTGATGTCACAATTGACATTATCGGTTTTAAAATTACTGTCGTAGATGATGTCGTTGCCATCTGTGTGTTCAGAAGCTTCAATTTTACATTTTCGAAAAGATGTTTAAAATCAATTATGACATCATCAGTGATGACACAATTGACATTATTGGTTTTAAAATTACTGTCGTAGATGATGTCCGTGCCATCCGTGAGTTCAGAAGCGTCGATTTTACAGTTTTGAAAAGATGGTCAAAATCAATTATGACGTCATCAGTGATGTCACAATTGACATTATCGGTTTTAATATTACTGTCGTAGATGATGTCTGTGCCATTCGTGAGTTCAGAAGCGTCAATTATACTGTTTTGAAAAGATGGTCGAAATCAATTATGACATCATCAGTGATGTCACAATTGACATTATCGGTTTTATAATTACTGTCGTAGATGATTTCCGTGCCATCCGTGAGTTCAGAAGCATCAATTTTACAGTTTTGAAAAGATGGTTGAAATCAATTATGACATCATCAGTGATGTCATTATTGAAATTATCGGTTTTAAAATTACTGTCGTAGATGATGTCCGTGCCATCCGTGAGTTCAGAAGTGTCAATTTTACAGTTTCAGAAAGATGGTCAAAATCAATTATGACATCATCAGTGATGTCACAATTGACATTATCGGTTTTAAAATTACTGTCGTAGATGATGTCCGTGCCATCCGTGAGTTCAGAAGCGTCAATTTTACAGTTTCGAAAAGATGGTCAAAATCAATTATGACATCATCAGTGATGTCACAATTGACATTATCGGTTTTAAAATTACTGTCGTAGATGATGTCTGTGCCATTCGTGAGTTCAGAAGCGTCAATTTTACTGTTTTGAAAAGATGGTCGAAATCAATTATGACATCATCAGTGATGTCATAATTGACATTATCGGTTTTAAAATTACTGTCGTAGATGATGTCTGTGCCATTCGTGAGTTCAGAAGCGTAAATTTTACAGCTTTGAAAAGATGGTCGAAATCAATTATGACATCATCAGTGATGTCACAATTGACATTATTGGAATTAAAATTACTGTCGTAGATGATGTCCGTGCCATCTTTGAGTTCAGAAGCGTCAATTTTACTGTTTTGAAAAGATGGTCGAAATCAATTATGACATCATCAGTGATGTCATTATTGAAATTATCGGTTTTAAAATTACTGTCGTAGATGATGTCCGTGCCATCCGTGAGTTCAGAAGTGTCAATTTTACAGTTTCGAAAAGATGGTGAAAATCAATTATGACATCATCAGTGATGTCACAATTGACATTATCGGTTTTAAAATTACTGTCGTAGATGATGTCTGTGCCATCCGTGAGTTCAGAAGCGTCAATTTTACAGTTTTGAAAAGATGGTTAAAATCAATTATGACATCATCAGTGATGTCACAATTGACATTATTGGTTTTAAAATTACTGTCGTAGATGATGTCCGTGCCATCTTTGACTTCAGAAGCGACAATTTTACAGTTACGAAAAGATGGTCGAAATCAATTATGACATCATCAGTGATGTCACAATTGACATTATCGGTTTTAAAATTACTGTCGTAGATGATGTCCGTGCCATCCGTGAGTTCAGAAGCGTCAATTTTACAGTTTCGAAAAGATGGTCAAAATCAATTATGACATCATCAGTGATGTCACAATTGACATTATCGGTTTTAAAATTAGTGTCGTAGATGATGTCCGTTCCATCCGTGAGTTCAGAAGCGTCAATTTTACAGTTTTGAAAAGATATCGAAATCAATTATGACATCATCAGTGATGTCACAATTGACATTATCGGTTTTAAAATTACTGTCGTAGATGATGTCCGTGCCATCCGTGAGTTCAGAATCGTCAAATTTACAGTTTCGAAAAGATGGTTGAAATCAATTATGACATCATCAGTGATGTCACAATTGACATTATCGGTTTTAAAATTACTGTCGTAGATGATGTCTTTGCCATCTGTGCGTTCAGAAGCGTCAATTTTACAGTTTTGAAAAGATGGTTAAAATCAATTATGACATCATCAGTGATGTCACAATTGACATTATCGGTTTTAAAATTACTGTCGTAGATGATGTCTGTGCCATCCGTGAGTTCAGAAGCGTCAATTTTACAGTTTTGAAAAGATGGTTAAAATCAATTATGACATCATCAGTGATGTCACAATTGACATTATCGTTTTAAAATTACTGTCGTAGATGATGTCAGTGCCATCCGTGAGTTCAGAAGCGTCAATTTTACGGTTTTGAAAAGATGGTCAAAATCAATTATGACATCATCAGTGATGTCACAATTGACATTATCGGTTTTAAAATTACTGTCGTAGATGATGTCCGTGCCATCCGTGAGTTCAGAAGCGTCAATTTTACAGTTTCGAAAAGATGGTCAAAATCAATTATGACATCATCAGTGATGTCACAATTGACATTATCGGTTTTAAAATTACTGTCGTAGATGATGTCCTTGCCATCTGTGCGTTCAGAAGCTTCAATTTTACAGTTTTGAAAAGATGGTTAAAATCAATTATGACATCATCAGTGATGTCACAATTGACATTATCGGTTTTAAAATTACTGTCGTAGATGATGTCCGTGCCATCCGTGAGTTCAGAAGCGTCAATTTTACAGTTTCGAAAAGATGGTCAAAATCAATTATGACATCATCAGCGATGTCACAATTGACATTATCGGTTTTTAAAATTACTGTCGTAGATGATGTCTGTGCCATTCGTGAGTTCAGAAGCGTCAATTTTACTGTTTTGAAAAGATGGTCGAAATCAATTATGACATCATCAGTGATGTCATAATTGACATTATCGGTTTTAAAATTACTGTCGTAGATGATGTCCGTGCCATCCGTGAGTTCAGAAGCGTCAATTTTACAGTTTCGAAAAGATGGTCAAAATCAATTATGACATCATCAGTGATGTCACAATTGACATTATCGGTTTTAAAATTAGTGTCGTAGATGATGTCCGTTCCATCTTTGAGTTCAGAAGCGTCAATTTTACTGTTTTGAAAAGATGGTCGAAATCAATTATGACATCATCAGTGATGTCATTATTGAAATTATCGGTTTTAAAATTACTGTCGTAGATGATGTCCGTGCCATCCGTGAGTTCAGAAGCGTCAATTTTACAGTTTCGAAAAGATGGTCAAAATCAATTATGACATCATCAGTGATGTCACAATTGACATTATCGGTTTTAAAATTAGTGTCGTAGATGATGTCCGTTCCATCCGTGAGTTCAGAAGCGTCAATTTTACAGTTTTGAAAAGATATCGAAATCAATTATGACATCATCAGTGATGTCACAATTGACATTATCGGTTTTAAAATGACTGTCGTAGATGATGTCCGTGCCATCCGTGAGTTCAGAATCGTCAAATTTACAGTTTCGAAAAGATGGTTGAAATCAATTATGACATCATCAGTGATGTCACAATTGACATTATCGGTTTTAAAATTACTGTCGTAGATGATGTCCTTGCCATCTGTGCGTTCAGAAGCGTCAATTTTACAGTTTTGAAAAGATGGTTAAAATCAATTATGACATCATCAGTGATGTCACAATTGACATTATTGGTTTTAAAATTACTGTCGTAGATGATGTCCGTGCCATCCGTGAGTTCAGAAGCGTCAATTTTACAGTTTTGAAAAGATGGTCAAAATCAATTATGACATCATCAGTGATGTCACAATTGACATTATCGGTTTTAAAATTACTGTCGTAGATGATGTCTGTGCCATCCGTGAGTTCAGAAGCGTCAATTTTACAGTTTTGAAAAGATGGTTAAAATCAATTATGACATCATCAGTGATGTCACAATTGACATTATCGGTTTTAAAATTACTGTCGTAGATGATGTCCGTGCCATCCGTGAGTTCAGAAGCGTCAATTTTACGGTTTTGAAAAGATGGTCAAAATCAATTATGACATCATCAGTGATGTCACAATTGACATTATCGGTTTTAATATTACTGTCGTAGATGATGTCTGTGCCATTCGTGAGTTCAGAAGCGTCAATTTTACTGTTTTGAAAAGATGGTCGAAATCAATTATGACATCATCAGTGATGTCACAATTGACATTATCGGTTTTAATATTACTGTCGTAGATGATGTCTGTGCCATTCGTGAGTTCAGAAGCGTCAATTATACTGTTTTGAAAAGATGGTCGAAATCAATTATGACATCATCAGTGATGTCACAATTGACATTATCGGTTTTATAATTACTGTCGTAGATGATTTCCGTGCCATCCGTGAGTTCAGAAGCATCAATTTTACAGTTTTGAAAAGATGGTTGAAATCAATTATGACATCATCAGTGATGTCACAATTGACATTATCGGTTTTAAAATTACTGTCGTAGATGATGTCTGTGCCATTCGTGAGTTCAGAAGCGTAAATTTTACAGTTTTGAAAAGATGGTCGAAATCAATTATGACATCATCAGTGATGTCACAATTGACATTATTGGTTTTAAAATTACTGTCGTAGATGATGTCCGTGCCATCTTTGAGTTCAGAAGCGTCAATTTTACAGTTACGAAAAGATGGTCGAAATCAATTATGACATCATCAGTGATGTTATTATTGAAATTATCGGTTTTAAAATTACTGTCGTAGATGATGTCCGTGCCATCCGTGAGTTCAGAAGTGTCAATTTTACAGTTTCGAAAAGATGGTCAAAATCAATTATGACATCATCAGTGATGTCACAATTGACATTATCGGTTTTAAAATTACTGTCGTAGATGATGTCTGTGCCATCCGTGAGTTCAGAAGCGTCAATTTTAAAGTTTTGAAAAGATGGTTAAAATCAATTATGACATCATCAGTGATGTCACAATTGACATTATTGGTTTTAAAATTACTGTCGTAGATGATGTCCGTGCCATCTTTGAGTTCAGAAGCGTCAATTTTACAGTTACGAAAAGATGGTCGAAATCAATTATGACATCATCAGTGATGTCACAATTGACATTATCGGTTTTAAAATTACTGTCGTAGATGATGTCTTTGCCATTTGTGAGTTCAGAAGCGTCAATTTTACAGTTTTGAAAAGATGGTCGAAATCAATTATGACATCATCAGTGATGTCACAATTGACATTATCGGTTTAAAAATTACTGTCGTAGATGATGTCTTTGCCATTTGTGAGTTCAGAAGCGTCAATTTTACAGTTTTGAAAAGATGGTTAAAATCAATTATGACATCATCAGTGATGTCACAATTGACATTATCGGTTTTATAATTACTGTCGTAGATGATTTCCGTGCCATCCGTGAGTTCAGAAGCATCAATTTTACAGTTTTGAAAAGATGGTTGAAATCAATTATGACATCATCAGTGATGTCACAATTGACATTATTGGTTTTAAAATCTGTCGTAGATGATGTCCGTGCCATCCGTGAGTTCAGAACCGTCAAATTTACAGTTTCGAAAAGATGGTTGAAATCAATTATGACATCATCAGTGATGTCACAATTGACATTATTGGTTTTAAAATTACTGTCGTAGATGATGTCCGTGCCATCCGTGAGTTCAGAAGCGTCAATTTTACAGTTTTGAAAAGATGGTTAAAATCAATTATGACATCATCAGTGATGTCACAATTGACATTATTGGTTTTAAAATTACTGTCGTAGATGATGTCCGTGCCATCCGTGAGTTCAGAAGCGTCAATTTTACAGTTACAAAAAGATGGTCAAAATCAATTATGACATCATCAGTGATGTCACAATTGACATTATCGGTTTTAAAATTACTGTCGTAGATGATGTCTGTGCCATCCGTGAGTTCAGAAGTGTCAATTTTACAGTTTCGAAAAGATGGTCAAAATCAATTATGACATCATCAGTGATGTCACAATTGACATTATCGGTTTTAAAATTATTGTCGTAGATGATGTCCGTGCCATCCGTGAGTTCAGAAGCGTCAATTTTACGGTTTTGAAAAGATGGTCAAAATCAATTATGACATCATCAGTGATGTCACAATTGACATTATCGGTTTTAATATTACTGTCGTAGATGATGTCTGTGCCATTCGTGAGTTCAGAAGCGTCAATTTTACTGTTTTGAAAAGATGGTTGAAATCAATTATGACATCATCAGTGATGTCACAATTGACATTATCGGTTTTAATATTACTGTCGTAGATGATGTCTGTGCCATTCGTGAGTTCAGAAGCGTCAATTATACTGTTTTGAAAAGATGGTCGAAATCAATTATGACATCATCAGTGATGTCACAATTGACATTATCGGTTTTAAAATTACTGTCGTAGATGATGTCTGTGCCATTCGTGAGTTCAGAAGCATCAATTTTACTGTTTTGAAAAGATGGTTGAAATCATGACATTCAAAGTGATGTCACAATTGACATTATTGGTTTTAAAATTACTGTCGTAGATGATGTCCGTGCCATCCGTGAGTTCAGAACCGTCAAATTTACAGTTTTGAAAAGATGGTTAAAATCAATTATGACATCATCAGTGATGTCACAATTGACATTATTGGTTTTAAAATTACTGTCGTAGATGATGTCCGTGCCATCCGTGAGTTCAGAAGCGTCAATTTTACAGTTTTGAAAAGATGGTTAAAATCAATTATGACATCATCAGTGATGTCACAATTGACATTATTGGTTTTAAAATTACTGTCGTAGATTATGTCTGTGCCATCTTTGAGTTCAGAAGCGTCAATTTTACAGTTACAAAAAGATGGTCAAAATCAATTATGACATCATCAGTGATGTCATTATTGAAATTATCGGTTTTAAAATTACTGTCGTAGATGATGTCCGTGCCATCCGTGAGTTCAGAAGTGTCAATTTTACAGTTTCGAAAAGATGGTCAAAATCAATTATGACATCATCAGTGATGTCACAATTGACATTATCGGTTTTAAAATTACTGTCGTAGATGATGTCTGTGCCATCCGTGAGTTCAGAAGCGTCAATTTTACAGTTTTGAAAAGATGGTCGAAATCAATTATGACATCATCAGTGATGTCACAATTGACATTATCGGTTTTAAAATTACTGTCGTAGATGATGTCCGTGCCATCCGTGAGTTCAGAAGCGTCAATTTTACAGTTTCGAAAAGATGGTCAAAATCAATTATGACATCATCAGTGATGTCACAATTGACATTATCGTTTTTAAAATTACTGTCGTAGATGATGTCTGTGCCATTCGTGAGTTCAGAAGCGTCAATTTTACTGTTTTGAAAAGATGGTCGAAATCAATTATGACATCATCAGTGATGTCACAATTGACATTATCGGTTTTAAAATTACTGTCGTAGATGATGTCTGTGCCATTCGTGAGTTCAGAAGCGTAAATTTTACAGTTTTGAAAAGATGGTCGAAATCAATTATGACATCATCAGTGATGTTATTATTGAAATTATCGGTTTTAAAATTACTGTCGTAGATGATGTCCGTGCCATCCGTGAGTTCAGAAGTGTAAATTTTACAGTTTCGAAAAGATGGTCAAAATCAATTATGACATCATCAGTGATGTCACAATTGACATTATTGGTTTTAAAATTACTGTCGTAGATGATGTCTGTGCCATCCGTGAGTTCAGAAGCGTCAATTTTACAGTTTTGAAAAGATGGTTAAAATCAATTATGACATCATCAGTGATGTCACAATTGACATTATTGGTTTTAAAATTACTGTCGTAGATGATGTCCGTGCCATCTTTGAGTTCAGAAGCGTCAATTTTACAGTTACGAAAAGATGGTCGAAATCAATTATGACATCATCAGTGATGTCACAATTGACATTATCGGTTTTAAAATTACTGTCGTAGATGATGTCTTTGCCATTTGTGAGTTCAGAAGCGTCAATTTTACAGTTTTGAAAAGATGGTCGAAATCAATTATGACATCATCAGTGATGTCACAATTGACATTATCGGTTTTATAATTACTGTCGTAGATGATTTCCGTGCCATCCGTGAGTTCAGAAGCATCAATTTTACAGTTTTGAAAAGATGGTTGAAATCAATTATGACATCATCAGTGATGTCACAATTGACATTATTGGTTTTAAAATCTGTCGTAGATGATGTCCGTGCCATCCGTGAGTTCAGAACCGTCAAATTTACAGTTTTGAAAAGATGGTTAAAATCAATTATGACATCATCAGTGATGTCACAATTGACATTATTGGTTTTAAAATTACTGTTGTAGATGATGTCCGTGCCATCCGTGAGTTCAGAAGCGTCAATTTTACAGTTTTGAAAAGATGGTTAAAATCAATTATGACATCATCAGTGATGTCACAATTGACATTATTGGTTTTAAAATTACTGTCGTAGATGATGTCCGTGCCATCTTTGAGTTCAGAAGCGTCAATTTTACAGTTTTGAAAAGATGGTTAAAATCAATTATGACATCATCAGTGATGTCACAATTGACATTATTGGTTTTAAAATTACTGTCGTAGATGATGTCCGTGCCATCTTTGAGTTCAGAAGCGTCAATTTTACAGTTACGAAAAGATGGTCGAAATCAATTATGACATCATCAGTGATGTCACAATTGACATTATCGGTTTTAAAATTACTGTCGTAGATGATGTCTTTGCCATTTGTGAGTTCAGAAGCGTCAATTTTACAGTTTTGAAAAGATGGTCGAAATCAATTATGACATCATCAGTGATGTCACAATTGACATTATCGGTTTTAAAATTACTGTCGTAGATGATGTCTTTGCCATTTGTGAGTTCAGAAGCGTCAATTTTACAGTTTTGAAAATATGGTTAAAATCAATTATGACATCATCAGTGATGTCACAATTGACATTATCGGTTTTATAATTACTGTCGTAGATGATTTCCGTGCCATCTTTGAGTTCAGAAGCATCAATTTTACAGTTTTGAAAAGATGGTTGAAATCAATTATGACATCATCAGTGATGTCACAATTGACATTATTGGTTTTAAAATCTGTCGTAGATGATGTCCGTGCCATCCGTGAGTTCAGAACCGTCAAATTTACAGTTTCGAAAAGATGGTTGAAATCAATTATGACATCATCAGTGATGTCACAATTGACATTATTGGTTTTAAAATTACTGTCGTAGATGATGTCCGTGCCATCCGTGAGTTCAGAAGCGTCAATTTTACAGTTTTGAAAAGATGGTTAAAATCAATTATGACATCATCAGTGATGTCACAATTGACATTATTGGTTTTAAAATTACTGTCGTAGATGATGTCCGTGCCATCCGTGAGTTCAGAAGCGTCAATTTTACAGTTACAAAAAGATGGTCAAAATCAATTATGACATCATCAGTGATGTCACAATTGACATTATCGGTTTTAAAATTACTGTCGTAGATGATGTCTGTGCCATCCGTGAGTTCAGAAGTGTCAATTTTACAGTTTCGAAAAGATGGTCAAAATCAATTATGACATCATCAGTGATGTCACAATTGACATTATCGGTTTTAAAATTACTGTCGTAGATGATGTCCGTGCCATCCGTGAGTTCAGAAGCGTCAATTTTACGGTTTTGAAAAGATGGTCAAAATCAATTATGACATCATCAGTGATGTCACAATTGACATTATCGGTTTTAATATTACTGTCGTAGATGATGTCTGTGCCATTCGTGAGTTCAGAAGCGTCAATTTTACTGTTTTGAAAAGATGGTCGAAATCAATTATGACATCATCAGTGATGTCACAATTGACATTATCGGTTTTAATATTACTGTCGTAGATGATGTCTGTGCCATTCGTGAGTTCAGAAGCGTCAATTATACTGTTTTGAAAAGATGGTCGAAATCAATTATGACATCATCAGTGATGTCACAATTGACATTATCGGTTTTATAATTACTGTCGTAGATGATTTCCGTGCCATCCGTGAGTTCAGAAGCATCAATTTTACAGTTTTGAAAAGATGGTTGAAATCAATTATGACATCATCAGTGATGTCACAATTGACATTATTGGTTTTAAAATTAATGTCGTAGATGATGTCCGTGCCATCCGTGAGTTCAGAACCGTCAAATTTACAGTTTTGAAAAGATGGTTAAAATCAATTATGACATCATCAGTGATGTCACAATTGACATTATTGGTTTTAAAATTACTGTCGTAGATGATGTCCGTGCCATCCGTGAGTTCAGAAGCGTCAATTTTACAGTTTTGAAAAGATGGTTAAAATCAATTATGACATCATCAGTGATGTCACAATTGACATTATTGGTTTTAAAATTACTGTCGTAGATTATGTCTGTGCCATCTTTGAGTTCAGAAGCGTCAATTTTACAGTTACAAAAAGATGGTCACAATCAATTATGACATCATCAGTGATGTCATTATTGAAATTATCGGTTTTAAAATTACTGTCGTAGATGATGTCCGTGCCATCCGTGAGTTCAGAAGCGTCAATTTTACAGTTTCGAAAAGATGGTCAAAATCAATTATGACATCATCAGTGATGTCACAATTGACATTATCGGTTTTAAAATTACTGTCGTAGATGATGTCTGTGCCATCCCTGAGTTCAGAAGCGTCAATTTTACAGTTTTGAAAAGATGGTCGAAATCAATTATGACATCATCAGTGATGTCACAATTGACATTATCGGTTTTAAAATTACTGTCGTAGATGATGTCCGTGCCATTCGTGAGTTCAGAAGCGTAAATTTTACAGTTTTGAAAAGATGGTCGAAATCAATTATGACATCATCAGTGATGTTATTATTGAAATTATCGGTTTTAAAATTACTGTCGTAGATGATGTCCGTGCCATCCGTGAGTTCAGAAGTGTCAATTTTACAGTTTCGAAAAGATGGTCAAAATCAATTATGACATCATCAGTGATGTCACAATTGACATTATCGGTTTTAAAATTACTGTCGTAGATGATGTCTGTGCCATCCGTGAGTTCAGAAGCGTCAATTTTACAGTTTTGAAAAGATGGTCAAAATCAATTATGACATCATCAGTGATGTCACAATTGACATTATTGGTTTTAAAATTACTGTCGTAGATGATGTCCGTGCCATCTTTGAGTTCAGAAGCGTCAATTTTACAGTTACGAAAAGATGGTCGAAATCAATTATGACATCATCAGTGATGTCACAATTGACATTATCGGTTTTAAAATTACTGTCGTAGATGATGTCTTTGCCATTTGTGAGTTCAGAAGCGTCAATTTTACAGTTTTGAAAAGATGGTCGAAATCAATTATGACATCATCAGTGATGTCACAATTGACATTATCGGTTTTAAAATTACTGTCGTAGATGATGTCTTTGCCATTTGTGAGTTCAGAAGCGTCAATTTTACAGTTTTGAAAAGATGGTTAAAATCAATTATGACATCATCAGTGATGTCACAATTGACATTATTGGTTTTAAAATTACTGTCGTAGATGATGTCCGTGCCATCCGTGAGTTCAGAAGCGTCAATTTTACAGTTTTGAAAAGATGGTTAAAATCAATTATGACATCATCAGTGATGTCACAATTGACATTATTGGTTTTAAAATTACTGTCGTAGATGATGTCCGTGCCATCTTTGAGTTCAGAAGCGTCAATTTTACAGTTACAAAAAGATGGTCAAAATCAATTGTGATGTCATTATTGAAATTATCAGTTTTAAAATTACTGTCGTAGATGATGTCCGTGCCATCCGTGAGTTCAGAAGCGTCAATTTTACAGTTTTGAAAAGATGGTCAAAATCAATTATGACATCATCAGTGATGTCACAATTGACATTATCGGTTTTAAAATTACTGTCGTAGATGATGTCTGTGCCATCCGTGAGTTCAGAAGCGTCAATTTTACATTTTTGAAAAGATGGTTAAAATCAATTATGACATCATCAGTGATGTCACAATTGACATTATTGGTTTTAAAATTACTGTCGTAGATGATGTCCGTGCCATCTTTGAGTTCAGAAGCGACAATTTTACAGTTACGAAAAGATGGTCGAAATCAATTATGACATCATCAGTGATGTCACAATTGACATTATCGGTTTTAAAATTACTGTCGTAGATGATGTCCGTGCCATCCGTGAGTTCAGAAGTGTCAATTTTACAGTTTCGAAAAGATGGTCAAAATCAATTATGACATCATCAGTGATGTCACAATTGACATTATCGGTTTTAAAATTACTGTCGTAGATGATGTCCGTGCCATCCGTGAGTTCAGAAGCGTCAATTTTACAGTTTCGAAAAGATGGTCAAAATCAATTATGACATCATCAGTGATGTCACAATTGACATTATCGGTTTTAAAATTAGTGTCGTAGATGATGTCCGTTCCATCCGTGAGTTCAGAAGCGTCAATTTTACAGTTTTGAAAAGATGGTTAAAATCAATTATGACATCATCAGTGATGTCACAATTGACATTATTGGTTTTAAAATTACTGTCGTAGATGATGTCCGTGCCATCTTTGAGTTCAGAAGCGTCAATTTTACAGTTACGAAAAGATGGTCGAAATCAATTATGACATCATCAGTGATGTCACAATTGACATTATCGGTTTTAAAATTACTGTCGTAGATGATGTCTTTGCCATTTGTGAGTTCAGAAGCGTCAATTTTACAGTTTTGAAAAGATGGTCGAAATCAATTATGACATCATCAGTGATGTCACAATTGACATTATCGGTTTTAAAATTACTGTCGTAGATGATGTCTTTGCCATTTGTGAGTTCAGAAGCGTCAATTTTACAGTTTTGAAAAGATGGTTAAAATCAATTATGACATCATCAGTGATGTCACAATTGACATTATCGGTTTTATAATTACTGTCGTAGATGATTTCCGTGCCATCCGTGAGTTCAGAAGCATCAATTTTACAGTTTTGAAAAGATGGTTGAAATCAATTATGACATCATCAGTGATGTCACAATTGACATTATTGGTTTTAAAATCTGTCGTAGATGATGTCCGTGCCATCCGTGAGTTCAGAACCGTCAAATTTACAGTTTTGAAAAGATGGTTAAAATCAATTATGACATCATCAGTGATGTCACAATTGACATTATTGGTTTTAAAATTACTGTCGTAGATGATGTCCGTGCCATCTTTGAGTTCAGAAGCGTCAATTTTACAGTTACAAAAAGATGGTCAAAATCAATTGTGATGTCATTATTGAAATTATCAGTTTTAAAATTACTGTCGTAGATGATGTCCGTGCCATCCGTGAGTTCAGAAGCGTCAATTTTACAGTTTTGAAAAGATGGTCAAAATCAATTATGACATCATCAGTGATGTCACAATTGACATTATCGGTTTTAAAATTACTGTCGTAGATGATGTCTGTGCCATCCGTGAGTTCAGAAGCGTCAATTTTACAGTTTTGAAAAGATGGTTAAAATCAATTATGACATCATCAGTGATGTCACAATTGACATTATTGGTTTTAAAATTACTGTCGTAGATGATGTCCGTGCCATCTTTGAGTTCAGAAGCGACAATTTTACAGTTACGAAAAGATGGTCGAAATCAATTATGACATCATCAGTGATGTCACAATTGACATTATCGGTTTTAAAATTACTGTCGTAGATGATGTCCGTGCCATCCGTGAGTTCAGAAGTGTCAATTTTACAGTTTCGAAAAGATGGTCAAAATCAATTATGACATCATCAGTGATGTCACAATTGACATTATCGGTTTTAAAATTAGTGTCGTAGATGATGTCCGTTCCATCCGTGAGTTCAGAAGCGTCAATTTTACAGTTTTGAAAAGATATCGAAATCAATTATGACATCATCAGTGATGTCACAATTGACATTATCGGTTTTAAAATGACTGTCGTAGATGATGTCCGTGCCATCCGTGAGTTCAGAATCGTCAAATTTACAGTTTCGAAAAGATGGTTGAAATCAATTATGACATCATCAGTGATGTCACAATTGACATTATCGGTTTTAAAATTACTGTCGTAGATGATGTCCTTGCCATCTGTGCGTTCAGAAGCGTCAATTTTACAGTTTTGAAAAGATGGTTAAAATCAATTATGACATCATCAGTGATGTCACAATTGACATTATTGGTTTTAAAATTACTGTCGTAGATGATGTCCGTGCCATCCGTGAGTTCAGAAGCGTCAATTTTACAGTTTTGAAAAGTTGGTCAAAATCAATTATGACATCATCAGTGATGTCACAATTGACATTATCGGTTTTAATATTACTGTCGTAGATGATGTCTGTGCCATTCGTGAGTTCAGAAGCGTCAATTATACTGTTTTGAAAAGATGGTCGAAATCAATTATGACATCATCAGTGATGTCACAATTGACATTATCGGTTTTATAATTACTGTCGTAGATGATTTCCGTGCCATCCGTGAGTTCAGAAGCATCAATTTTACAGTTTTGAAAAGATGGTTGAAATCAATTATGACATCATCAGTGATGTCACAATTGACATTATTGGTTTTAAAATTACTGTCGTAGATGATGTCCGTGCCATCTTTGAGTTCAGAAGCGTCAATTTTACAGTTACAAAAAGATGGTCAAAATCAATTATGACATCATCAGTGATGTCATTATTGAAATTATCGGTTTTAAAATTACTGTCGTAGATGATGTCCGTGCCATCCGTGAGTTCAGAAGTGTCAATTTTACAGTTTCGAAAAGATGGTCAAAATCAATTATGACATCATCAGTGATGTCACAATTGACATTATCGGTTTTAAAATTACTGTCGTAGATGATGTCTGTGCCATCCGTGAGTTCAAAAGCGTCAATTTTACAGTTTTGAAAAGATTGTTAAAATCAATTATGACATCATCAGTGATGTCACAATTGACATTATCGGTTTTAAAATTACTGTCGTAGATGATGTCCGTGCCATCCGTGAGTTCAGAAGCGTCAATTTTACGGTTTTGAAAAGATGGTCAAAATCAATTATGACATCATCAGTGATGTCACAATTGACATTATCGGTTTTAATATTACTGTCGTAGATGATGTCTGTGCCATTCGTGAGTTCAGAAGCGTCAATTTTACAGTTTTGAAAAGATGGTTAAAATCAATTATGACATCATCAGTGATGTCACAATTGACATTATCGGTTTTATAATTACTGTCGTAGATGATTTCCGTGCCATCCGTGAGTTCAGAAGCATCAATTTTACAGTTTTGAAAAGATGGTTAAAATCAATTATGACATCATCAGTGATGTCACAATTGACATTATTGGTTTTAAAATTACTGTCGTAGATGATGTCCGTGCCATCTTTGAGTTCAGAAGCGTCAATTTTACAGTTACAAAAAGATGGTCAAAATCAATTGTGATGTCATTATTGAAATTATCAGTTTTAAAATTACTGTCGTAGATGATGTCCGTGCCATCCGTGAGTTCAGAAGCGTCAATTTTACAGTTTTGAAAAGATGGTCAAAATCAATTATGACATCATCAGTGATGTCACAATTGACATTATCGGTTTTAAAATTACTGTCGTAGATGATGTCTGTGCCATCCGTGAGTTCAGAAGCGTCAATTTTACAGTTTTGAAAAGATGGTTAAAATCAATTATGACATCATCAGTGATGTCACAATTGACATTATTGGTTTTAAAATTACTGTCGTAGATGATGTCCGTGCCATCTTTGAGTTCAGAAGCGACAATTTTACAGTTACGAAAAGATGGTCGAAATCAATTATGACATCATCAGTGATGTCACAATTGACATTATCGGTTTTAAAATTACTGTCGTAGATGATGTCCGTGCCATCCGTGAGTTCAGAAGTGTCAATTTTACAGTTTAGAAAAGATGGTCAAAATCAATTATGACATCATCAGTGATGTCACAATTGACATTATCGGTTTTAAAATTAGTGTCGTAGATGATGTCCGTTCCATCCGTGAGTTCAGAAGCGTCAATTTTACAGTTTTGAAAAGATATCGAAATCAATTATGACATCATCAGTGATGTCACAATTGACATTATCGGTTTTAAAATGACTGTCGTAGATGATGTCCGTGCCATCCGTGAGTTCAGAATCGTCAAATTTACAGTTTCGAAAAGATGGTTGAAATCAATTATGACATCATCAGTGATGTCACAATTGACATTATCGGTTTTAAAATTACTGTCGTAGATGATGTCCTTGCCATCTGTGCGTTCAGAAGCGTCAATTTTACAGTTTTGAAAAGATGGTTAAAATCAATTATGACATCATCAGTGATGTCACAATTGACATTTTTGGTTTTAAAATTACTGTCGTAGATGATGTCCGTGCCATCCGTGAGTTCAGAAGCGTCAATTTTACAGTTTTGAAAAGTTGGTCAAAATCAATTATGACATCATCAGTGATGTCACAATTGACATTATCGGTTTTAATATTACTGTCGTAGATGATGTCTGTGCCATTCGTGAGTTCAGAAGCGTCAATTATACTGTTTTGAAAAGATGGTCGAAATCAATTATGACATCATCAGTGATGTCACAATTGACATTATCGGTTTTATAATTACTGTCGTAGATGATTTCCGTGCCATCCGTGAGTTCAGAAGCATCAATTTTACAGTTTTGAAAAGATGGTTGAAATCAATTATGACATCATCAGTGATGTCACAATTGACATTATTGGTTTTAAAATTACTGTCGTAGATGATGTCCGTGCCATCTTTGAGTTCAGAAGCGTCAATTTTACAGTTACAAAAAGATGGTCAAAATCAATTATGACATCATCAGTGATGTCATTATTGAAATTATCGGTTTTAAAATTACTGTCGTAGATGATGTCCGTGCCATCCGTGAGTTCAGAAGTGTCAATTTTACAGTTTCGAAAAGATGGTCAAAATCAATTATGACATCATCAGTGATGTCACAATTGACATTATCGGTTTTAAAATTACTGTCGTAGATGATGTCTGTGCCATCCGTGAGTTCAAAAGCGTCAATTTTACAGTTTTGAAAAGATTGTTAAAATCAATTATGACATCATCAGTGATGTCACAATTGACATTATCGGTTTTAAAATTACTGTCGTAGATGATGTCCGTGCCATCCGTGAGTTCAGAAGCGTCAATTTTACGGTTTTGAAAAGATGGTCAAAATCAATTATGACATCATCAGTGATGTCACAATTGACATTATCGGTTTTAATATTACTGTCGTAGATGATGTCTGTGCCATTCGTGAGTTCAGAAGCGTCAATTTTACAGTTTTGAAAAGATGGTCGAAATCAATTATGACATCATCAGTGATGTCACAATTGACATTATCGGTTTTAATATTACTGTCGTAGATGATGTCTGTGCCATTCGTGAGTTCAGAAGCGTCAATTATACTGTTTTGAAAAGATGGTCGAAATCAATTATGACATCATCAGTGATGTCACAATTGACATTATCGGTTTTATAATTACTGTCGTAGATGATTTCCGTGCCATCCGTGAGTTCAGAAGCATCAATTTTACAGTTTTGAAAAGATGGTTGAAATCAATTATGACATCATCAGTGATGTCACAATTGACATTATTGGTTTTAAAATTACTGTCGTAGATGATGTCCGTGCCATCCGTGAGTTCAGAAGCGTCAATTTTACAGTTTTGAAAAGATGGTTAAAATCAATTATGACATCATCAGTGATGTCACAATTGACATTATCGGTTTTAAAATTACTGTCGTAGATGATGTCTGTGCCATCCGTGAGTTCAGAAGCGTCAATTTTACAGTTTTGAAAAGATGGTTAAAATCAATTATGACATCATTAGTGATGTCACAATTGACATTATTGGTTTTAAAATTACTGTCGTAGATGATGTCCGTGCCATCCGTGAGTTCAGAACCGTCAAATTTACAGTTTTGAAAAGATGGTTAAAATCAATTATGACATCATCAGTGATGTCATTATTGAAATTATCGGTTTTAAAATTACTGTCGTAGATGATGTCCGTGCCATCCGTGAGTTCAGAAGTGTCAATTTTACAGTTTCGAAAAGATGGTCAAAATCAATTATGACATCATCAGTGATGTCACAATTGACATTATCGGTTTTAAAATTACTGTCGTAGATGATGTCTGTGCCATCCGTGAGTTCAGAAGCGTCAATTTTACAGTTTTGAAAAGATGGTTAAAATCAATTATGACATCATTAGTGATGTCACAATTGACATTATTGGTTTTAAAATTACTGTCGTAGATTATGTCTGTGCCATCTTTGAGTTCAGAAGCGTCAATTTTACAGTTACAAAAAGATGGTCAAAATCAATTATGACATCATCAGTGATGTCATTATTGAAATTATCGGTTTTAAAATTACTGTCGTAGATGATGTCTGTGCCATCCGTGAGTTCAGAAGCGTCAATTTTACAGTTTTGAAAAGATGGTCGAAATCAATTATGACATCATCAGTGATGTCACAATTGACATTATCGGTTTTAAAATTACTGTCGTAGATGATGTCCGTGCCATCCGTGAGTTCAGAAGCGTCAATTTTAAAGTTTCGAAAAGATGGTCAAAATCAATTATGACATCATCAGTGATGTCACAATTGACATTATCGTTTTTAAAATTACTGTCGTAGATGATGTCTGTGCCATTCGTGAGTTCAGAAGCGTCAATTTTACTGTTTTGAAAAGATGGTCGAAATCAATTATGACATCATCAGTGATGTCACAATTGACATTATCGGTTTTAAAATTACTGTCGTAGATGATGTCTGTGCCATTCGTGAGTTCAGAAGCGTAAATTTTACAGTTTTGAAAAGATGGTCGAAATCAATTATGACATCATCAGTGATGTCACAATTGACATTATTGGTTTTAAAATTACTGTCGTAGATGATGTCCGTGCCATCTTTGAGTTCCGAAGCGTCAATTTTACAGTTACGAAAAGATGGTCGAAATCAATTATGACATCATCAGTGATGTTATTATTGAAATTATCGGTTTTAAAATTAGTCGTAGATGATGTCCGTGCCATCCGTGAGTTCAGAAGTGTCAATTTTACAGTTTCGAAAAGATGGTCAAAATCAATTATGACATCATCAGTGATGTCACAATTGACATTATCGGTTTTAAAATTACTGTCGTAGATGATGTCTGTGCCATCCGTGAGTTCAGAAGCGTCAATTTTACAGTTTTGAAAAGATGGTTAAAATCAATTATGACATCATCAGTGATGTCACAATTGACATTATTGGTTTTAAAATTACTGTCGTAGATGATGTCCGTGCCATCTTTGAGTTCAGAAGCGTCAATTTTACAGTTACGAAAAGATGGTCGAAATCAATTATGACATCATCAGTGATGTCACAATTGACATTATCGGTTTTAAAATTACTGTCGTAGATGATGTCTTTGCCATTTGTGAGTTCAGAAGCGTCAATTTTACAGTTTTGAAAAGATGGTCGAAATCAATTATGACATCATCAGTGATGTCACAATTGACATTATTGGTTTTAAAATTACTGTCGTAGATGATGTCCGTGCCATCCGTGAGTTCAGAAGCGTCAATTTTACAGTTTTGAAAAGATGGTCAAAATCAATTATGACATCATCAGTGATGTCACAATTGACATTATCGGTTTTAATATTACTGTCGTAGATGATGTCTGTGCCATTCGTGAGTTCAGAAGCGTCAATTATACTGTTTTGAAAAGATGGTCGAAATCAATTATGACATCATCAGTGATGTCACAATTGACATTATCGGTTTTAAAATTACTGTCGTAGATGATGTCTGTGCCATCCGTGAGTTCAGAAGCGTCAATTTTACAGTTTTGAAAAGATGGTTAAAATCAATTATGACATCATCAGTGATGTCACAATTGACATTATTGGTTTTAAAATTACTGTCGTAGATGATGTCCGTGCCATCTTTGAGTTCAGAAGCGTCAATTTTACAGTTACGAAAAGATGGTCGAAATCAATTATGACATCATCAGTGATGTCACAATTGACATTATCGGTTTTAAAATTACTGTCGTAGATGATGTCTTTGCCATTTGTGAGTTCAGAAGCGTCAATTTTACAGTTTTGAAAAGATGGTCGAAATCAATTATGACATCATCAGTGATGTCACAATTGACATTATTGGTTTTAAAATTAATGTCGTAGATGATGTCCGTGCCATCCGTGAGTTCAGAAGCGTCAATTTTACAGTTTTGAAAAGATGGTCAAAATCAATTATGACATCATCAGTGATGTCACAATTGACATTATCGGTTTTAATATTACTGTCGTAGATGATGTCTGTGCCATTCGTGAGTTCAGAAGCGTCAATTATAATGTTTTGAAAAGATGGTCGAAATCAATTATGACATCATCAGTGATGTCACAATTGACATTATCGGTTTTATAATTACTGTCGTAGATGATTTCCGTGCCATCCGTAAGTTCAGAAGCATCAATTTTACAGTTTTGAAAAGATGGTTGAAATCAATTATGACATCATCAGTGATGTCACAATTGACATTATTGGTTTTAAAATTACTGTCGTAGATGATGTCCGTGCCATCCGTGAGTTCAGAACCGTCAAATTTACAGTTTTGAAAAGATGGTTAAAATCAATTATGACATCATCAGTGATGTCACAATTGACATTATTGGTTTTAAAATTACTGTCGTAGATGATGTCTGTGCCATCCGTGAGTTCAGAACCGTCAAATTTACAGTTTTGAAAAGATGGTTAAAATCAATTATGACATCATCAGTGATGTCACAATTGACATTATTGGTTTTAAAATTACTGTCGTAGATGATGTCCGTGCCATCCGTGAGTTCAGAAGCGTCAATTTTACAGTTTTGAAAAGATGGTTAAAATCAATTATGACATCATCAGTGATGTCACAATTGACATTATTGGTTTTAAAATTACTGTCGTAGATGATGTCCGTGCCATCCGTGAGTTCAGAAGCGTCAATTTTACAGTTTTGAAAAGATGGTTAAAATCAATTATGACATCATCAGTGATGTCACAATTGACATTATTGGTTTTAAAATTACTGTCGTAGATGATGTCCGTGCCATCTTTGAGTTCAGAAGCGTCAATTTTACAGTTACAAAAAGATGGTCAAAATCAATTATGACATCATCAGTGATGTCATTATTGAAATTATCAGTTTTAAAATTACTGTCGTAGATGATGTCCGTGCCATCCGTGAGTTCAGAAGTGTCAATTTTACAGTTTCGAAAAGATGGTCAAAATCAATTATGACATCATCAGTGATGTCACAATTGACATTATCGGTTTTAAAATTACTGTCGTAGATGATGTCTGTGCCATCCGTGAGTTCAGAAGCGTCAATTTTACAGTTTTGAAAAGATGGTTAAAATCAATTATGACATCATCAGTGATGTCACAATTGACATTATCGGTTTTAAAATTACTGTCGTAGATGATGTCCGTGCCATCCGTGAGTTCAGAAGCGTCAATTTTACAGTTTTGAAAAGATGGTCAAAATCAATTATGACATCATCAGTGATGTCACAATTGACATTATCGGTTTTAAAATTACTGTCGTAGATGATGTCGGTTCCATCCGTGAGTTCAGAAGCGTCAATTTTACAGTTTTGAAAAGATGGTCGAAATCAATTATGACATCATCAGTGATGTCACAATTGATATTATCGGTTTTAAAATTACTGTCGTAGATGATGTCCGTGCCATCCGTGATTTCAGAAGCGTCAATTTTACAGTTTTGAAAAGATGGTCGAAATCAATTATGACATCATCAGTGATGTCACAGTTGACATTATCGGTTTTAAAATTACTGTCGTAGATGATGTCCGTGCCATCCGTGAGTTCAGAAGCGTCAATTTTACAGTTTCAAAAAGATGGTCGAAATCAATTATGACATCATCACTGATGTCACAATTGACATTATTGGTTTTAAAATTACTGTCGTAGATGATGTCCGTGCCATCTTTGAGTTCAGAAGCGTCAATTTTACAGTTTTGAAAAGATGGTCAAAATCAATTATGACATCATCAGTGATGTCATTATTAAAATTATTGGTTTTAAAATTACTGTCGTAGATGATGTCCGTGCCATCCGTGAGTTCAGAAGTGTCAATTTTACAGTTTTGAAAAGATGGTCAAAATCAATTATGACATCATCAGTGATGTCACAATTGACATTATCGGTTTTAAAATTACTGTCGTAGATGATGTCGGTTCCATCCGTGAGTTCAGAAGCGTCAATTTTACAGTTTTGAAAAGATGGTCGAAATCAATTATGACATCATCAGTGATGTCACAATTGATATTATCGGTTTTAAAATTACTGTCGTAGATGATGTCCGTGCCATCCGTGATTTCAGAAGCGTCAATTTTACAGTTTTGAAAAGATGGTCGAAATCAATTATGACATCATCAGTGATGTCACAGTTGACATTATCGGTTTTAAAATTACTGTCGTAGATGATGTCCGTGCCATCCGTGAGTTCAGAAGCGTCAATTTTACAGTTTCAAAAAGATGGTCAAAATCAATTATGACATCATCACTGATGTCACAATTGACATTATTGGTTTTAAAATTACTGTCGTAGATGATGTCCGTGCCATCTTTGAGTTCAGAAGCGTCAATTTTACAGTTACGAAAAGATGGTCAAAATCAATTATGACATCATCAGTGATGTCATTATTGAAATTATCGGTTTTAAAATTACTGTCGTAGATGATGTCCGTGCCATCCGTGAGTTCAGAAGTGTCAATTTTACAGTTTCGAAAAGATGGTCAAAATCAATTATGACATCATCAGTGATGTCACAATTGACATTATCGGTTTTAAAATTACTGTCGTAGATGATGTCTGTGCCATTCGTGAGTTCAGAAGCGTCAATTTTACTGTTTTGAAAAGATGGTTGAAATCAATTATGACATCATCAGTGATGTCACAATTGACATTATCGGTTTTAAAATTACTGTCGTAGATGATGTCTGTGCCATTCGTGAGTTCAGAAGCGTAAATTTTACAGTTTTGAAAAGATGGTCGAAATCAATTATGACATCATCAGTGATGTCACAATTGACATTATCGGTTTTAAAATTACTGTCGTAGATGATGTCCGTGCCATCCGTGAGTTCAGAAGTGTCAATTTTACAGTTTCGAAAAGATGGTCAAAATCAATTATGACATCATCAGTGATGTCACAATTGACATTATCGGTTTTAAAATTACTGTCGTAGATGATGTCCGTGCCATCCGTGAGTTCAGAAGCGTCAATTTTACAGTTTCGAAAAGATGGTCAAAATCAATTATGACATCATCAGTGATGTTACAATTGACATTATCGGTTTTAAAATTAGTGTCGTAGATGATGTCCGTTCCATCCGTGAGTTCAGAAGCGTCAATTTTACAGTTTTGAAAAGATATCGAAATCAATTATGACATCATCAGTGATGTCACAATTGACATTATCGGTTTTAAAATGACTGTCGTAGATGATGTCCGTGCCATCCGTGAGTTCAGAATCGTCAAATTTACAGTTTCGAAAAGATGGTTGAAATCAATTATGACATCATCAGTGATGTCACAATTGACATTATTGGTTTTAAAATTACTGTCGTAGATGATGTCCGTGCCATCCGTGAGTTCAGAAGCGTCAATTTTACAGTTTTGAAAAGATGGTCAAAATCAGTTATGACATCATCAGTGATGTCACAATTGACATTATCAGTTTTAATATTACTGTCGTAGATGATGTCTGTGCCATTCGTGAGTTCAGAAGCGTCAATTATACTGTTTTGAAAAGATGGTCGAAATCAATTATGACATCATCAGTGATGTCACAATTGACATTATCGGTTTTATAATTACTGTCGTAGATGCTTTCCGTGCCATCCGTGAGTTCAGAAGCATCAATTTTACAGTTTTGAAAAGATGGCTGAAATCAATTATGACATCATCAGTGATGTCACAATTGACATTATCGGTTTTAAAATTACTGTCGTAGATGATGTCCGTTCCATCCGTGAGTTCATAAGCGTCAATTTTACAGTTTTGAAAAGATGGTCGAAATCAATTATGACATCATCAGTGATGTCACAATTGACATTATTGGTTTTAAAATTACTGTCGTAGATGATGTCCGTGCCATCCGTGAGTTCAGAACCGTCAAATTTACAGTTTTGAAAAGATGGTTAAAATCAATTATGACATCATCAGTGATGTCACAATTGACATTATTGGTTTTAAAATTACTGTCGTAGATGATGTCCGTGCCATCCGTGAGTTCAGAAGCGTCAATTTTACAGTTTTGAAAAGATGGTTAAAATCAATTATGACATCATCAGTGATGTCACAATTGACATTATTGGTTTTAAAATTACTGTCGTAGATGATGTCCGTGCCATCCGTGAGTTCAGAAGCGTCAATTTTACAGTTTTGAAAAGATGGTTAAAATCAATTATGACATCATCAGTGATGTCACAATTGACATTATTGGTTTTAAAATTACTGTCGTAGATGATGTCCGTGCCATCTTTGAGTTCAGAAGCGTCAATTTTACAGTTACAAAAAGATGGTCAAAATCAATTATGACATCATCAGTGATGTCATTATTGAAATTATCAGTTTTAAAATTACTGTCGTAGATGATGTCCGTGCCATCCGTGAGTTCAGAAGTGTCAATTTTACAGTTTCGAAAAGATGGTCAAAATCAATTATGACATCATCAGTGATGTCACAATTGACATTATCGGTTTTAAAATTACTGTCGTAGATGATGTCTGTGCCATCCGTGAGTTCAGAAGCGTCAATTTTACAGTTTTGAAAAGATGGTTAAAATCAATTATGACATCATCAGTGATGTCACAATTGACATTATCGGTTTTAAAATTACTGTCGTAGATGATGTCCGTGCCATCCGTGAGTTCAGAAGCGTCAATTTTACAGTTTTGAAAAGATGGTCAAAATCAATTATGACATCATCAGTGATGTCACAATTGACATTATCGGTTTTAAAATTACTGTCGTAGATGATGTCGGTTCCATCCGTGAGTTCAGAAGCGTCAATTTTACAGTTTTGAAAAGATGGTCGAAATCAATTATGACATCATCAGTGATGTCACAATTGATATTATCGGTTTTAAAATTACTGTCGTAGATGATGTCCGTGCCATCCGTGATTTCAGAAGCGTCAATTTTACAGTTTTGAAAAGATGGTCGAAATCAATTATGACATCATCAGTGATGTCACAGTTGACATTATCGGTTTTAAAATTACTGTCGTAGATGATGTCCGTGCCATCCGTGAGTTCAGAAGCGTCAATTTTACAGTTTCAAAAAGATGGTCAAAATCAATTATGACATCATCACTGATGTCACAATTGACATTATTGGTTTTAAAATTACTGTCGTAGATGATGTCCGTGCCATCTTTGAGTTCAGAAGCGTCAATTTTACAGTTTTGAAAAGATGGTCAAAATCAATTATGACATCATCAGTGATGTCATTATTGAAATTATCGGTTTTAAAATTACTGTCGTAGATGATGTCCGTGCCATCCGTGAGTTCAGAAGTGTCAATTTTACAGTTTTGAAAAGATGGTCAAAATCAATTATGACATCATCAGTGATGTCACAATTGACATTATCGGTTTTAAAATTACTGTCGTAGATGATGTCGGTTCCATCCGTGAGTTCAGAAGCGTCAATTTTACAGTTTTGAAAAGATGGTCGAAATCAATTATGACATCATCAGTGATGTCACAATTGATATTATCGGTTTTAAAATTACTGTCGTAGATGATGTCCGTGCCATCCGTGATTTCAGAAGCGTCAATTTTACAGTTTTGAAAAGATGGTCGAAATCAATTATGACATCATCAGTGATGTCACAGTTGACATTATCGGTTTTAAAATTACTGTCGTAGATGATGTCCGTGCCATCCGTGAGTTCAGAAGCGTCAATTTTACAGTTTCAAAAAGATGGTCAAAATCAATTATGACATCATCACTGATGTCACAATTGACATTATTGGTTTTAAAATTACTGTCGTAGATGATGTCCGTGCCATCTTTGAGTTCAGAAGCGTCAATTTTACAGTTACGAAAAGATGGTCAAAATCAATTATGACATCATCAGTGATGTCATTATTGAAATTATCGGTTTTAAAATTACTGTCGTAGATGATGTCCGTGCCATCCGTGAGTTCAGAAGTGTCAATTTTACAGTTTCGAAAAGATGGTCAAAATCAATTATGACATCATCAGTGATGTCACAATTGACATTATCGGTTTTAAAATTACTGTCGTAGATGATGTCTGTGCCATCCGTGAGTTCAGAAGCGTCAATTTTACAGTTTTGAAAAGATGGTCGAAATCAATTATGACATCATCAGTGATGTCACAATTGATATTATCGGTTTTAAAATTACTGTCGTAGATGATGTCCGTGCCATCCGTGATTTCAGAAGCGTCAATTTTACAGTTTTGAAAAGATGGTCGAAATCAATTATGACATCATCAGTGATGTCACAGTTGACATTATCGGTTTTAAAATTACTGTCGTAGATGATGTCCGTGCCATCCGTGAGTTCAGAAGCGTCAATTTTACAGTTTCAAAAAGATGGTCAAAATCAATTATGACATCATCACTGATGTCACAATTGACATTATTGGTTTTAAAATTACTGTCGTAGATGATGTCCGTGCCATCTTTGAGTTCAGAAGCGTCAATTTTACAGTTACGAAAAGATGGTCAAAATCAATTATGACATCATCAGTGATGTCATTATTGAAATTATCGGTTTTAAAATTACTGTCGTAGATGATGTCCGTGCCATCCGTGAGTTCAGAAGTGTCAATTTTACAGTTTCGAAAAGATGGTCAAAATCAATTATGACATCATCAGTGATGTCACAATTGACATTATCGGTTTTAAAATTACTGTCGTAGATGATGTCTGTGCCATTCGTGAGTTCAGAAGCGTCAATTTTACTGTTTTGAAAAGATGGTTGAAATCAATTATGACATCATCAGTGATGTCACAATTGACATTATCGGTTTTAAAATTACTGTCGTAGATGATGTCTGTGCCATTCGTGAGTTCAGAAGCGTAAATTTTACAGTTTTGAAAAGATGGTCGAAATCAATTATGACATCATCAGTGATGTCACAATTGACATTATCGGTTTTAAAATTACTGTCGTAGATGATGTCCGTGCCATCCGTGAGTTCAGAAGTGTCAATTTTACAGTTTCGAAAAGATGGTCAAAATCAATTATGACATCATCAGTGATGTCACAATTGACATTATCGGTTTTAAAATTACTGTCGTAGATGATGTCCGTGCCATCCGTGAGTTCAGAAGCGTCAATTTTACAGTTTCGAAAAGATGGTCAAAATCAATTATGACATCATCAGTGATGTTACAATTGACATTATCGGTTTTAAAATTAGTGTCGTAGATGATGTCCGTTCCATCCGTGAGTTCAGAAGCGTCAATTTTACAGTTTTGAAAAGATATCGAAATCAATTATGACATCATCAGTGATGTCACAATTGACATTATCGGTTTTAAAATGACTGTCGTAGATGATGTCCGTGCCATCCGTGAGTTCAGAATCGTCAAATTTACAGTTTCGAAAAGATGGTTGAAATCAATTATGACATCATCAGTGATGTCACAATTGACATTATTGGTTTTAAAATTACTGTCGTAGATGATGTCCGTGCCATCCGTGAGTTCAGAAGCGTCAATTTTACAGTTTTGAAAAGATGGTCAAAATCAGTTATGACATCATCAGTGATGTCACAATTGACATTATCGGTTTTAATATTACTGTCGTAGATGATGTCTGTGCCATTCGTGAGTTCAGAAGCGTCAATTATACTGTTTTGAAAAGATGGTCGAAATCAATTATGACATCATCAGTGATGTCACAATTGACATTATCGGTTTTATAATTACTGTCGTAGATGCTTTCCGTGCCATCCGTGAGTTCAGAAGCATCAATTTTACAGTTTTGAAAAGATGGTTGAAATCAATTATGTCATCATCAGTGATGTCACAATTGACATTATCGGTTTTAAAATTACTGTCGTAGATGATGTCCGTTCCATCCGTGAGTTCATAAGCGTCAATTTTACAGTTTTGAAAAGATGGTCGAAATCAATTATGACATCATCAGTGATGTCACAGTTGACATTATCGGTTTTAAAATTACTGTCGTAGATGATGTCCGTGCCATCCGTGAGTTCAGAAGCGTCAATTTTACAGTTTCGAAAAGATGGTCAAAATCAATTATGACATCATCACTGATGTCACAATTGACATTATTGGTTTTAAAATTACTGTCGTAGATGATGTCCGTGCCATCTTTGAGTTCAGAAGCGTCAATTTTACAGTTACGAAAAGATGGTCAAAATCAATTATGACATGATCAGTGATGTGACAATTGACATTATTGGTTTTAAAATTCCTGTCGTAGATGATGTCCGTGCCATCCGTGAGTTCAGAAGCGTCAATTTTACAGTTTCGAAAAGATGGTCAAAATCAATTATGACATCATCAGTGATGTCACAATTGACATTATCGGTTTTAAAATTACTGTCGTAGATGATGTCTGTGCCATTCGTGAGTTCAGAAGCGTCAATTTTACAGTTTTGAAAAGATATCGAAATCAATTATGACATCATCAGTGATGTCACAATTGACATTATCGGTTTTAAAATGACTGTCGTAGATGATGTCCGTGCCATCCGTGAGTTCAGAATCGTCAAATTTACAGTTTCGAAAAGATGGTTGAAATCAATTATGACATCATCAGTGATGTCACAATTGACATTATCGGTTTTAAAATTACTGTCGTAGATGATGTCCGTGCCATCCGTGAGTTCAGAAGCGTCAATTTTACTGTTTTGAAAAGATGGTCGAAATCAATTATGACATCATCAGTGATGTCACAATTGACATTATCGGTTTTAATATTACTGTCGTAGATGATGTCTGTGCCATTCGTGAGTTCAGAAGCGTCAATTATACTGTTTTTAAAAGATGGTCGAAATCAATTATGACATCATCAGTGATGTCACAATTGACATTATCGGTTTTATAATTACTGTCGTAGATGATTTCCGTGCCATCCGTGAGTTCAGAAGCATCAATTTTACAGTTTTGAAAAGATGGTTGAAATCAATTATGACATCATCAGTGATGTCACAATTGACATTATTGGTTTTAAAATTACTGTCGTAGATGATGTCCGTGCCATCCGTGAGTTCAGAAGCGTCAATTTTACAGTTTTGAAAAGATGGTTGAAATCAATTATGACATCATCAGTGATGTCACAATTGACATTATTGGTTTTAAAATTACTGTCGTAGATGATGTCCGTGCCATCCGTGAGTTCAGAAGCGTCAATTTTACAGTTTTGAAAAGATGGTCAAAATCAATTATGACATCATCAGTGATGTCACAATTGACATTATCGGTTTTGATATTACTGTCGTAGATGATGTCTGTGCCATTCGTGAGTTCAGAAGCGTCAATTATACTGTTTTGAAAAGATGGTCGAAATCAATTATGACATCATCAGTGATGTCACAATTGACATTATCGGTTTTATAATTACTGTCGTAGATGATTTCCGTGCCATCCGTGAGTTCAGAAGCATCAATTTTACAGTTTTGAAAAGATGGTTGAAATCAATTATGACATCATCAGTGATGTCACAAGTGACATTATCGGTTTTAAAATTACTGTCATAGATGATGTCCGTTCCATCCGTGAGTTCAGAAGCGTCAATTTTACAGTTTTGAAAAGATGGTTGAAATCAATTATGACATCATCAGTGATGTCACAGTTGACATTATCGGTTTTAAAATTACTGTCGTAGATGATGTCCGTGCCATCCGTGAGTTCAGAAGCGTCAATTTTACAGTTTCGAAAAGATGGTCAAAATCAATTATGACATCATCACTGATGTCACAATTGACATTATTGGTTTTAAAATTACTGTCGTAGATGATGTCCGTGCCATCTTTGAGTTCAGAAGCGTCAATTTTACAGTTACGAAAAGATGGTCAAAATCAATTATGACATCATCAGTGATGTCATTATTGAAATTATCGGTTTTAAAATTACTGTCGTAGATGATGTCCGTGCCATCCGTGAGTTCAGAAGTGTCAATTTTACAGTTTCGAAAAGATGGTCAAAATCAATTATGACATCATCAGTGATGTCACAATTGACATTATCGGTTTTAAAATTACTGTCGTAGATGATGTCCGTGCCATCCGTGAGTTCAGAAGCGTCAATTTTACTGTTTCGAAAAGATGGTCAAAATCAATTATGACATCATCAGTGATGTCACAATTGACATTATCGGTTTTAAAATTACTGTCGTAGATGATGTCTGTGCCATTCGTGAGTTCAGAAGCGTCAATTTTACTGTTTTGAAAAGATGGTCGAAATCAATTATGACATCATCAGTGATGTCACAATTGACATTATCGGTTTTAAAATTACTGTCGTAGATGATGTCTGTGCCATTCGTGAGTTCAGAAGCGTAAATTTTACAGTTTTGAAAAGATGGTCGAAATCAATTATGACATCATCAGTGATGTCACAATTGACATTATTGGAATTAAAATTACTGTCGTAGATGATGTCCGTGCCATCTTTGAGTTCAGAAGCGTCAATTTTAAAGTTACGAAAAGATGGTCGAAATCAATTATGACATCATCAGTGATGTCATTATTGAAATTATCGGTTTTAAAATTACTGTCGTAGATGATGTCCGTGCCATCCGTGAGTTCAGAAGTGTCAATTTTACAGTTTCGAAAAGATGGTCAAAATCAATTATGACATCATCAGTGATGTCACAATTGACATTATCGGTTTTAAAATTACTGTCGTAGATGATGTCTGTGCCATCCGTGAGTTCAGAAGCGTCAATTTTACAGTTTTGAGTAGATGGTTAAAATCAATTATGACATCATCAGTGATGTCACAATTGACATTATCGGTTTTAAAATTACTGTCGTAGATGATGTCCGTGCCATCCGTGAGTTCAGACATGTCAATTTTACAGTTTCGAAAAGATGGTCAAAATCAATTATGACATCATCAGTGATGTCACAATTGACATTATCGGTTTTAAAATTACTGTTGTAGATGATGTCCGTGCCATCCGTGAGTTCAGAAGCGTCAATTTTACAGTTTCGAAAAGATGGTCAAAATCAATTATGACATCATCAGTGATGTCACAATTGACATTATCGGTTTTAAAATTAGTGTCGTAGATGATGTCCGTTCCATCCGTGAGTTCAGAAGCGTCAATTTTACAGTTTTGAAAAGATATCGAAATCAATTATGACATCATCAGTGATGTCACAATTGACATTATCGGTTTTAAAATGACTGTCGTAGATGATGTCCGTGCCATCCGTGAGTTCAGAATCGTAAAATTTACAGTTTCGAAAAGATGGTTGAAATCAATTATGACATCATCAGTGATGTCACAATTGACATTATTGGTTTTAAAATTACTGTCGTAGATGATGTCCGTGCCATCCGTGAGTTCAGAAGCGTCAATTTTACAGTTTTGAAAAGATGGTCAAAATCAGTTATGACATCATCAGTGATGTCACAATTGACATTATCGGTTTTAATATTACTGTCGTAGATGATGTCTGTGCCATTCGTGAGTTCAGAAGCGTCAATTATACTGTTTTGAAAAGATGGTCGAAATCAATTATGACATCATCAGTGATGTCACAATTGACATTATCGGTTTTATAATTACTGTCGTAGATGCTTTCCGTGCCATCCGTGAGTTCAGAAGCATCAATTTTTCAGTTTTGAAAAGATGGTTGAAATCAATTATGACATCATCAGTGATGTCTCAATTGACATTATCGGTTTTAAAATTACTGTCGTAGATGATGTCTGTGCCATTCGTGAGTTCAGAAGCGTCAATTTTACAGTTTTGAAAAGATATCGAAATCAATTATGACATCATCAGTGATGTCACAATTGACATTATTGGTTTTAAAATTACTGTCGTAGATGATGTCCATGCCATCTTTGAGTTCAGAAGCGTCAATTTTACAGTTACGAAAAGATGGTCAAAATCAATTATGACATCATCAGTGATGTCATTATTGAAATTATCGGTTTTAAAATTACTGTCGTAGATGATGTCCGTGCCATCCGTGAGTTCAGAAGTGTCAATTTTACAGTTTCGAAAAGATGGTCAAAATCAATTATGACATGATCAGTGATGTGACAATTGACATTACTGGTTTTAAAATTCCTGTCGTAGATGATGTCCGTGCCATCCGTGAGTTCAGAAGCGTCAATTTTACAGTTTCGAAAAGATGGTCAAAATCAATTATGACATCATCAGTGATGTCACAATTGACATTATCGGTTTTAAAATTACTGTCGTAGATGATGTCTGTGCCATTCGTGAGTTCAGAAGCGTCAATTTTACAGTTTTGAAAAGATATCGAAATCAATTATGACATCATCAGTGATGTCACAATTGACATTATCGGTTTTAAAATGACTGTCGTAGATGATGTCCGTGCCATCCGTGAGTTCAGAATCGTCAAATTTACAGTTTCGAAAAGATGGTTGAAATCAATTATGACATCATCAGTGATGTCACAATTGACATTATCGGTTTTAATATTACTGTCGTAGATGATGTCTGTGCCATTCGTGAGTTCAGAAGCGTCAATTATACTGTTTTGAAAAGATGGTCGAAATCAATTATGACATCATCAGTGATGTCTTAATTGACATTATCGGTTTTATAATTACTGTCGTAGATGATTTCCGTGCCATCCGTGAGTTCAGAAGCATCAATTTTACAGTTTTGAAAAGATGGTTGAAATCAATTATGACATCATCAGTGATGTCACAATTGACATTATTGGTTTTAAAATTACTGTCGTAGATGATGTCCGTGCCATCCGTGAGTTCAGAAGCGTCAATTTTACAGTTTCGAAAAGATGGTCAAAATCAATTATGACATCATCAGTGATGTCACAATTGACATTATCGGTTTTAAAATTACTGTCGTAGATGATGTCCGTGCCATCCGTGAGTTCAGAAGCGTCAATTTTACTGTTTTGAAAAGATGGTCGAAATCAATTATGACATCATCAGTGATGTCACAATTGACATTATCGGTTTTAATATTACTGTCGTAGATGATGTCTGTGCCATTCGTGAGTTCAGAAGCGTCAATTATACTGTTTTTAAAAGATGGTCGAAATCAATTATGACATCATCAGTGATGTCACAATTGACATTATCGGTTTTATAATTACTGTCGTAGATGATTTCCGTGCCATCCGTGAGTTCAGAAGCATCAATTTTACAGTTTTGAAAAGATGGTTGAAATCAATTATGACATCATCAGTGATGTCACAATTGACATTATTGGTTTTAAAATTACTGTCGTAGATGATGTCCGTGCCATCCGTGAGTTCAGAAGCGTCAATTTTACAGTTTTGAAAAGATGGTTGAAATCAATTATGACATCATCAGTGATGTCACAATTGACATTATCGGTTTTAAAATTACTGTCGTAGATGATGTCCGTGCCATCCGTGAGTTCAGAAGCGTCAATTTTACAGTTTCGAAAAGATGGTCAAAATCAATTATGACATCATCAGTGATGTCACAATTGACATTATCGGTTTTAAAATTAGTGTCGTAGATGATGTCCGTTCCATCCGTGAGTTCAGAAGCGTCAATTTTACAGTTTTGAAAAGATATCGAAATCAATTATGACATCATCAGTGATGTCACAATTGACATTATCGGTTTTAAAATGACTGTCGTAGATGATGTCCGTGCCATCCGTGAGTTCAGAATCGTCAAATTTACAGTTTCGAAAAGATGGTTGAAATCAATTATGACATCATCAGTGATGTCACAATTGACATTATTGGTTTTAAAATTACTGTCGTAGATGATGTCCGTGCCATCCGTGAGTTCAGAAGCGTCAATTTTACAGTTTTGAAAAGATGGTCAAAATCAGTTATGACATCATCAGTGATGTCACAATTGACATTATCGGTTTTAATATTACTGTCGTAGATGATGTCTGTGCCATTCGTGAGTTCAGAAGCGTCAATTATACTGTTTTGAAAAGATGGTCGAAATCAATTATGACATCATCAGTGATGTCACAATTGACATTATCGGTTTTATAATTACTGTCGTAGATGCTTTCCGTGCCATCCGTGAGTTCAGAAGCATCAATTTTACAGTTTTGAAAAGATGGTCGAAATCAATTATGACATCATCAGTGATGTCACAGTTGACATTATCGGTTTTAAAATTACTGTCGTAGATGATGTCCGTGCCATCCGTGAGTTCAGAAGCGTCAATTTTACAGTTTCGAAAAGATGGTCAAAATCAATTATGACATCATCACTGATGTCACAATTGACATTATTGGTTTTAAAATTACTGTCGTAGATGATGTCCATGCCATCTTTGAGTTCAGAAGCGTCAATTTTACAGTTACGAAAAGATGGTCAAAATCAATTATGACATCATCAGTGATGTCATTATTGAAATTATCGGTTTTAAAATTACTGTCGTAGATGATGTCCGTGCCATCCGTGAGTTCAGAAGTGTCAATTTTACAGTTTCGAAAAGATGGTCAAAATCAATTATGACATGATCAGTGATGTGACAATTGACATTACTGGTTTTAAAATTCCTGTCGTAGATGATGTCCGTGCCATCCGTGAGTTCAGAAGCGTCAATTTTACAGTTTCGAAAAGATGGTCAAAATCAATTATGACATCATCAGTGATGTCACAATTGACATTATCGGTTTTAAAATTACTGTCGTAGATGATGTCTGTGCCATTCGTGAGTTCAGAAGCGTCAATTTTACAGTTTTGAAAAGATATCGAAATCAATTATGACATCATCAGTGATGTCACAATTGACATTATCGGTTTTAAAATGACTGTCGTAGATGATGTCCGTGCCATCCGTGAGTTCAGAATCGTCAAATTTACAGTTTCGAAAAGATGGTTGAAATCAATTATGACATCATCAGTGATGTCACAATTGACATTATCAGTTTTAATATTACTGTCGTAGATGATGTCTGTGCCATTCGTGAGTTCAGAAGCGTCAATTATACTGTTTTGAAAAGATGGTCGAAATCAATTATGACATCATCAGTGATGTCTCAATTGACATTATCGGTTTTATAATTACTGTCGTAGATGATTTCCGTGCCATCCGTGAGTTCAGAAGCATCAATTTTACAGTTTTGAAAAGATGGTTGAAATCAATTATGACATCATCAGTGATGTCACAATTGACATTATTGGTTTTAAAATTACTGTCGTAGATGATGTCCGTGCCATCCGTGAGTTCAGAAGCGTCAATTTTACAGTTTCGAAAAGATGGTCAAAATCAATTATGACATCATCAGTGATGTCACAATTGACATTATCGGTTTTAAAATTACTGTCGTAGATGATGTCCGTGCCATCCGTGAGTTCAGAAGCGTCAATTATACTGTTTTTAAAAGATGGTCGAAATCAATTATGACATCATCAGTGATGTCACAATTGACATTATCGGTTTTATAATTACTGTCGTAGATGATTTCCGTGCCATCCGTGAGTTCAGAAGCATCAATTTTACAGTTTTGAAAAGATGGTTGAAATCAATTATGACATCATCAGTGATGTCACAATTGACATTATTGGTTTTAAAATTACTGTCGTAGATGATGTCCGTGCCATCCGTGAGTTCAGAAGCGTCAATTTTACAGTTTTGAAAAGATGGTTGAAATCAATTATGACATCATCAGTGATGTCACAATTGACATTATTGGTTTTAAAATTACTGTCGTAGATGATGTCCGTGCCATCCGTGAGTTCAGAAGCGTCAATTTTACAGTTTTGAAAAGATGGTCAAAATCAATTATGACATCATCAGTGATGTCACAATTGACATTATCGGTTTTAATATTACTGTCGTAGATGATGTCTGTGCCATTCGTGAGTTCAGAAGCGTCAATTATACTGTTTTGAAAAGATGGTCGAAATCAATTATGACATCATCAGTGATGTCACAATTGACATTATCGGTTTTATAATTACTGTCGTAGATGATTTCCGTGCCATCCGTGAGTTCAGAAGCATCAATTTTACAGTTTTGAAAAGATGGTTGAAATCAATTATGACATCATCAGTGATGTCACAATTGACATTATCGGTTTTAAAATTACTGTCATAGATGATGTCCGTTCCATCCGTGAGTTCAGAAGCGTCAATTTTACAGTTTTGAAAAGATGGTTGAAATCAATTATGACATCATCAGTGATGTCACAATTGACATTATTGGTTTTAAAATTACTGTCGTAGATGATGTCCGTGCCATCTTTGAGTTCAGAAGCGTCAATTTTACAGTTACGAAAAGATGGTCAAAATCAATTATGACATCATCAGTGATGTCATTATTGAAATTATCGGTTTTAAAATTACTGTCGTAGATGATGTCCGTGCCATCCGTGAGTTCAGAAGTGTCAATTTTACAGTTTCGAAAAGATGGTCAAAATCAATTATGACATCATCAGTGATGTCACAATTGACATTATCGGTTTTAAAATTACTGTCGTAGATGATGTCTGTGCCATTCGTGAGTTCAGAAGCGTCAATTTTACAGTTTTGAAAAGATATCGAAATCAATTATGACATCATCAGTGATGTCACAATTCACATTATCGGTTTTAAAATGACTGTCGTAGATGATGTCCGTGCCATCCGTGAGTTCAGAATCGTCAAATTTACAGTTTCGAAAAGATGGTTGAAATCAATTATGACATCATCAGTGATGTCACAATTGACATTATCGGTTTTAATATTACTGTCGTAGATGATGTCTGTGCCATTCGTGAGTTCAGAAGCGTCAATTATACTGTTTTGAAAAGATGGTCGAAATCAATTATGACATCATCAGTGATGTCTCAATTGACATTATCGGTTTTATAATTACTGTCGTAGATGATTTCCGTGCCATCCGTGAGTTCAGAAGCATCAATTTTACAGTTTTGAAAAGATGGTTGAAATCAATTATGACATCATCAGTGATGTCACAATTGACATTATTGGTTTTAAAATTACTGTCGTAGATGATGTCCGTGCCATCCGTGAGTTCAGAAGCGTCAATTTTACAGTTTCGAAAAGATGGTCAAAATCAATTATGACATCATCAGTGATGTCACAATTGACATTATCGGTTTTAAAATTACTGTCGTAGATGATGTCCGTGCCATCCGTGAGTTCAGAAGCGTCAATTTTACTGTTTTGAAAAGATGGTCGAAATCAATTATGACATCATCAGTGATGTCACAATTGACATTATCGGTTTTAATATTACTGTCGTAGATGATGTCTGTGCCATTCGTGAGTTCAGAAGCGTCAATTATACTGTTTTTAAAAGATGGTCGAAATCAATTATGACATCATCAGTGATGTCACAATTGACATTATCGGTTTTAAAATTACTGTCGTAGATGATGTCCGTGCCATCCGTGAGTTCAGAAGCGTCAATTTTACTGTTTTGAAAAGATGGTCGAAATCAATTATGACATCATCAGTGATGTCACAATTGACATTATCGGTTTTAATATTACTGTCGTAGATGATGTCTGTGCCATTCGTGAGTTCAGAAGCGTCAATTATACTGTTTTTAAAAGATGGTCGAAATCAATTATGACATCATCAGTGATGTCACAATTGACATTATCGGTTTTATAATTACTGTCGTAGATGATTTCCGTGCCATCCGTGAGTTCAGAAGCATCAATTTTACAGTTTTGAAAAGATGGTTGAAATCAATTATGACATCATCAGTGATGTCACAATTGACATTATTGGTTTTAAAATTACTGTCGTAGATGATGTCCGTGCCATCCGTGAGTTCAGAAGCGTCAATTTTACAGTTTTGAAAAGATGGTTGAAATCAATTATGACATCATCAGTGATGTCACAATTGACATTATTGGTTTTAAAATTACTGTCGTAGATGATGTCCGTGCCATCCGTGAGTTCAGAAGCGTCAATTTTACAGTTTTGAAAAGATGGTCAAAATCAATTATGACATCATCAGTGATGTCACAATTGACATTATCGGTTTTAATATTACTGTCGTAGATGATGTCTGTGCCATTCGTGAGTTCAGAAGCGTCAATTATACTGTTTTGAAAAGATGGTCGAAATCAATTATGACATCATCAGTGATGTCACAATTGACATTATCGGTTTTATAATTACTGTCGTAGATGATTTCCGTGCCATCCGTGAGTTCAGAAGCATCAATTTTACAGTTTTGAAAAGATGGTTGAAATCAATTATGACATCATCAGTGATGTCACAATTGACATTATCGGTTTTAAAATTACTGTCATAGATGATGTCCGTTCCATCCGTGAGTTCAGAAGCGTCAATTTTACAGTTTTGAAAAGATGGTTGAAATCAATTATGACATCATCAGTGATGTCACAATTGACATTATTGGTTTTAAAATTACTGTCGTAGATGATGTCCGTGCCATCTTTGAGTTCAGAAGCGTCAATTTTACAGTTACGAAAAGATGGTCAAAATCAATTATGACATCATCAGTGATGTCATTATTGAAATTATCGGTTTTAAAATTACTGTCGTAGATGATGTCCGTGCCATCCGTGAGTTCAGAAGTGTCAATTTTACAGTTTCGAAAAGATGGTCAAAATCAATTGACATCATCAGTGATGTCACAATTGACATTATCGGTTTTAAAATTACTGTCGTAGATGATGTCTGTGCCATTCGTGAGTTCAGAAGCGTCAATTTTACAGTTTTGAAAAGATATCGAAATCAATTATGACATCATCAGTGATGTCACAATTGACATTATCGGTTTTAAAATGACTGTCGTAGATGATGTCCGTGCCATCCGTGAGTTCAGAATCGTCAAATTTACAGTTTCGAAAAGATGGTTGAAATCAATTATGACATCATCAGTGATGTCACAATTGACATTATCGGTTTTAATATTACTGTCGTAGATGATGTCTGTGCCATTCGTGAGTTCAGAAGCGTCAATTATACTGTTTTGAAAAGATGGTCGAAATCAATTATGACATCATCAGTGATGTCTCAATTGACATTATCGGTTTTATAATTACTGTCGTAGATGATTTCCGTGCCATCCGTGAGTTCAGAAGCATCAATTTTACAGTTTTGAAAAGATGGTTGAAATCAATTATGACATCATCAGTGATGTCACAATTGACATTATTGGTTTTAAAATTACTGTCGTAGATGATGTCCGTGCCATCCGTGAGTTCAGAAGCGTCAATTTTACAGTTTCGAAAAGATGGTCAAAATCAATTATGACATCATCAGTGATGTCACAATTGACATTATCGGTTTTAAAATTACTGTCGTAGATGATGTCCGTGCCATCCGTGAGTTCAGAAGCGTCAATTTTACTGTTTTGAAAAGATGGTCGAAATCAATTATGACATCATCAGTGATGTCACAATTGACATTATCGGTTTTAATATTACTGTCGTAGATGATGTCTGTGCCATTCGTGAGTTCAGAAGCGTCAATTATACTGTTTTTAAAAGATGGTCGAAATCAATTATGACATCATCAGTGATGTCACAATTGACATTATCGGTTTTATAATTACTGTCGTAGATGATTTCCGTGCCATCCGTGAGTTCAGAAGCATCAATTTTACAGTTTTGAAAAGATGGTTGAAATCAATTGTGACATCATCAGTGATGTCACAATTGACATTAGTGGTTTTAAAATTACTGTCGTAGATGATGTCCGTGCCATCCGTGAGTTCAGAAGCGTCAATTTTACAGTTTTGAAAAGATGGTTGAAATCAATTATGACATCATCAGTGATGTCACAATTGACATTATTGGTTTTAAAATTACTGTCGTAGATGATGTCCGTGCCATCCGTGAGTTCAGAAGCGTCAATTTTACAGTTTTGAAAAGATGGTCAAAATCAATTATGACATCATCAGTGATGTCACAATTGACATTATCGGTTTTAATATTACTGTCGTAGATGATGTCTGTGCCATTCGTGAGTTCAGAAGCGTCAATTATACTGTTTTGAAAAGATGGTCGAAATCAATTATGACATCATCAGTGATGTCACAATTGACATTATCGGTTTTATAATTACTGTCGTAGATGATTTCCGTGCCATCCGTGAGTTCAGAAGCATCAATTTTACAGTTTTGAAAAGATGGTTGAAATCAATTATGACATCATCAGTGATGTCACAATTGACATTATCGGTTTTAAAATTACTGTCATAGATGATGTCCGTTCCATCCGTGAGTTCAGAAGCGTCAATTTTACAGTTTTGAAAAGATGGTTGAAATCAATTATGACATCATCAGTGATGTCACAGTTGACATTATCGGTTTTAAAATTACTGTCGTAGATGATGTCCGTGCCATCCGTGAGTTCAGAAGCGTCAATTTTACAGTTTCGAAAAGATGGTAAAAATCAATTATGACATCATCACTGATGTCACAATTGACATTATTGGTTTTAAAATTACTGTCGTAGATGATGTCCGTGCCATCTTTGAGTTCAGAAGCGTCAATTTTACAGTTACGAAAAGATGGTCAAAATCAATTATGACATCATCAGTGATGTCATTATTGAAATTATCGGTTTTAAAATTACTGTCGTAGATGATGTCCGTGCCATCCGTGAGTTCAGAAGTGTCAATTTTACAGTTTCGAAAAGATGGTCAAAATCAATTATGACATCATCAGTGATGTCACAATTGACATTATCGGTTTTAAAATTACTGTCGTAGATGATGTCCGTGCCATCCGTGAGTTCAGAAGCGTCAATTTTACTGTTTCGAAAAGATGGTCAAAATCAATTATGACATCATCAGTGATGTCACAATTGACATTATCGGTTTTAAAATTACTGTCGTAGATGATGTCTGTGCCATTCGTGAGTTCAGAAGCGTCAATTTTACTGTTTTGAAAAGATGGTCGAAATCAATTATGACATCATCAGTGATGTCACAATTGACATTATCGGTTTTAAAATTACTGTCGTAGATGATGTCTGTGCCATTCGTGAGTTCAGAAGCGTAAATTTTACAGTTTTGAAAAGATGGTCGAAATCAATTATGACATCATCAGTGATGTCACAATTGACATTATTGGAATTAAAATTACTGTCGTAGATGATGTCCGTGCCATCTTTGAGTTCAGAAGCGTCAATTTTAAAGTTACGAAAAGATGGTCGAAATCAATTATGACATCATCAGTGATGTCATTATTGAAATTATCGGTTTTAAAATTACTGTCGTAGATGATGTCCGTGCCATCCGTGAGTTCAGAAGTGTCAATTTTACAGTTTCGAAAAGATGGTCAAAATCAATTATGACATCATCAGTGATGTCACAATTGACATTATCGGTTTTAAAATTACTGTCGTAGATGATGTCTGTGCCATCCGTGAGTTCAGAAGCGTCAATTTTACAGTTTTGAGTAGATCGTTAAAATCAATTATGACATCATCAGTGATGTCACAATTGACATTATCGGTTTTAAAATTACTGTCGTAGATGATGTCCGTGCCATCCGTGAGTTCAGAATCGTCAAATTTACAGTTTCGAAAAGATGGTTGAAATCAATTATGACATCATCAGTGATGTCACGATTGACATTATCGGTTTTAAAATTACTGTCATAGATGATGTCCTTGCCATCTGTGCGTTCAGAAGCGTCAATTTTACAGTTTTGAAAAAATGGTTAAAATCAATTATGACATCATCAGTGATGTCACAATTGACATTATCGGTTTTAATATTACTGTCGTAGATGATGTCTGTGCCATTCGTGAGTTCAGAAGCGTCAATTATACTGTTTTGAAAAGATGGTCAAAATCAATTATGACATCATCAGTGATGTCATTATTGAAATTATCGGTTTTAAAATTACTGTCGTAGATGATGTCCGTGCCATCCGTGAGTTCAGAAGTGTCAATTTTACAGTTTCGAAAAGATGGTCAAAATCAATTATGACATCATCAGTGATGTCACAATTGACATTATCGGTTTTAAAATTACTGTCGTAGATGATGTCTGTGCCATTCGTGAGTTCAGAAGCGTCAATTTTACTGTTTTGAAAAGATGGTCGAAATCAATTATGACATCATCAGTGATGTCACAATTGACATTATCGGTTTTAAAATTACTGTCGTAGATGATGTCTGTGCCATTCGTGAGTTCAGAAGCGTAAATTTTACAGTTTTGAAAAGATGGTCGAAATCAATTATGACATCATCAGTGATGTCACAATTGACATTATTGGAATTAAAATTACTGTCGTAGATGATGTCCGTGCCATCTTTGAGTTCAGAAGCGTCAATTTTAAAGTTACGAAAAGATGGTCGAAATCAATTATGACATCATCAGTGATGTCATTATTGAAATTATCGGTTTTAAAATTACTGTCGTAGATGATGTCCGTGCCATCCGTGAGTTCAGAAGTGTCAATTTTACAGTTTCGAAAAGATGGTCAAAATCAATTATGACATCATCAGTGATGTCACAATTGACATTATCGGTTTTAAAATTACTGTCGTAGATGATGTCCGTGCCATCCGTGAGTTCAGAAGCGTCAATTTTACAGTTTCGAAAAGATGGTCAAAATCAATTATGACATCATCAGTGATGTCACAATTGACATTATCGGTTTTAAAATTACTGTCGTAGATGATGTCTGTGCCATTCGTGAGTTCAGAAGCGTCAATTTTACTGTTTTGAAAAGATGGTTGAAATCAATTATGACATCATCAGTGATGTCACAATTGACATTATCGGTTTTAAAATTACTGTCGTAGATGATGTCTGTGCCATTCGTGAGTTCAGAAGCGTAAATTTTACAGTTTTGAAAAGATGGTCGAAATCAATTATGACATCACAATTGACATTATTGGAATTAAAATTACTGTCGTAGATGATGTCCGTGCCATCTTTGAGTTCAGAAGTGTCAATTTTACAGTTTCGAAAAGATGGTCAAAATCAATTATGACATCATCAGTGATGTCACAATTGACATTATCGGTTTTAAAATTACTGTCGTAGATGATGTCTGTGCCATCCGTGAGTTCAGAAGCGTCAATTTTACAGTTTTGAAAAGATGGTTAAAATCAATTATGACATCATCAGTGATGTCACAATTGACATTATTGGTTTTAAAATTACTGTCGTAGATGATGTCCGTGCCATCTTTGAGTTCAGAAGCGACAATTTTACAGTTACGAAAAGATGGTCGAAATCAATTATGACATCATCAGTGATGTCACAATTGACATTATCGGTTTTAAAATTACTGTCGTAGATGATGTCCGTGCCATCCGTGAGTTCAGAAGTGTCAATTTTACAGTTTCGAAAAGATTGTCAAAATCAATTATGACATCATCAGTGATGTCACAATTGACATTATCGGTTTTAAAATTACTGTCGTAGATGATGTCCGTGCCATCCGTGAGTTCAGAAGCGTCAATTTTACAGTTTCGAAAAGATGGCCAAAATCAATTATGACATCATCAGTGATGTCACAATTGACATTATCGGTTTTAAAATTAGTGTCGTAGATGATGTCCGTTCCATCCGTGAGTTCAGAAGCGTCAATTTTACAGTTTTGAAAAGATATCGAAATCAATTATGACATCATCAGTGATGTCACAATTGACATTATCGGTTTTAAAATGACTGTCGTAGATGATGTCCGTGCCATCCGTGAGTTCAGAATCTTCAAATTTACAGTTTCGAAAAGATGGTTGAAATCAATTATGACATCATCAGTGATGTCACAATTGACATTATTGGTTTTAAAATTACTGTCGTAGATGATGTCCGTGCCATCCGTGAGTTCAGAAGCGTCAATTTTACAGTTTTGAAAAGATGGTCAAAATCAATTATGACATCATCAGTGATGTCACAATTGACATTATCGGTTTTAATATTACTGTCGTAGATGATGTCTGTGCCATTCGTGAGTTCAGAAGCGTCAATTATACTGTTTTGAAAAGATGGTCGAAATCAATTATGACATCATCAGTGATGTCACAATTGACATTATCGGTTTTATAATTACTGTCGTAGATGATTTCCGTGCCATCCGTGAGTTCAGAAGCATCAATTTTACAGTTTTGAAAAGATGGTTGAAATCAATTATGACATCATCAGTGATGTCACAATTGACATTATTGGTTTTAAAATTACTGTCGTAGATGATGTCCGTGCCATCCGTGAGTTTAGAACCGTCAAATTTACAGTTTTGAAAAGATGGTTAAAATCAATTATGACATCATCAGTGATGTCACAATTGACATTATTGGTTTTAAAATTACTGTCGTAGATGATGTCCGTGCCATCCGTGAGTTCAGAAGCGTCAATTTTACAGTTTTGAAAAGATGGTTAAAATCAATTATGACATCATCAGTGATGTCACAATTGACATTATTGGTTTTAAAATTACTGTCGTAGATGATGTCCGTGCCATCTTTGAGTTCAGAAGCGTCAATTTTACAGTTACAAAAAGATGGTCAAAATCAATTATGACATCATCAGTGATGTCATTATTGAAATTATCGGTTTTAAAATTACTGTCGTAGATGATGTCCGTGCCATCCGTGAGTTCAGAAGTGTCGATTTTACAGTTTCGAAAAGATGGTCAAAATCAATTATGACATCATCAGTGATGTCACAATTGACATTATCGTTTTTAAAATTACTGTCGTAGATGATGTCTGTGCCATTCGTGAGTTCAGAAGTGTAAATTTTACAGTTTTGAAAAGATGGTCGAAATCAATTATGACATCACAATTGACATTATTGGAATTAAAATTACTGTCGTAGATGATGTCCGTGCCATCTTTGAGTTCAGAAGTGTCAATTTTACAGTTTCGAAAAGATGGTCAAAATCAATTATGACATCATCAGTGATGTCACAATTGACATTATCGGTTTTAAAATTACTGTCGTAGATGATGTCTGTGCCATCCGTGAGTTCAGAAGCGTCAATTTTACACTTTTGAAAAGATGGTTAAAATCAATTATGACATCATCAGTGATGTCACAATTGACATTATTGGTTTTAAAATTACTGTCGTAGATGATGTCCGTGCCATCTTTGAGTTCAGAAGCGACAATTTTACAGTTACGAAAAGATGGTCGAAATCAATTATGACATCATCAGTGATGTCACAATTGACATTATCGGTTTTAAAATTACTGTCGTAGATGATGTCCGTGCCATCCGTGAGTTCAGAAGTGTCAATTTTACAGTTTCGAAAAGATGGTCAAAATCAATTATGACATCATCAGTGATGTCACAATTGACATTATCGGTTTTAAAATTACTGTCGTAGATGATGTCCGTGCCATCCGTGAGTTCAGAAGCGTCAATTTTACAGTTTCGAAAAGATGGTCAAAATCAATGATGACATCATCAGTGATGTCACAATTGACATTATCGGTTTTAAAATTAGTGTCGTAGATGATGTCCGTTCCATCCGTGAGTTCAGAAGCGTCAATTTTACAGTTTTGAAAAGATATCGAAATCAATTATGACATCATCAGTGATGTCACAATTGACATTATCGGTTTTAAAATGACTGTCGTAGATGATGTCCGTGCCATCCGTGAGTTCAGAATCTTCAAATTTACAGTTTCGAAAAGATGGTTGAAATCAATTATGACATCATCAGTGATGTCACAATTGACATTATTGGTTTTAAAATTACTGTCGTAGATGATGTCCGTGCCATCCGTGAGTTTAGAACCGTCAAATTTACAGTTTTGAAAAGATGGTTAAAATCAATTATGACATCATCAGTGATGTCACAATTGACATTATTGGTTTTAAAATTACTGTCGTAGATGATGTCCGTGCCATCCGTGAGTTCAGAAGCGTCAATTTTACAGTTTTGAAAAGATGGTTAAAATCAATTATGACATCATCAGTGATGTCACAATTGACATTATTGGTTTTAAAATTACTGTCGTAGATGATGTCCGTGCCATCTTTGAGTTCAGAAGCGTCAATTTTACAGTTACAAAAAGATGGTCAAAATCAATTATGACATCATCAGTGATGTCATTATTGAAATTATCGGTTTTAAAATTACTGTCGTAGATGATGTCCGTGCCATCCGTGAGTTCAGAAGTGTCAATTTTACAGTTTCGAAAAGATGGTCAAAATCAATTATGACATCATCAGTGATGTCACAATTGACATTATCGGTTTTAAAATTACTGTCGTAGATGATGTCCGTGCCATCTTTGAGTTCAGAAGCGTCAATTTTACAGTTACAAAAAGATGGTCAAAATCAATTATGACATCATCAGTGATGTCATTATTGAAATTATCGGTTTTAAAATTACTGTCGTAGATGATGTCCGTGCCATCCGTGAGTTCAGAAGTGTCAATTTTACAGTTTCGAAAAGATGGTCAAAATCAATTATGACATCATCAGTGATGTCACAATTGACATTATCGGTTTTAAAATTACTGTCGTAGATGATGTCCGTGCCATCCGTGAGTTCAGAAGCGTCAATTTTACGGTTTCGAAAAGATGGTCAAAATCAATTATGACATCATCAGTGATGTCACAATTGACATTATCGTTTTTAAAATTACTGTCGTAGATGATGTCTGTGCCATCCGTGAGTTCAGAAGCGTCAATTTTACAGTTTTGAAAAGATGGTCGAAATCAATTATGACATCATCAGTGATGTCACAATTGACATTATCGGTTTTAAAATTACTGTCGTAGATGATGTCCGTGCCATCCGTGAGTTCAGAAGCGTCAATTTTACTGTTTTGAAAAGATGGTCGAAATCAATTATGACATCATCAGTGATGTCACAATTGACATTATCGGTTTTAAAATTACTGTCGTAGATGATGTCTGTGCCATTCGTGAGTTCAGAAGCGTAAATTTTACAGTTTTGAAAAGATGGTCGAAATCAATTATGACATCATCAGTGATGTCACAATTGACATTATTGGTTTTAAAATTACTGTCGTAGATGATGTCCGTGCCATCTTTGAGTTCAGAAGCGTCAATTTTACAGTTACGAAAAGATGGTCGAAATCAATTATGACATCATCAGTGATGTTATTATTGAAATTATCGGTTTTAAAATTACTGTCGTAGATGATGTCCGTGCCATCCGTGAGTTCAGAAGTGTCAATTTTACAGTTTCGAAAAGATGGTCAAAATCAATAATGACATCATCAGTGATGTCACAATTGACATTATCGGTTTTAAAATTACTGTCGTAGATGATGTCTGTGCCATCCGTGAGTTCAGAAGCGTCAATTTTACAGTTTTGAAAAGATGGTTAAAATCAATTATGACATCATCAGTGATGTCACAATTGACATTATTGGTTTTAAAATTACTGTCGTAGATGATGTCCGTGCCATCTTTGAGTTCAGAAGCGTCAATTTTACAGTTACGAATAGATGGTCGAAATCAATTATGACATCATCAGTGATGTCACAATTGACATTGTCGGTTTTAAAATTACTGTCGTAGATGATGTCCGTGCCATCCGTGAGTTCAGAAGTGTCAATTTTACAGTTTCGAAAAGATGGTCAAAATCAATTATGACATCATCAGTGATGTCACAATTGACATTATCGGTTTTAAAATTACTGTCGTAGATGATGTCCGTGCCATCCGTGAGTTCAGAAGCGTCAATTTTACAGTTTCGAAAAGATGGTCAAAATCAATTATGACATCAGTGATGTCACAATTGACATTATCGGTTTTAAAATTAGTGTCGTAGATGATGTCCGTTCCATCCGTGAGTTCAGAAGCGTCAATTTTACAGTTTTGAAAAGATATCGAAATCAATTATGACATCATCAGTGATGTCACAATTGACATTATCGGTTTTAAAATGACTGTCGTAGATGATGTCCGTGCCATCTTTGAGTTCAGAAGCGTCAATTTTACAGTTACGAAAAGATGGTCGAAATCAATTATGACATCATCAGTGATGTTATTATTGAAATTATCGGTTTTAAAATTACTGTCGTAGATGATGTCCGTGCCATCCGTGAGTTCAGAAGTGTCAATTTTACAGTTTCGAAAAGATGGTCAAAATCAATTATGACATCATCAGTGATGTCACAATTGACATTATCGGTTTTAAAATTACTGTCGTAGATGATGTCTGTGCCATTCGTGAGTTCAGAAGCGTCAATTTTACTGTTTTGAAAAGATGGTCGAAATCAATTATGACATCATCAGTGATGTCACAATTGACATTATCGGTTTTAAAATTACTGTCGTAGATGATGTCTGTGCCATTCGTGAGTTCAGAAGCGTAAATTTTACAGTTTTGAAAAGATGGTCGAAATCAATTATGACATCATCAGTGATGTCACAATTGACATTATTGGAATTAAAATTACTGTCGTAGATGATGTCCGTGCCATCTTTGAGTTCAGAAGCGTCAATTTTAAAGTTACGAAAAGATGGTCGAAATCAATTATGACATCATCAGTGATGTCATTATTGAAATTATCGGTTTTAAAATTACTGTCGTAGATGATGTCCGTGCCATCCGTGAGTTCAGAAGTGTCAATTTTACAGTTTCGAAAAGATGGTCAAAATCAATTATGACATCATCAGTGATGTCACAATTGACATTATCGGTTTTAAAATTACTGTCGTAGATGATGTCTGTGCCATCCGTGAGTTCAGAAGCGTCAATTTTACAGTTTTGAAAAGATGGTTAAAATCAATTATGACATCATCAGTGATGTCACAATTGACATTATTGGTTTTAAAATTACTGTCGTAGATGATGTCCGTGCCATCTTTGAGTTCAGAAGCGACAATTTTACAGTTACGAAAAGATGGTCGAAATCAATTATGACATCATCAGTGATGTCACAATTGACATTATCGGTTTTAAAATTACTGTCGTAGATGATGTCCGTGCCATCCGTGAGTTCAGAAGTGTCAATTTTACAGTTTCGAAAAGATGGTCAAAATCAATTATGACATCATCAGTGATGTCACAATTGACATTATCGGTTTTAAAATTACTGTCGTAGATGATGTCCGTGCCATCCGTGAGTTCAGAAGCGTCAATTTTACAGTTTCGAAAAGATGGCCAAAATCAATTATGACATCATCAGTGATGTCACAATTGACATTATCGGTTTTAAAATTAGTGTCGTAGATGATGTCCGTTCCATCCGTGAGTTCAGAAGCGTCAATTTTACAGTTTTGAAAAGATATCGAAATCAATTATGACATCATCAGTGATGTCACAATTGACATTATCGGTTTTAAAATGACTGTCGTAGATGATGTCCGTGCCATCCGTGAGTTCAGAATCTTCAAATTTACAGTTTCGAAAAGATGGTTGAAATCAATTATGACATCATCAGTGATGTCACAATTGACATTATTGGTTTTAAAATTACTGTCGTAGATGATGTCCGTGCCATCCGTGAGTTCAGAAGCGTCAATTTTACTGTTTCGAAAAGATGGTCAAAATCAATTATGACATCATCAGTGATGTCACAATTGACATTATCGGTTTTAAAATTACTGTCGTAGATGATGTCTGTGCCATTCGTGAGTTCAGAAGCGTCAATTTTACTGTTTTGAAAAGATGGTCGAAATCAATTATGACATCATCAGTGATGTCACAATTGACATTATCGGTTTTAAAATTACTGTCGTAGATGATGTCTGTGCCATTCGTGAGTTCAGAAGCGTAAATTTTACAGTTTTGAAAAGATGGTTGAAATCAATTATGACATCATCAGTGATGTCACAATTGACATTATTGGAATTAAAATTACTGTCGTAGATGATGTCCGTGCCATCTTTGAGTTCAGAAGCGTCAATTTTAAAGTTACGAAAAGATGGTCGAAATCAATTATGACATCATCAGTGATGTCACAATTGACATTATCGGTTTTAAAATTACTGTCGTAGATGATGTCCGTGCCATCCGTGAGTTCAGACATGTCAATTTTACAGTTTCGAAAAGATGGTCAAAATCAATTATGACATCATCAGTGATGTCACAATTGACATTATCGGTTTTAAAATTACTGTCGTAGATGATGTCCGTGCCATCCGTGAGTTCAGAAGCGTCAATTTTACAGTTTCGAAAAGATGGTCAAAATCAATTATGACATCATCAGTCATGTCACAATTGACATTATCGGTTTTAAAATTAGTGTCGTAGATGATGTCCGTTCCATCCGTGAGTTCAGAAGCGTCAATTTTACAGTTTTGAAAAGATATCGAAATCAATTATGACATCATCAGTGATGTCACAATTGACATTATCGGTTTTAAAATGACTGTCGTAGATGATGTCCGTGCCATCCGTGAGTTCAGAATCGTCAAATTTACAGTTTCGAAAAGATGGTTGAAATCAATTATGACATCATCAGTGATGTCACAATTGACATTATCGGTTTTAAAATTACTGTCATAGATGATGTCCTTGCCATCTGTGCGTTCAGAAGCGTCAATTTTACAGTTTTGAAAAAATGGTTAAAATCAATTATGACATCATCAGTGATGTCACAATTGACATTATCGGTTTTAATATTACTGTCGTAGATGATGTCTGTGCCATTCGTGAGTTCAGAAGCGTCAATTATACTGTTTTGAAAAGATGGTCGAAATCAATTATGACATCATCAGTGATGTCACAATTGACATTATCAGTTTTATAATTACTGTCGTAGATGATTTCCGTGCCATCCGTGAGTTCAGAAGCATCAATTTTACAGTTTTGAAAAGATGGTTGAAATCAATTATGACATCATCAGTGATGTCACAATTGACATTATTGGTTTTAAAATTACTGTCGTAGATGATGTCCGTGCCATCCGTGAGTTTAGAACCGTCAAATTTACAGTTTTGAAAAGATGGTTAAAATCAATTATGAAATCATCAGTGATGTCACAATTGACATTATTGGTTTTAAAATTACTGTCGTAGATGATGTCCGTGCCATCCGTGAGTTCAGAAGCGTCAATTTTACAGTTTTGAAAAGATGGTTAAAATCAATTATGACATCATCAGTGATGTCACAATTGACATTATCGGTTTTAAAATTACTGTCGTAGATGATGTCCGTGCCATCTTTGAGTTCAGAAGCGTCAATTTTACAGTTACAAAAAGATGGTCAAAATCAATTATGACATCATCAGTGATGTCACAGTTGACATTATCGGTTTTAAAATTACTGTCGTAGATGATGTCCGTGCCATCAGTGAGTTCAGAAGCGTCAATTTTACAGTTTCGAAAAGATGGTCAAAATCAATTATGACATCATCACTGATGTCACAATTGACATTATTGGTTTTAAAATTACTGTCGTAGATGATGTCCGTGCCATCTTTGAGTTTAGAAGCCTCAATTTTACAGTTACGAAAAGATGGTCAAAATCAATTATGACATCATCAGTGATGTCATTATTGAAATTATCGGTTTTAAAATTACTGTCGTAGATGATGTCCGTGCCATCCGTGAGTTCAGAAGTGTCAATTTTACAGTTTCGAAAAGATGGTCAAAATCAATTATGACATCATCAGTGATGTCACAATTGACATTATCGGTTTTAAAATTACTGTCGTAGATGATGTCCGTGCCATCCGTGAGTTCAGAAGCGTCAATTTTACAGTTTCGAAAAGATGGTCAAAATCAATTATGACATCATCAGTGATGTCACAATTGACATTATCGGTTTTAAAATTACTGTCGTAGATGATGTCTGTGCCATTCGTGAGTTCAGAAGCGTCAATTTTACTGTTTTGAAAAGATGGTCGAAATCAATTATGACATCATCAGTGATGTCACAATTGACATTATCGGTTTTAAAATTACTGTCGTAGATGATGTCTGTGCCATTCGTGAGTTCAGAAGCGTAAATTTTACAGTTTTGAAAAGATGGTCGAAATCAATTATGACATCATCAGTGATGTCACAATTGACATTATTGGAATTAAAATTACTGTCGTAGATGATGTCCGTGCCATCTTTGAGTTCAGAAGTGTAAATTTTACAGTTTCGAAAAGATGGTCAAAATCAATTATGACATCATCAGTGATATCACAATTGACATTATCGGTTTTAAAATTACTGTCGTAGATGATGTCTGTGCCATCCGTGAGTTCAGAAGCGTCAATTTTACAGTTTTGAAAAGATGGTTAAAATCAATTATGACATCATCAGTGATGTCACAATTGACATTATTGGTTTTAAAATTACTGTCGTAGATGATGTCCGTGCCATCTTTGAGTTCAGAAGCGACAATTTTACAGTTACGAAAAGATGGTCGAAATCAATTATGACATCATCAGTGATGTCACAATTGACATTATCGGTTTTAAAATTACTGTCGTAGATGATGTCCGTGCCATCCGTGAGTTCAGAAGTGTCAATTTTACAGTTTCGAAAAGATGGTCAAAATCAATTATGACATCATCAGTGATGTCACAATTGACATTATCGGTTTTAAAATTACTGTCGTAGATGATGTCCGTGCCATCCGTGAGTTCAGAAGCGTCAATTTTACAGTTTCGAAAAGATGGTCAAAATCAATTATGACATCATCAGTGATGTCACAATTGACATTATCGGTTTTAAAATTAGTGTCGTAGATGATGTCCGTTCCATCCGTGAGTTCAGAAGCGTCAATTTTACAGTTTTGAAAAGATATCGAAATCAATTATGACATCATCAGTGATGTCACAATTGACATTATCGGTTTTATAATTACTGTCGTAGATGATTTCCGCGCCATCCGTGAGTTTAGAAGCATCAATTTTACAGTTTTGAAAAGATGGTTGAAATCAATTATGACATCATCAGTGATGTCACAATTGACATTATTGGTTTTAAAATTACTGTCGTAGATGATGTCCGTGCCATCCGTGCCATCCGTGAGTTCAGAAGCGTCAATTTTACAGTTTTGAAAAGATGGTTAAAATCAATTATGACATCATCAGTGATGTCACAATTGACATTATTGGTTTTAAAATTACTGTCGTAGATGATGTCCGTGCCATCTTTGAGTTCAGAAGCGTCAATTTTACAGTTACAAAAAGATGGTCAAAATCAATTATGACATCATCAGTGATGTCATTATTGAAATTATCGGTTTTAAAATTACTGTCGTAGATGATGTCCGTGCCATCCGTGAGTTCAGAAGTGTCAATTTTACAGTTTCGAAAAGATGGTCAAAATCAATTATGACATCATCAGTGATGTCACAATTGACATTATCGGTTTTAAAATTACTGTCGTAGATGATGTCCGTGCCATCTTTGAGTTCAGAAGCGTCAATTTTACAGTTACAAAAAGATGGTCAAAATCAATTATGACATCATCAGTGATGTCATTATTGAAATTATCGGTTTTAAAATTACTGTCGTAGATGATGTCCGTGCCATCCGTGAGTTCAGAAGTGTCAATTTTACAGTTTCGAAAAGATGGTCAAAATCAATTATGACATCATCAGTGATGTCACAATTGACATTATCGGTTTTAAAATTACTGTCGTAGATGATGTCCGTGCCATCCGTGAGTTCAGAAGTGTCAATTTTACGGTTTTGAAAAGATGGTCAAAATCAATTATGACATCATCAGTGATGTCACAATTGACATTATCGGTTTTAATATTACTGTCGTAGATGATGTCTGTGCCATCCGTGAGTTCAGAAGCGTCAATTTTACTGTTTTGAAAAGATGGTCGAAATCAATTATGACATCATCAGTGATGTCACAATTGACATTATCGGTTTTAAAATTACTGTCGTAGATGATGTCCGTGCCATCCGTGAGTTCAGAAGCGTCAATTTTACAGTTTCGAAAAGATGGTCAAAATCAATTATGACATCATCAGTGATGTCACAATTGACATTATCGTTTTTAAAATTACTGTCGTAGATGATGTCTGTGCCATCCGTGAGTTCAGAAGCGTCAATTTTACAGTTTTGAAAAGATGGTCGAAATCAATTATGACATCATCAGTGATGTCACAATTGACATTATCGGTTTTAAAATTACTGTCGTAGATGATGTCCGTGCCATCCGTGAGTTCAGAAGCGTCAATTTTACTGTTTTGAAAAGATGGTCGAAATCAATTATGACATCATCAGTGATGTCACAATTGACATTATCGGTTTTAAAATTACTGTCGTAGATGATGTCTGTGCCATTCGTGAGTTCAGAAGCGTAAATTTTACAGTTTTGAAAAGATGGTCGAAATCAATTATGACATCATCAGTGATGTCACAATTGACATTATTGGTTTTAAAATTACTGTCGTAGATGATGTCCGTGCCATCTTTGAGTTCAGAAGCGTCAATTTTACATTTACGAAAAGATGGTCGAAATCAATTATGACATCATCAGTGATGTTATTATTGAAATTATCGGTTTTAAAATTACTGTCGTAGATGATGTCCGTGCCATCCGTGAGTTCAGAAGTGTCAATTTTACAGTTTCGAAAAGATGGTCAAAATCAATTATGACATCATCAGTGATGTCACAATTGACATTATCGGTTTTAAAATTACTGTCGTAGATGATGTCTGTGCCATCCGTGAGTTCAGAAGCGTCAATTTTACAGTTTTGAAAAGATGGTTAAAATCAATTATGACATCATCAGTGATGTCACAATTGACATTATTGGTTTTAAAATTACTGTCGTAGATGATGTCCGTGCCATCTTTGAGTTCAGAAGCGTCAATTTTACAGTTACGAATAGATGGTCGAAATCAATTATGACATCATCAGTGATGTCACAATTGACATTATCGGTTTTAAAATTACTGTCGTAGATGATGTCCGTGCCATCCGTGAGTTCAGAAGTGTCAATTTTACAGTTTCGAAAAGATGGTCAAAATCAATTATGACATCATCAGTGATGTCACAATTGACATTATCGGTTTTAAAATTACTGTCGTAGATGATGTCCGTGCCATCCGTGAGTTCAGAAGCGTCAATTTTACAGTTTCGAAAAGATGGTCAAAATCAATTATGACATCAGTGATGTCACAATTGACATTATCGGTTTTAAAATTAGTGTCGTAGATGATGTCCGTTCCATCCGTGAGTTCAGAAGCGTCAATTTTACAGTTTTGAAAAGATATCGAAATCAATTATGACATCATCAGTGATGTCACAATTGACATTATCGGTTTTAAAATGACTGTCGTAGATGATGTCCGTGCCATCTTTGAGTTCAGAAGCGTCAATTTTACAGTTACGAAAAGATGGTCGAAATCAATTATGACATCATCAGTGATGTTATTATTGAAATTATCGGTTTTAAAATTACTGTCGTAGATGATGTCCGTGCCATCCGTGAGTTCAGAAGTGTCAATTTTACAGTTTCGAAAAGATGGTCAAAATCAATTATGACATCATCAGTGATGTCACAATTGACATTATCGGTTTTAAAATTACTGTCGTAGATGATGTCTGTGCCATCCGTGAGTTCAGAAGCGTCAATTTTACAGTTTTGAAAAGATGGTTAAAATCAATTATGACATCATCAGTGATGTCACAATTGACATTATTGGTTTTAAAATTACTGTCGTAGATGATGTCCGTGCCATCTTTGAGTTCAGAAGCGTCAATTTTACAGTTACGAATAGATGGTCGAAATCAATTATGACATCATCAGTGATGTCACAATTGACATTATCGGTTTTAAAATTACTGTCGTAGATGATGTCCGTGCCATCCGTGAGTTCAGAAGTGTCAATTTTACAGTTTCGAAAAGATGGTCAAAATCAATTATGACATCATCAGTGATGTCACAATTGACATTATCGGTTTTAAAATTACTGTCGTAGATGATGTCCGTGCCATCCGTGAGTTCAGAAGCGTCAATTTTACAGTTTCGAAAAGATGGTCAAAATCAATTATGACATCATCAGTGATGTCACAATTGACATTATCGGTTTTAAAATTAGTGTCGTAGATGATGTCCGTTCCATCCGTGAGTTCAGAAGCGTCAATTTTACAGTTTTGAAAAGATATCGAAATCAATTATGACATCATCAGTGATGTCACAATTGACATTATCGGTTTTAAAATGACTGTCGTAGATGATGTCCGTGCCATCCGTGAGTTCAGAAGCGTCAATTTTACGGTTTTGAAAAGATGGTCAAAATCAATTATGACATCATCAGTGATGTCACAATTGACATTATCGGTTTTAATATTACTGTCGTAGATGATGTCTGTGCCATTCGTGAGTTCAGAAGCGTCAATTTTACTGTTTTGAAAAGATGGTCGAAATCAATTATGACATCATCAGTGATGTCACAATTGACATTGGTTTTAAAATTACTATCGTAGATGATGTCTGTGCCATTCGTGAGTTCAGAAGCATCAATTTTACTGTTTTGAAATGATGGTCGAAATCAATTATGACATCATCAGTGATGTCACAATTGACATTATCGGTTTTAAAATTACTGTCGTAGATGATGTCTGTGCCATTCGTGAGTTCAGAAGCGTAAATTTTACAGTTTTGAAAAGATGGTCGAAATCAATTATGACATCATCAGTGATGTCACAATTGACATTATCGGTTTTAAAATTCCTGTCGTAGATCATGTCCGTGCCATCCGTGAGTTCAGAATCGTCAAATTTACAGTTTCGAAAAGTTGGTCGAAATCAATTATGACATCATCAGTGATGTCACAATTGACATTATCGGTTTTAAAATTACTGTCGTAGATGATGTCTTTGCCATTTGTGAGTTCAGAAGCGTCAATTTTACAGTTTTGAAAAGATGGTCGAAATCAATTATGACATCATCAGTGATGTCACAATTGACATTATCGGTTTTAAAATTACTGTCGTAGATGATGTCCGTGCCATCCGTGAGTTCAGAAGCGTCAATTTTACAGTTTCGAAAAGATGGTCAAAATCAATTATGACATCATCAGTGATGTCACAATTGACATTATCGTTTTTAAAATTACTGTCGTAGATGATGTCTGTGCCATCCGTGAGTTCAGAAGCGTCAATTTTACAGTTTTGAAAAGATGGTCGAAATCAATTATGACATCATCAGTGATGTCACAATTGACATTATCGTTTTTAAAATTACTGTCGTAGATGATGTCTGTGCCATCCGTGAGTTCAGAAGCGTCAATTTTACAGTTTTGAAAAGATGGTCGAAATCAATTATGACATCATCAGTGATGTCACAATTGACATTATCGGTTTTAAAATTACTTTGGTAGATGATGTCCGTGCCATCCGTGAGTTCAGAAGCGTCAATTTTACTGTTTTGAAAAGATGGTCGAAATCAATTATGACATCGTCAGTGATGTCACAATTGACATTATCGGTTTTAAAATTACTGTCGTAGATGATGTCTGTGCCATTCGTGAGTTCAGAAGCGTAAATTTTATAGTTTTGAAAAGATGGTTAAAATCAATTATGACATCATCAGTGATGTCACAATTGACATTATCGGTTTTAAAATTACTGTCGTAGATGATGTCCGTGCCATCCGTGAGTTCAGAAGCGTCAATTTTACGGTTTTGAAAAGATGGTCAAAATCAATTATGACATCATCAGTGATGTCACAATTGACATTATCGGTTTTAATATTACTGTCGTAGATGATGTCTGTGCCATTCGTGAGTTCAGAAGCGTAAATTTTACTGTTTTGAAAAGATGGTCGAAATCAATTATGACATCATCAGTGATGTCACAATTGACATCGGTTTTAAAATTACTATCGTAGATGATGTCTGTGCCATTCGTGAGTTCAGAAGCGTCAATTTTACTGTTTTGAAATGATGGTCGAAATCAATTATGACATCATCAGTGATGTCACAATTGACATTATCGGTTTTAAAATTACTGTCGTAGATGATGTCTGTGCCATTCGTGAGTTCAGAAGAGTAAATTTTACAGTTTTGAAAAGATGGTCGAAATCAATTATGACATCATCAGTGATGTCACAATTGACATTATCGGTTTTAAAATTACTGTCGTAGATGATGTCTGTGCCATTCGTGAGTTCAGAAGCGTAAATTTTACAGTTACGAAAAGATGGTCGAAATCAATTATGACATCATCAGTGATGTTATTATTGAAATTATCGGTTTTAAAATTACTGTCGTAGATGATGTCCGTGCCATCCGTGAGTTCAGAAGTGTCAATTTTACAGTTTCGAAAAGATGGTCAAAATCAATTATGACATCATCAGTGATGTCACAATTGACATTATCGGTTTTAAAATTACTGTCGTAGATGATGTCTGTGCCATTCGTGAGTTCAGAAGCGTAAATTTTATAGTTTTGAAAAGATGGTTAAAATCAATTATGACATCATCAGTGATGTCACAATTGACATTATCGGTTTTAAAATTACTGTCGTAGATGATGTCCGTGCCATCCGTGAGTTCAGAAGCGTCAATTTTACGGTTTTGAAAAGATGGTCAAAATCAATTATGACATCATCAGTGATGTCACAATTGACATTATCGGTTTTAATATTACTGTCGTAGATGATGTCTGTGCCATTCGTGAGTTCAGAAGCGTAAATTTTACTGTTTTGAAAAGATGGTCGAAATCAATTATGACATCATCAGTGATGTCACAATTGACATCGGTTTTAAAATTACTATCGTAGATGATGTCTGTGCCATTCGTGAGTTCAGAAGCGTCAATTTTACTGTTTTGAAATGATGGTCGAAATCAATTATGACATCATCAGTGATGTCACAATTGACATTATCGGTTTTAAAATTACTGTCGTAGATGATGTCTGTGCCATTCGTGAGTTCAGAAGAGTAAATTTTACAGTTTTGAAAAGATGGTCGAAATCAATTATGACATCATCAGTGATGTCACAATTGACATTATCGGTTTTAAAATTACTGTCGTAGATGATGTCTGTGCCATTCGTGAGTTCAGAAGCGTAAATTTTACAGTTACGAAAAGATGGTCGAAATCAATTATGACATCATCAGTGATGTTATTATTGAAATTATCGGTTTTAAAATTACTGTCGTAGATGATGTCCGTGCCATCCGTGAGTTCAGAAGTGTCAATTTTACAGTTTCGAAAAGATGGTCAAAATCAATTATGACATCATCAGTGATGTCACAATTGACATTATCGGTTTTAAAATTACTGTCGTAGATGATGTCTGTGCCATCCATGAGTTCAGAAGCGTCAATTTTACAGTTTTGAAAAGATGGTTAAAATCAATTATGACATCATCAGTGATGTCACAATTGACATTATTGGTTTTAAAATTACTGTCGTAGATGATGTCCGTGCCATCTTTGAGTTCAGAAGCGTCAATTTTACAGTTACGAATAGATGGTCGAAATCAATTATGACATCATCAGTGATGTCACAATTGACATTATCGGTTTTAAAATTACTGTCGTAGATGATGTCCGTGCCATCCGTGAGTTCAGAAGTGTCAATTTTACAGTTTCGAAAAGATGGTCAAAATCAATTATGACATCATCAGTGATGTCACAATTGACATTATCGGTTTTAAAATTACTGTCGTAGATGATGTCCGTGCCATCCGTGAGTTCAGAAGCGTCAATTTTACAGTTTCGAAAAGATGGTCAAAATCAATTATGACATCATCAGTGATGTCACAATTGACATTATCGGTTTTAATATTACTGTCGTAGATGATGTCTGTGCCATTCGTGAGTTCAGAAGCGTCAATTATACTGTTTTGAAAAGATGGTCGAAATCAATTATGACATCATCAGTGATGTCACAATTGACATTATCGGTTTTATAATTACTGTCGTAGATGATTTCCGTGCCATCCGTGAGTTCAGAAGCATCAATTTTACAGTTTTGAAAAGATGGTTGAAATCAATTATGACATCATCAGTGATGTCACAATTGACATTATTGGTTTTAAAATTACTGTCGTAGATGATGTCCGTGCCATCCGTGAGTTTAGAACCGTCAAATTTACAGTTTTGAAAAGATGGTTAAAATCAATTATGACATCATCAGTGATGTCACAATTGACATTATTGGTTTTAAAATTACTGTCGTAGATGATGTCCGTGCCATCCGTGAGTTCAGAAGCGTCAATTTTACAGTTTTGAAAAGATGGTTAAAATCAATTATGACATCATCAGTGATGTCACAATTGACATTATTGGTTTTAAAATTACTGTCGTAGATGATGTCCGTGCCATCTTTGAGTTCAGAAGCGTCAATTTTACAGTTACAAAAAGATGGTCAAAATCAATTATGACATCATCAGTGATGTCATTATTGAAATTATCGGTTTTAAAATTACTGTCGTAGATGATGTCCGTGCCATCCGTGAGTTCAGAAGCGTCAATTTTACAGTTTTGAAAAGATGGTTAAAATCAATTATGACATCATCAGTGATGTCACAATTGACATTATTGGTTTTAAAATTACTGTCGTAGATGATTTCCGTGCCATCCGTGAGTTCAGAAGCATCAATTTTACAGTTTTGAAAAGATGGTTGAAATCAATTATGACATCATCAGTGATGTCACAATTGACATTATTGGTTTTAAAATTACTGTCGTAGATGATGTCCGTGCCATCCGTGAGTTTAGAACCGTCAAATTTACAGTTTTGAAAAGATGGTTAAAATCAATTATGACATCATCAGTGATGTCACAATTGACATTATTGGTTTTAAAATTACTGTCGTAGATGATGTCCGTGCCATCCGTGAGTTCAGAAGCGTCAATTTTACAGTTTTGAAAAGATGGTTAAAATCAATTATGACATCATCAGTGATGTCATTATTGAAATTATCGGTTTTAAAATTACTGTCGTAGATGATGTCCGTGCCATCCGTGAGTTCAGAAGTGTCAATTTTACAGTTTCGAAAAGATGGTCAAAATCAATTATGACATCATCAGTGATGTCACAATTGACATTATCGGTTTTAATATTACTGTCGTAGATGATGTCTGTGCCATTCGTGAGTTCAGAAGCGTCAATTTTACTGTTTTGAAAAGATGGTCGAAATCAATTATGACATCATCAGTGATGTCACAATTGACATCGGTTTTAAAATTACTATCGTAGATGATGTCTGTGCCATTCGTGAGTTCAGAAGCGTCAATTTTACTGTTTTGAAATGATGGTCGAAATCAATTATGACATCATCAGTGATGTCACAATTGACATTATCGGTTTTAAAATTACTGTCGTAGATGATGTCTGTGCCATTCGTGAGTTCAGAAGCGTAAATTTTACAGTTTTGAAAAGATGGTCGAAATCAATTATGACATCATCAGTGATGTCACAATTGACATTATCGGTTTTAAAATTACTGTCGTAGATCATGTCCGTGCCATCCGTGAGTTCAGAATCGTCAAATTTACAGTTTCGAAAAGTTGGTCGAAATCAATTATGACATCATCAGTGATGTCACAATTGACATTATCGGTTTTAAAATTACTGTCGTAGATGATGTCTTTGCCATTTGTGAGTTCAGAAGCGTCAATTTTACAGTTTTGAAAAGATGGTCGAAATCAATTATGACATCATCAGTGATGTCACAATTGACATTATCGGTTTTAAAATTACTGTCGTAGATGATGTCTGTGCCATCCGTGAGTTCAGAAGCGTCAATTTTACAGTTTTGAAAAGATGGTCGAAATCAATTATGACATCATCAGTGATGTCACAATTGACATTATCGGTTTTAAAATTACTGTCGTAGATGATGTCCGTGCCATCCGTGAGTTCAGAAGCGTCAATTTTACTGTTTTGAAAAGATGGTCGAAATCAATTATGACATCATCAGTGATGTCACAATTGACATTATCGGTTTTAAAATTACTGTCGTAGATGATGTCTGTGCCATTCGTGAGTTCAGAAGCGTAAATTTTATAGTTTTGAAAAGATGGTTAAAATCAATTATGACATCATCAGTGATGTCACAATTGACATTATCGGTTTTAAAATTACTGTCGTAGATGATGTCCGTGCCATCCGTGAGTTCAGAAGCGTCAATTTTACGGCTTTGAAAAGATGGTCAAAATCAATTATGACATCATCAGTGATGTCACAATTGACATTATCGGTTTTAATATTACTGTCGTAGATGATGTCTGTGCCATTCGTGAGTTCAGAAGCGTCAATTTTACTGTTTTGAAAAGATGGTCGAAATCAATTATGACATCATCAGTGATGTCACAATTGACATCGGTTTTAAAATTACTATCGTAGATGATGTCTGTGCCATTCGTGAGTTCAGAAGAGTCAATTTTACTGTTTTGAAATGATGGTCGAAATCAATTATGACATCATCAGTGATGTCACAATTGACATTATCGGTTTTAAAATTACTGTCGTAGATGATGTCTGTGCCATTCGTGAGTTCAGAAGCGTAAATTTTACAGTTTTGAAAAGATGGTCGAAATCAATTATGACATCATCAGTGATGTCACAATTGACATTATCGGTTTTAAAATTACTGTCGTAGATGATGTCTGTGCCATTCGTGAGTTCAGAAGCGTAAATTTTACAGTTACGAAAAGATGGTCGAAATCAATTATGACATCATCAGTGATGTTATTATTGAAATTATCGGTTTTAAAATTACTGTCGTAGATGATGTCCGTGCCATCCGTGAGTTCAGAAGTGTCAATTTTACAGTTTCGAAAAGATGGTCAAAATCAATTATGACATCATCAGTGATGTCACAATTGACATTATCGGTTTTAAAATTACTGTCGTAGATGATGTCTGTGCCATCCGTGAGTTCAGAAGCGTCAATTTTACAGTTTTGAAAAGATGGTTAAAATCAATTATGACATCATCAGTGATGTCACAATTGACATTATTGGTTTTAAAATTACTGTCGTAGATGATGTCCGTGCCATCTTTGAGTTCAGAAGCGTCAATTTTACAGTTACGAATAGATGGTCGAAATCAATTATGACATCATCAGTGATGTCACAATTGACATTATCGGTTTTAATATTACTGTCGTAGATGATGTCTGTGCCATTCGTGAGTTCAGAAGCGTCAATTATACTGTTTTGAAAAGATGGTCAAAATCAATTATGACATCATCAGTGATGTCACAATTGACATTATCGGTTTTATAATTACTGTCGTAGATGATTTCCGTGCCATCCGTGAGTTCAGAAGCATCAATTTTACAGTTTTGAAAAGATGGTTGAAATCAATTATGACATCATCAGTGATGTCACAATTGACATTATTGGTTTTAAAATTACTGTCGTAGATGATGTCCGTGCCATCCGTGAGTTTAGAACCGTCAAATTTACAGTTTTGAAAAGATGGTTAAAATCAATTATGACATCATCAGTGATGTCACAATTGACATTATTGGTTTTAAAATTACTGTCGTAGATGATGTCCGTGCCATCCGTGAGTTCAGAAGCGTCAATTTTACAGTTTTGAAAAGATGGTTAAAATCAATTATGACATCATCAGTGATGTCACAATTGACATTATTGGTTTTAAAATTACTGTCGTAGATGATGTCCGTGCCATCTTTGAGTTCAGAAGCGTCAATTTTACAGTTACAAAAAGATGGTCAAAATCAATTATGACATCATCAGTGATGTCATTATTGAAATTATCGGTTTTAAAATTACTGTCGTAGATGATGTCCGTGCCATCCGTGAGTTCAGAAGCGTCAATTTTACAGTTTTGAAAAGATGGTTAAAATCAATTATGACATCATCAGTGATGTCACAATTGACATTATTGGTTTTAAAATTACTGTCGTAGATGATGTCCGTGCCATCTTTGAGTTCAGAAGCGTCAATTTTACAGTTACAAAAAGATGGTCAAAATCAATTATGACATCATCAGTGATGTCATTATTGAAATTATCGGTTTTAAAATTACTGTCGTAGATGATGTCCGTGCCATCCGTGAGTTCAGAAGTGTCAATTTTACAGTTTCGAAAAGATGGTCAAAATCAATTATGACATCATCAGTGATGTCACAATTGACATTATCGGTTTTAATATTACTGTCGTAGATGATGTCTGTGCCATTCGTGAGTTCAGAAGCGTCAATTTTACTGTTTTGAAAAGATGGTCGAAATCAATTATGACATCATCAGTGATGTCACAATTGACATCGGTTTTAAAATTACTATCGTAGATGATGTCTGTGCCATTCGTGAGTTCAGAAGCGTCAATTTTACTGTTTTGAAATGATGGTCGAAATCAATTATGACATCATCAGTGATGTCACAATTGACATTATCGGTTTTAAAATTACTGTCGTAGATGATGTCTGTGCCATTCGTGAGTTCAGAAGCGTAAATTTTACAGTTTTGAAAAGATGGTCGAAATCAATTATGACATCATCAGTGATGTCACAATTGACATTATCGGTTTTAAAATTACTGTCGTAGATCATGTCCGTGCCATCCGTGAGTTCAGAATCGTCAAATTTACAGTTTCGAAAAGTTGGTCGAAATCAATTATGACATCATCAGTGATGTCACAATTGACATTATCGGTTTTAAAATTACTGTCGTAGATGATGTCTTTGCCATTTGTGAGTTCAGAAGCGTCAATTTTACAGTTTTGAAAAGATGGTCGAAATCAATTATGACATCATCAGTGATGTCACAATTGACATTATCGGTTTTAAAATTACTGTCGTAGATGATGTCCGTGCCATTCGTGAGTTTAGAAGCGTCAATTTTACAGTTTTGAAAAGATGGTTGAAATCAATTATGACATCATCAGTGATGTCACAATTGACATTATCGGTTTTAAAATTACTGTCGTAGATGATGTCCGTGCCATTCGTGAGTTCAGAAGCGTCAATTTTACAGTTTTGAAAAGATATCGAAATCAATTATGACATCATCAGTGATGTCACAATTGACATTATCGGTTTTAAAATTACTGTCGTAGATGATGTCCGTGCCATCCGTGAGTTCAGAAGCGTCAATTTTACAGTTTCGAAAAGATGGTCAAAATCAATTATGACATCATCAGTGATGTCACAATTGACATTATCGGTTTTAAAATTTCTGTCGTAGATGATGTCCGTGCCATCCGTGAGTTCAGAATCGTCAAATTTACAGTTTCGAAAAGATGGTTGAAATCAATTATGACATCATCAGTGATGTCACAATTGACAATATTGGTTTTGAAATTACTGTCGTAGATGATGTCCGTGCCATCTTTGAGTTCAGAAGCGTCAATTTTACAGTTACGAAAAGATGGTCGAAATCAATTATGACATCATCAGTGATGTCACAATTGACATTATCGGTTTTAAAATTACTGTCGTAGATGATGTCCGTGCCATCCGTGAGTTCAGAAGTGTCAATTTTACAGTTTCGAAAAGATGGTCAAAATCAATTATGACATCATCAGTGATGTCACAATTGACATTATCGGTTTTAAAATTACTGTCGTAGATGATGCCCGTGCCATCCGTGAGTTCAGAAGCGTCAATTATACTGTTTTGAAAAGATGGTCGAAATCAATTATGACATCATCAGTGATGTCACAATTGACATTATCGGTTTTATAATTACTGTCGTAGATGATTTCCGTGCCATCCGTGAGTTCAGAATCATCAATTTTACAGTTTTGAAAAGATGGTTGAAATCAATTATGACATCATCAGTGATGTCACAATTGACATTATTGGTTTTAAAATTACTGTCGTAGATGATGTCCGTGCCATCCGTGAGTTTAGAACCGTCAAATTTACAGTTTCGAAAAGATGGTCAAAATCAATTATGACATCATCAGTGATGTCACAATTGACATTATCGGTTTTAAAATTAGTGTCGTAGATGATGTCCGTTCCATCCGTGAGTTCAGAAGCGTCAATTTTACAGTTTTGAAAAGATATCGAAATCAATTATGACATCATCAGTGATGTCACAATTGACATTATCGGTTTTAAAATGACTGTCGTAGATGATGTCCGTGCCATCTTTGAGTTCAAAAGCGTCAATTTTACAGTTACGAAAAGATGGTCGAAATCAATTATGACATCATCAGTGATGTCACAATTGACATTATCGGTTTTAAAATTACTGTCGTAGATGATGTCCGTGCCATCCGTGAGTTCAGAAGTGTCAATTTTACAGTTTCGAAAAGATGGTCAAAATCAATTATGACATCATCAGTGATGTCACAATTGACATTATTGGTTTTAAAATTACTGTCGTAGATGATGTCCGTGCCATCCGTGAGTTCAGAAGCGTCAATTTTACAGTTTCGAAAAGATGGTCAAAATCAATTATGACATCATCAGTGATGTCACAATTGACATTATCGGTTTTAATATTACTGTCGTAGATGATGTCTGTGCCATTCGTGAGTTCAGAAGCGTCAATTATACTGTTTTGAAAAGATGGTCGAAATCAATTATGACATCATCAGTGATGTCACAATTGACATTATCGGTTTTATAATTACTGTCGTAGATGATTTCCGTGCCATCCGTGAGTTCAGAAGCATCAATTTTACAGTTTTGAAAAGATGGTTGAAATCAATTATGACATCATCAGTGATGTCACAATTGACATTATTGGTTTTAAAATTACTGTCGTAGATGATGTCCGTGCCATCCGTGAGTTTAGAACCGTCAAATTTACAGTTTTGAAAAGATGGTTAAAATCAATTATGACATCATCAGTGATGTCACAATTGACATTATTGGTTTTAAAATTACTGTCGTAGATGATGTCCGTGCCATCCGTGAGTTCAGAAGCGTCAATTTTACAGTTTTGAAAAGATGGTTAAAATCAATTATGACATCATCAGTGATGTCACAATTGACATTATTGGTTTTAAAATTACTGTCGTAGATGATGTCCGTGCCATCTTTGAGTTCAGAAGCGTCAATTTTACAGTTACAAAAAGATGGTCAAAATCAATTATGACATCATCAGTGATGTCATTATTGAAATTATCGGTTTTAAAATTACTGTCGTAGATGATGTCCGTGCCATCCGTGAGTTCAGAAGTGTCAATTTTACAGTTTCGAAAAGATGGTCAAAATCAATTATGACATCATCAGTGATGTCACAATTGACATTATCGGTTTTAAAATTACTGTCGTAGATGATGTCTGTGCCATCCGTGAGTTCAGAAGCGTCAATTTTACAGTTTTGAAAAGATGGTTAAAATCAATTATGACATCATCAGTGATGTCACAATTGACATTATCGGTTTTAAAATTACTGTCGTAGATGATGTCCGTGCCATCCGTGAGTTCAGAAGCGTCAATTTTACGGTTTTGAAAAGATGGTCAAAATCAATTATGACATCATCAGTGATGTCACAATTGACATTATCGGTTTTAATATTACTGTCGTAGATGATGTCTGTGCCATTCGTGAGTTCAGAAGCGTCAATTTTACTGTTTTGAAAAGATGGTCGAAATCAATTATGACATCATCAGTGATGTCACAATTGACATCGGTTTTAAAATTACTATCGTAGATGATGTCCGTGCCATTCGTGAGTTTAGAAGCGTCAATTTTACAGTTTTGAAAAGATGGTTGAAATCAATTATGACATCATCAGTGATGTCACAATTGACATTATCGGTTTTAAAATTACTGTCGTAGATGATGTCCGTGCCATTCGTGAGTTCAGAAGCGTCAATTTTACAGTTTTGAAAAGATATCGAAATCAATTATGACATCATCAGTGATGTCACAATTGACATTATCGGTTTTAAAATTACTGTCGTAGATGATGTCCGTGCCATCCGTGAGTTCAGAAGCGTCAATTTTACAGTTTCGAAAAGATGGTCAAAATCAATTATGACATCATCAGTGATGTCACAATTGACATTATCGGTTTTAAAATTTCTGTCGTAGATGATGTCCGTGCCATCCGTGAGTTCAGAATCGTCAAATTTACAGTTTCGAAAAGATGGTTGAAATCAATTATGACATCATCAGTGATGTCACAATTGACATTATTGGTTTTGAAATTACTGTCGTAGATGATGTCCGTGCCATCTTTGAGTTCAGAAGCGTCAATTTTACAGTTACGAAAAGATGGTCGAAATCAATTATGACATCATCAGTGATGTCACAATTGACATTATCGGTTTTAAAATTACTGTCGTAGATGATGTCCGTGCCATCCGTGAGTTCAGAAGTGTCAATTTTACAGTTTCGAAAAGATGGTCAAAATCAATTATGACATCATCAGTGATGTCACAATTGACATTATCGGTTTTAAAATTACTGTCGTAGATGATGCCCGTGCCATCCGTGAGTTCAGAAGCGTCAATTATACTGTTTTGAAAAGATGGTCGAAATCAATTATGACATCATCAGTGATGTCACAATTGACATTATCGGTTTTATAATTACTGTCGTAGATGATTTCCGTGCCATCCGTGAGTTCAGAATCATCAATTTTACAGTTTTGAAAAGATGGTTGAAATCAATTATGACATCATCAGTGATGTCACAATTGACATTATTGGTTTTAAAATTACTGTCGTAGATGATGTCCGTGCCATCCGTGAGTTTAGAACCGTCAAATTTACAGTTTCGAAAAGATGGTCAAAATCAATTATGACATCATCAGTGATGTCACAATTGACATTATCGGTTTTAAAATTAGTGTCGTAGATGATGTCCGTTCCATCCGTGAGTTCAGAAGCGTCAATTTTACAGTTTTGAAAAGATATCGAAATCAATTATGACATCATCAGTGATGTCACAATTGACATTATCGGTTTTAAAATGACTGTCGTAGATGATGTCCGTGCCATCTTTGAGTTCAGAAGCGTCAATTTTACAGTTACGAAAAGATGGTCGAAATCAATTATGACATCATCAGTGATGTCACAATTGACATTATCGGTTTTAAAATTACTGTCGTAGATGATGTCCGTGCCATCCGTGAGTTCAGAAGTGTCAATTTTACAGTTTCGAAAAGATGGTCAAAATCAATTATGACATCATCAGTGATGTCACAATTGACATTATTGGTTTTAAAATTACTGTCGTAGATGATGTCCGTGCCATCCGTGAGTTCAGAAGCGTCAATTTTACAGTTTCGAAAAGATGGTCAAAATCAATTATGACATCATCAGTGATGTCACAATTGACATTATCGGTTTTAATATTACTGTCGTAGATGATGTCTGTGCCATTCGTGAGTTCAGAAGCGTCAATTATACTGTTTTGAAAAGATGGTCGAAATCAATTATGACATCATCAGTGATGTCACAATTGACATTATCGGTTTTATAATTACTGTCGTAGATGATTTCCGTGCCATCCGTGAGTTCAGAAGCATCAATTTTACAGTTTTGAAAAGATGGTTGAAATCAATTATGACATCATCAGTGATGTCACAATTGACATTATTGGTTTTAAAATTACTGTCGTAGATGATGTCCGTGCCATCTTTGAGTTCAGAAGCGTCAATTTTACAGTTACAAAAAGATGGTCAAAATCAATTATGACATCATCAGTGATGTCATTATTGAAATTATCGGTTTTAAAATTACTGTCGTAGATGATGTCCGTGTCATCCGTGAGTTCAGAAGTGTCAATTTTACAGTTTCGAAAAGATGGTCAAAATCAATTATGACATCATCAGTGATGTCACAATTGACATTATCGGTTTTAAAATTACTGTCGTAGATGATGTCTGTGCCATCCGTGAGTTCAGAAGCGTCAATTTTACAGTTTTGAAAAGATGGTTAAAATCAATTATGACATCATCAGTGATGTCACAATTGACATTATCGGTTTTAAAATTACTGTCGTAGATGATGTCCGTGCCATCCGTGAGTTCAGAAGCGTCAATTTTACGGTTTTGAAAAGATGGTCAAAATCAATTATGACATCATCAGTGATGTCACAATTGACATTATCGGTTTTAATATTACTGTCGTAGATGATGTCTGTGCCATTCGTGAGTTCAGAAGCGTCAATTTTACTGTTTTGAAAAGATGGTCGAAATCAATTATGACATCATCAGTGATGTCACAATTGACATCGGTTTTAAAATTACTATCGTAGATTATGTCTGTGCCATTCGTGAGTTCAGAAGCGTCAATTTTACTGTTTTGAAAAGATGGTCGAAATCAATTATGACATCATCAGTGATGTCACAATTGACATTATCGGTTTTAAAATTACTGTCGTAGATGATGTCTGTGCCATTCGTGAGTTCAGAAGCGTAAATTTTACAGTTTTGAAAAGATGGTCGAAATCAATTATGACATCATCAGTGATGTCACAATTGACATTATCGGTTTTAAAATTACTGTCGTAGATCATGTCCGTGCCATCCGTGAGTTCAGAATCGTCAAATTTACAGTTTCGAAAAGTTGGTCGAAATCAATTATGACATCATCAGTGATGTCACAATTGACATTATCGGTTTTAAAATTACTGTCGTAGATGATGTCTTTGCCATTTGTGAGTTCAGAAGCGTCAATTTTACAGTTTTGAAAAGATGGTCGAAATCAATTATGACATCATCAGTGATGTCACAATTGACATTATCGGTTTTAAAATTACTGTCGTAGATGATGTCCGTGCCATTCGTGAGTTTAGAAGCGTCAATTTTACAGTTTTGAAAAGATGGTTGAAATCAATTATGACATCATCAGTGATGTCACAATTGACATTATCGGTTTTAAAATTACTGTCGTAGATGATGTCCGTGCCATTCGTGAGTTCAGAAGCGTCAATTTTACAGTTTTGAAAAGATATCGAAATCAATTATGACATCATCAGTGATGTCACAATTGACATTATCGGTTTTAAAATTACTGTCGTAGATGATGTCCGTGCCATCCGTGAGTTCAGAAGCGTCAATTTTACAGTTTCGAAAAGATGGTCAAAATCAATTATGACATCATCAGTGATGTCACAATTGACATTATCGGTTTTAAAATTTCTGTCGTAGATGATGTCCGTGCCATCCGTGAGTTCAGAATCGTCAAATTTACAGTTTCGAAAAGATGGTTGAAATCAATTATGACATCATCAGTGATGTCACAATTGACATTATTGGTTTTAAAATTACTGTCGTAGATGATGTCCGTGCCATCTTTGAGTTCAGAAGCGTCAATTTTACAGTTACGAAAAGATGGTCGAAATCAATTATGACATCATCAGTGATGTCACAATTGACATTATCGGTTTTAAAATTACTGTCGTAGATGATGTCCGTGCCATCCGTGAGTTCAGAAGTGTCAATTTTACAGTTTCGAAAAGATGGTCAAAATCAATTATGACATCATCAGTGATGTCACAATTGACATTATCGGTTTTAAAATTACTGTCGTAGATGATGCCCGTGCCATCCGTGAGTTCAGAAGCGTCAATTATACTGTTTTGAAAAGATGGTCGAAATCAATTATGACATCATCAGTGATGTCACAATTGACATTATCGGTTTTATAATTACTGTCGTAGATGATTTCCGTGCCATCCGTGAGTTCAGAAGCATCAATTTTACAGTTTTGAAAAGATGGTTGAAATCAATTATGACATCATCAGTGATGTCACATTTGACATTATTGGTTTTAAAATTACTGTCGTAGATGATGTCCGTGCCATCCGTGAGTTTAGAACCGTCAAATTTACAGTTTCGAAAAGATGGTCAAAATCAATTATGACATCATCAGTGATGTCACAATTGACATTATCGGTTTTAAAATTAGTGTCGTAGATGATGTCCGTTCCATCCGTGAGTTCAGAAGCGTCAATTTTACAGTTTTGAAAAGATATCGAAATCAATTATGACATCATCAGTGATGTCACAATTGACATTATCGGTTTTAAAATGACTGTCGTAGATGATGTCCGTGCCATCCGTGAGTTCAGAAGCGTCAATTTTACAGTTTTGAAAAGATGGTCAAAATCAATTATGACATCATCAGTGATGTCACAATTGACATTATCGGTTTTAATATTACTGTCGTAGATGATGTCTGTGCCATTCGTGAGTTCAGAAGCGTCAATTATACTGTTTTGAAAAGATGGTCGAAATCAATTATGACATCATCAGTGATGTCACAATTGACATTATCGGTTTTATAATTACTGTCGTAGATGATTTCCGTGCCATCCGTGAGTTCAGAAGCATCAATTTTACAGTTTTGAAAAGATGGTTGAAATCAATTATGACATCATCAGTGATGTCACAATTGACATTATTGGTTTTAAAATGACTGTCATAGATGATGTCCGTGCCATCCGTGAGTTTAGAACCGTCAAATTTACAGTTTTGAAAAGATGGTTAAAATCAATTATGACATCATCAGTGATGTCACAATTTACATTATTGGTTTTAAAATTACTGTCGTAGATGATGTCTGTGCCATCCGTGAGTTCAGAAGCGTCAATTTTACAGTTTTGAAAAGATGGTTAAAATCAATTATGACATCATCAGTGATGTCACAATTGACATTATCGGTTTTAAAATTTCTGTCGTAGATGATGTCCGTGCCATCCGTGAGTTCAGAATCGTCAAATTTACAGTTTCGAAAAGATGGTTGAAATCAATTATGACATCATCAGTGATGTCACAATTGACAATATTGGTTTTGAAATTACTGTCGTAGATGATGTCCGTGCCATCTTTGAGTTCAGAAGCGTCAATTTTACAGTTACGAAAAGATGGTCGAAATCAATTATGACATCATCAGTGATGTCACAATTGACATTATCGGTTTTAAAATTACTGTCGTAGATGATGTCCGTGCCATCCGTGAGTTCAGAAGTGTCAATTTTACAGTTTCGAAAAGATGGTCAAAATCAATTATGACATCATCAGTGATGTCACAATTGACATTATCGGTTTTAAAATTACTGTCGTAGATGATGCCCGTGCCATCCGTGAGTTCAGAAGCGTCAATTATACTGTTTTGAAAAGATGGTCGAAATCAATTATGACATCATCAGTGATGTCACAATTGACATTATCGGTTTTATAATTACTGTCGTAGATGATTTCCGTGCCATCCGTGAGTTCAGAATCATCAATTTTACAGTTTTGAAAAGATGGTTGAAATCAATTATGACATCATCAGTGATGTCACAATTGACATTATTGGTTTTAAAATTACTGTCGTAGATGATGTCCGTGCCATCCGTGAGTTTAGAACCGTCAAATTTACAGTTTCGAAAAGATGGTCAAAATCAATTATGACATCATCAGTGATGTCACAATTGACATTATCGGTTTTAAAATTAGTGTCGTAGATGATGTCCGTTCCATCCGTGAGTTCAGAAGCGTCAATTTTACAGTTTTGAAAAGATATCGAAATCAATTATGACATCATCAGTGATGTCACAATTGACATTATCGGTTTTAAAATGACTGTCGTAGATGATGTCCGTGCCATCTTTGAGTTCAAAAGCGTCAATTTTACAGTTACGAAAAGATGGTCGAAATCAATTATGACATCATCAGTGATGTCACAATTGACATTATCGGTTTTAAAATTACTGTCGTAGATGATGTCCGTGCCATCCGTGAGTTCAGAAGTGTCAATTTTACAGTTTCGAAAAGATGGTCAAAATCAATTATGACATCATCAGTGATGTCACAATTGACATTATTGGTTTTAAAATTACTGTCGTAGATGATGTCCGTGCCATCCGTGAGTTCAGAAGCGTCAATTTTACAGTTTCGAAAAGATGGTCAAAATCAATTATGACATCATCAGTGATGTCACAATTGACATTATCGGTTTTAATATTACTGTCGTAGATGATGTCTGTGCCATTCGTGAGTTCAGAAGCGTCAATTATACTGTTTTGAAAAGATGGTCGAAATCAATTATGACATCATCAGTGATGTCACAATTGACATTATCGGTTTTATAATTACTGTCGTAGATGATTTCCGTGCCATCCGTGAGTTCAGAAGCATCAATTTTACAGTTTTGAAAAGATGGTTGAAATCAATTATGACATCATCAGTGATGTCACAATTGACATTATTGGTTTTAAAATTACTGTCGTAGATGATGTCCGTGCCATCCGTGAGTTTAGAACCGTCAAATTTACAGTTTTGAAAAGATGGTTAAAATCAATTATGACATCATCAGTGATGTCACAATTGACATTATTGGTTTTAAAATTACTGTCGTAGATGATGTCCGTGCCATCCGTGAGTTCAGAAGCGTCAATTTTACAGTTTTGAAAAGATGGTTAAAATCAATTATGACATCATCAGTGATGTCACAATTGACATTATTGGTTTTAAAATTACTGTCGTAGATGATGTCCGTGCCATCTTTGAGTTCAGAAGCGTCAATTTTACAGTTACAAAAAGATGGTCAAAATCAATTATGACATCATCAGTGATGTCATTATTGAAATTATCGGTTTTAAAATTACTGTCGTAGATGATGTCCGTGCCATCCGTGAGTTCAGAAGTGTCAATTTTACAGTTTCGAAAAGATGGTCAAAATCAATTATGACATCATCAGTGATGTCACAATTGACATTATCGGTTTTAAAATTACTGTCGTAGATGATGTCTGTGCCATCCGTGAGTTCAGAAGCGTCAATTTTACAGTTTTGAAAAGATGGTTAAAATCAATTATGACATCATCAGTGATGTCACAATTGACATTATCGGTTTTAAAATTACTGTCGTAGATGATGTCCGTGCCATCCGTGAGTTCAGAAGCGTCAATTTTACGGTTTTGAAAAGATGGTCAAAATCAATTATGACATCATCAGTGATGTCACAATTGACATTATCGGTTTTAATATTACTGTCGTAGATGATGTCTGTGCCATTCGTGAGTTCAGAAGCGTCAATTTTACTGTTTTGAAAAGATGGTCGAAATCAATTATGACATCATCAGTGATGTCACAATTGACATCGGTTTTAAAATTACTATCGTAGATGATGTCCGTGCCATTCGTGAGTTTAGAAGCGTCAATTTTACAGTTTTGAAAAGATGGTTGAAATCAATTATGACATCATCAGTGATGTCACAATTGACATTATCGGTTTTAAAATTACTGTCGTAGATGATGTCCGTGCCATTCGTGAGTTCAGAAGCGTCAATTTTACAGTTTTGAAAAGATATCGAAATCAATTATGACATCATCAGTGATGTCACAATTGACATTATCGGTTTTAAAATTACTGTCGTAGATGATGTCCGTGCCATCCGTGAGTTCAGAAGCGTCAATTTTACAGTTTCGAAAAGATGGTCAAAATCAATTATGACATCATCAGTGATGTCACAATTGACATTATCGGTTTTAAAATTTCTGTCGTAGATGATGTCCGTGCCATCCGTGAGTTCAGAATCGTCAAATTTACAGTTTCGAAAAGATGGTTGAAATCAATTATGACATCATCAGTGATGTCACAATTGACATTATTGGTTTTGAAATTACTGTCGTAGATGATGTCCGTGCCATCTTTGAGTTCAGAAGCGTCAATTTTACAGTTACGAAAAGATGGTCGAAATCAATTATGACATCATCAGTGATGTCACAATTGACATTATCGGTTTTAAAATTACTGTCGTAGATGATGTCCGTGCCATCCGTGAGTTCAGAAGTGTCAATTTTACAGTTTCGAAAAGATGGTCAAAATCAATTATGACATCATCAGTGATGTCACAATTGACATTATCGGTTTTAAAATTACTGTCGTAGATGATGCCCGTGCCATCCGTGAGTTCAGAAGCGTCAATTATACTGTTTTGAAAAGATGGTCGAAATCAATTATGACATCATCAGTGATGTCACAATTGACATTATCGGTTTTATAATTACTGTCGTAGATGATTTCCGTGCCATCCGTGAGTTCAGAATCATCAATTTTACAGTTTTGAAAAGATGGTTGAAATCAATTATGACATCATCAGTGATGTCACAATTGACATTATTGGTTTTAAAATTACTGTCGTAGATGATGTCCGTGCCATCCGTGAGTTTAGAACCGTCAAATTTACAGTTTCGAAAAGATGGTCAAAATCAATTATGACATCATCAGTGATGTCACAATTGACATTATCGGTTTTAAAATTAGTGTCGTAGATGATGTCCGTTCCATCCGTGAGTTCAGAAGCGTCAATTTTACAGTTTTGAAAAGATATCGAAATCAATTATGACATCATCAGTGATGTCACAATTGACATTATCGGTTTTAAAATGACTGTCGTAGATGATGTCCGTGCCATCTTTGAGTTCAGAAGCGTCAATTTTACAGTTACGAAAAGATGGTCGAAATCAATTATGACATCATCAGTGATGTCACAATTGACATTATCGGTTTTAAAATTACTGTCGTAGATGATGTCCGTGCCATCCGTGAGTTCAGAAGTGTCAATTTTACAGTTTCGAAAAGATGGTCAAAATCAATTATGACATCATCAGTGATGTCACAATTGACATTATTGGTTTTAAAATTACTGTCGTAGATGATGTCCGTGCCATCCGTGAGTTCAGAAGCGTCAATTTTACAGTTTCGAAAAGATGGTCAAAATCAATTATGACATCATCAGTGATGTCACAATTGACATTATCGGTTTTAATATTACTGTCGTAGATGATGTCTGTGCCATTCGTGAGTTCAGAAGCGTCAATTATACTGTTTTGAAAAGATGGTCGAAATCAATTATGACATCATCAGTGATGTCACAATTGACATTATCGGTTTTATAATTACTGTCGTAGATGATTTCCGTGCCATCCGTGAGTTCAGAAGCATCAATTTTACAGTTTTGAAAAGATGGTTGAAATCAATTATGACATCATCAGTGATGTCACAATTGACATTATTGGTTTTAAAATTACTGTCGTAGATGATGTCCGTGCCATCTTTGAGTTCAGAAGCGTCAATTTTACAGTTACAAAAAGATGGTCAAAATCAATTATGACATCATCAGTGATGTCATTATTGAAATTATCGGTTTTAAAATTACTGTCGTAGATGATGTCCGTGTCATCCGTGAGTTCAGAAGTGTCAATTTTACAGTTTCGAAAAGATGGTCAAAATCAATTATGACATCATCAGTGATGTCACAATTGACATTATCGGTTTTAAAATTACTGTCGTAGATGATGTCTGTGCCATCCGTGAGTTCAGAAGCGTCAATTTTACAGTTTTGAAAAGATGGTTAAAATCAATTATGACATCATCAGTGATGTCACAATTGACATTATCGGTTTTAAAATTACTGTCGTAGATGATGTCCGTGCCATCCGTGAGTTCAGAAGCGTCAATTTTACGGTTTTGAAAAGATGGTCAAAATCAATTATGACATCATCAGTGATGTCACAATTGACATTATCGGTTTTAATATTACTGTCGTAGATGATGTCTGTGCCATTCGTGAGTTCAGAAGCGTCAATTTTACTGTTTTGAAAAGATGGTCGAAATCAATTATGACATCATCAGTGATGTCACAATTGACATCGGTTTTAAAATTACTATCGTAGATTATGTCTGTGCCATTCGTGAGTTCAGAAGCGTCAATTTTACTGTTTTGAAAAGATGGTCGAAATCAATTATGACATCATCAGTGATGTCACAATTGACATTATCGGTTTTAAAATTACTGTCGTAGATGATGTCTGTGCCATTCGTGAGTTCAGAAGCGTAAATTTTACAGTTTTGAAAAGATGGTCGAAATCAATTATGACATCATCAGTGATGTCACAATTGACATTATCGGTTTTAAAATTACTGTCGTAGATCATGTCCGTGCCATCCGTGAGTTCAGAATCGTCAAATTTACAGTTTCGAAAAGTTGGTCGAAATCAATTATGACATCATCAGTGATGTCACAATTGACATTATCGGTTTTAAAATTACTGTCGTAGATGATGTCTTTGCCATTTGTGAGTTCAGAAGCGTCAATTTTACAGTTTTGAAAAGATGGTCGAAATCAATTATGACATCATCAGTGATGTCACAATTGACATTATCGGTTTTAAAATTACTGTCGTAGATGATGTCCGTGCCATTCGTGAGTTTAGAAGCGTCAATTTTACAGTTTTGAAAAGATGGTTGAAATCAATTATGACATCATCAGTGATGTCACAATTGACATTATCGGTTTTAAAATTACTGTCGTAGATGATGTCCGTGCCATTCGTGAGTTCAGAAGCGTCAATTTTACAGTTTTGAAAAGATATCGAAATCAATTATGACATCATCAGTGATGTCACAATTGACATTATCGGTTTTAAAATTACTGTCGTAGATGATGTCCGTGCCATCCGTGAGTTCAGAAGCGTCAATTTTACAGTTTCGAAAAGATGGTCAAAATCAATTATGACATCATCAGTGATGTCACAATTGACATTATCGGTTTTAAAATTTCTGTCGTAGATGATGTCCGTGCCATCCGTGAGTTCAGAATCGTCAAATTTACAGTTTCGAAAAGATGGTTGAAATCAATTATGACATCATCAGTGATGTCACAATTGACATTATTGGTTTTAAAATTACTGTCGTAGATGATGTCCGTGCCATCTTTGAGTTCAGAAGCGTCAATTTTACAGTTACGAAAAGATGGTCGAAATCAATTATGACATCATCAGTGATGTCACAATTGACATTATCGGTTTTAAAATTACTGTCGTAGATGATGTCCGTGCCATCCGTGAGTTCAGAAGTGTCAATTTTACAGTTTCGAAAAGATGGTCAAAATCAATTATGACATCATCAGTGATGTCACAATTGACATTATCGGTTTTAAAATTACTGTCGTAGATGATGCCCGTGCCATCCGTGAGTTCAGAAGCGTCAATTATACTGTTTTGAAAAGATGGTCGAAATCAATTATGACATCATCAGTGATGTCACAATTGACATTATCGGTTTTATAATTACTGTCGTAGATGATTTCCGTGCCATCCGTGAGTTCAGAAGCATCAATTTTACAGTTTTGAAAAGATGGTTGAAATCAATTATGACATCATCAGTGATGTCACATTTGACATTATTGGTTTTAAAATTACTGTCGTAGATGATGTCCGTGCCATCCGTGAGTTTAGAACCGTCAAATTTACAGTTTCGAAAAGATGGTCAAAATCAATTATGACATCATCAGTGATGTCACAATTGACATTATCGGTTTTAAAATTAGTGTCGTAGATGATGTCCGTTCCATCCGTGAGTTCAGAAGCGTCAATTTTACAGTTTTGAAAAGATATCGAAATCAATTATGACATCATCAGTGATGTCACAATTGACATTATCGGTTTTAAAATGACTGTCGTAGATGATGTCCGTGCCATCCGTGAGTTCAGAAGCGTCAATTTTACAGTTTTGAAAAGATGGTCAAAATCAATTATGACATCATCAGTGATGTCACAATTGACATTATCGGTTTTAATATTACTGTCGTAGATGATGTCTGTGCCATTCGTGAGTTCAGAAGCGTCAATTATACTGTTTTGAAAAGATGGTCGAAATCAATTATGACATCATCAGTGATGTCACAATTGACATTATCGGTTTTATAATTACTGTCGTAGATGATTTCCGTGCCATCCGTGAGTTCAGAAGCATCAATTTTACAGTTTTGAAAAGATGGTTGAAATCAATTATGACATCATCAGTGATGTCACAATTGACATTATTGGTTTTAAAATGACTGTCATAGATGATGTCCGTGCCATCCGTGAGTTTAGAACCGTCAAATTTACAGTTTTGAAAAGATGGTTAAAATCAATTATGACATCATCAGTGATGTCACAATTGACATTATTGGTTTTAAAATTACTGTCGTAGATGATGTCTGTGCCATCCGTGAGTTCAGAAGCGTCAATTTTACAGTTTTGAAAAGATGGTTAAAATCAATTATGACATCATCAGTGATGTCACAATTGACATTATTGGTTTTAAAATTACTGTCGTAGATGATGTCCGTGCCATCTTTGAGTTCAGAAGCGTCAATTTTACAGTTACAAAAAGATGGTTAAAATCAATTATGACATCATCAGTGATGTCATTATTGAAATTATCGGTTTTAAAATTACTGTCGTAGATGATGTCCGTGCCATCCGTGAGTTCAGAAGTGTCAATTTTACAGTTTCGAAAAGATGGTCAAAATCAATTATGACATCATCAGTGATGTCACAATTGACATTATCGGTTTTAAAATTACTGTCGTAGATGATGTCCGTGCCATCCGTGAGTTCAGAAGCGTCAATTTTACGGTTTTGAAAAGATGGTCAAAATCAATTATGACATCATCAGTGATGTCACAATTGACATTATCGGTTTTAATATTACTGTCGTAGATGATTTCCGTGCCATCCGTGAGTTCAGAAGTGTCAATTTTACTGTTTTGAAAAGATGGTCGAAATCAATTATGACATCATCAGTGATGTCACAATTGACATCGGTTTTAAAATTACTATCGTAGATGATGTCTGTGCCATTCGTGAGTTCAGAAGCGTCAATTTTACTGTTTTGAAATGATGGTCGAAATCAATTATGACATCATCAGTGATGTCACAATTGACATTATCGGTTTTAAAATTACTGTCGTAGATGATGTCTGTGCCATTCGTGAGTTCAGAAGCGTAAATTTTACAGTTTTGAAAAGATGGTCGAAATCAATTATGACATCATCAGTGATATCACAATTGACATTATTGGTTTTAAAATTACTGTCGTAGATCATGTCCGTGCCATCCGTGAGTTCAGAATCGTCGAATTTACAGTTTCGAAAAGTTGGTCGAAATCAATTATGACATCATCAGTGATGTCACAATTGACATTATCGGTTTTAAAATTACTGTCGTAGATGATGTCTTTGCCATTTGTGAGTTCAGAAGCGTCAATTTTACAGTTTTGAAAAGATGGTCGAAATCAATTATGACATCATCAGTGATGTCACAATTGACATTATCGGTTTTAAAATTACTGTCGTAGATGATGTTCGTGCCATTCGTGAGTTTAAAAGCGTCAATTTTACAGTTTTGAAAAGATGGTTGAAATCAATTATGACATCATCAGTGATGTCACAATTGACATTATCGGTTTTAAAATTACTGTCGTAGATGATGTCCGTGCCATTCGTGAGTTCAGAAGCGTCAATTTTACAGTTTTGAAAAGATATCGAAATCAATTATGACATCATCAGTGATGTCACAATTGACATTATCGGTTTTAAAATTACTGTCGTAGATGATGTCCGTGCCATCCGTGAGTTCAGAAGCGTCAATTTTACAGTTTCGAAAAGATGGTCAAAATCAATTATGACATCATCAGTGATGTCACAATTGACATTATCGGTTTTAATATTACTGTCGTAGATGATGTCTGTGCCATTCGTGAGTTCAGAAGCGTCAATTATACTGTTTTGAAAAGATGGTCGAAATCAATTATGACATCATCAGTGATGTCACAATTGACATTATTGGTTTTAAAATTACTGTCGTAGATGATGTCCGTGCCATCCGTGAGTTCAGAAGCGTCAACTTTACAGTTTCGAAAAGATGGTCAAAATCAATTATGACATCATCAGTGATGTCACAATTGACATTATCGGTTTTAATATTACTGTCGTAGATGATGTCTGTGCCATTCGTGAGTTCAGAAGCGTCAATTATACTGTTTTGAAAAGATGGTCGAAATCAATTATGACATCATCAGTGATGTCACAATTGACATTATCGGTTTTATAATTACTGTCGTAGATGATTTCCGTGCCATCCGTGAGTTCAGAAGCATCAATTTTACAGTTTTGAAAAGATGGTTGAAATCAATTATGACATCATCAGTGATGTCACAATTGACATTATTGGTTTTAAAATTACTGTCGTAGATGATGTCCGTGCCATCCGTGAGTTTAGAACCGTCAAATTTACAGTTTTGAAAAGATGGTTAAAATCAATTATGACATCATCAGTGATGTCACAATTGACATTATTGGTTTTAAAATTACTGTCGTAGATGATGTCCGTGCCATCCGTGAGTTCAGAAGCGTCAATTTTACAGTTTTGAAAAGATGGTTAAAATCAATTATGACATCATCAGTGATGTCACAATTGACATTATTGGTTTTAAAATTACTGTCGTAGATGATGTCCGTGCCATCTTTGAGTTCAGAAGCGTCAATTTTACAGTTACAAAAAGATGGTCAAAATCAATTATGACATCATCAGTGATGTCATTATTGAAATTATCGGTTTTAAAATTACTGTCGTAGATGATGTCCGTGCCATCCGTGAGTTCAGAAGTGTCAATTTTACAGTTTCGAAAAGATGGTCAAAATCAATTATGACATCATCAGTGATGTCACAATTGACATTATCGGTTTTAAAATTACTGTCGTAGATGATGTCTGTGCCATCCGTGAGTTCAGAAGCGTCAATTTTACAGTTTTGAAAAGATGGTTAAAATCAATTATGACATCATCAGTGATGTCACAATTGACATTATCGGTTTTAAAATTACTGTCGTAGATGATGTCCGTGCCATCCGTGAGTTCAGAAGCGTCAATTTTACGGTTTTGAAAAGATGGTCAAAATCAATTATGACATCATCAGTGATGTCACAATTGACATTATCGGTTTTAATATTACTGTCGTAGATGATGTCTGTGCCATTCGTGAGTTCAGAAGCGTCAATTTTACTGTTTTGAAAAGATGGTCGAAATCAATTATGACATCATCAGTGATGTCACAATTGACATCGGTTTTAAAATTACTATCGTAGATGATGTCCGTGCCATTCGTGAGTTTAGAAGCGTCAATTTTACAGTTTTGAAAAGATGGTTGAAATCAATTATGACATCATCAGTGATGTCACAATTGACATTATCGGTTTTAAAATTACTGTCGTAGATGATGTCCGTGCCATTCGTGAGTTCAGAAGCGTCAATTTTACAGTTTTGAAAAGATATCGAAATCAATTATGACATCATCAGTGATGTCACAATTGACATTATCGGTTTTAAAATTACTGTCGTAGATGATGTCCGTGCCATCCGTGAGTTCAGAAGCGTCAATTTTACAGTTTCGAAAAGATGGTCAAAATCAATTATGACATCATCAGTGATGTCACAATTGACATTATCGGTTTTAAAATTTCTGTCGTAGATGATGTCCGTGCCATCCGTGAGTTCAGAATCGTCAAATTTACAGTTTCGAAAAGATGGTTGAAATCAATTATGACATCATCAGTGATGTCACAATTGACATTATTGGTTTTGAAATTACTGTCGTAGATGATGTCCGTGCCATCTTTGAGTTCAGAAGCGTCAATTTTACAGTTACGAAAAGATGGTCGAAATCAATTATGACATCATCAGTGATGTCACAATTGACATTATCGGTTTTAAAATTACTGTCGTAGATGATGTCCGTGCCATCCGTGAGTTCAGAAGTGTCAATTTTACAGTTTCGAAAAGATGGTCAAAATCAATTATGACATCATCAGTGATGTCACAATTGACATTATCGGTTTTAAAATTACTGTCGTAGATGATGCCCGTGCCATCCGTGAGTTCAGAAGCGTCAATTATACTGTTTTGAAAAGATGGTCGAAATCAATTATGACATCATCAGTGATGTCACAATTGACATTATCGGTTTTATAATTACTGTCGTAGATGATTTCCGTGCCATCCGTGAGTTCAGAATCATCAATTTTACAGTTTTGAAAAGATGGTTGAAATCAATTATGACATCATCAGTGATGTCACAATTGACATTATTGGTTTTAAAATTACTGTCGTAGATGATGTCCGTGCCATCCGTGAGTTTAGAACCGTCAAATTTACAGTTTCGAAAAGATGGTCAAAATCAATTATGACATCATCAGTGATGTCACAATTGACATTATCGGTTTTAAAATTAGTGTCGTAGATGATGTCCGTTCCATCCGTGAGTTCAGAAGCGTCAATTTTACAGTTTTGAAAAGATATCGAAATCAATTATGACATCATCAGTGATGTCACAATTGACATTATCGGTTTTAAAATGACTGTCGTAGATGATGTCCGTGCCATCTTTGAGTTCAGAAGCGTCAATTTTACAGTTACGAAAAGATGGTCGAAATCAATTATGACATCATCAGTGATGTCACAATTGACATTATCGGTTTTAAAATTACTGTCGTAGATGATGTCCGTGCCATCCGTGAGTTCAGAAGTGTCAATTTTACAGTTTCGAAAAGATGGTCAAAATCAATTATGACATCATCAGTGATGTCACAATTGACATTATTGGTTTTAAAATTACTGTCGTAGATGATGTCCGTGCCATCCGTGAGTTCAGAAGCGTCAATTTTACAGTTTCGAAAAGATGGTCAAAATCAATTATGACATCATCAGTGATGTCACAATTGACATTATCGGTTTTAATATTACTGTCGTAGATGATGTCTGTGCCATTCGTGAGTTCAGAAGCGTCAATTATACTGTTTTGAAAAGATGGTCGAAATCAATTATGACATCATCAGTGATGTCACAATTGACATTATCGGTTTTATAATTACTGTCGTAGATGATTTCCGTGCCATCCGTGAGTTCAGAAGCATCAATTTTACAGTTTTGAAAAGATGGTTGAAATCAATTATGACATCATCAGTGATGTCACAATTGACATTATTGGTTTTAAAATTACTGTCGTAGATGATGTCCGTGCCATCCGTGAGTTTAGAACCGTCAAATTTACAGTTTTGAAAAGATGGTTAAAATCAATTATGACATCATCAGTGATGTCACAATTGACATTATTGGTTTTAAAATTACTGTCGTAGATGATGTCCGTGCCATCCGTGAGTTCAGAAGCGTCAATTTTACAGTTTTGAAAAGATGGTTAAAATCAATTATGACATCATCAGTGATGTCACAATTGACATTATTGGTTTTAAAATTACTGTCGTAGATGATGTCCGTGCCATCTTTGAGTTCAGAAGCGTCAATTTTACAGTTACAAAAAGATGGTCAAAATCAATTATGACATCATCAGTGATGTCATTATTGAAATGATCGGTTTTAAAATTACTGTCGTAGATGATGTCCGTGCCATCCGTGAGTTCAGAAGTGTCAATTTTACAGTTTCGAAAAGATGGTCAAAATCAATTATGACATCATCAGTGATGTCACAATTGACATTATCGGTTTTAAAATTACTGTCGTAGATGATGTCTGTGCCATCCGTGAGTTCAGAAGCGTCAATTTTACAGTTTTGAAAAGATGGTTAAAATCAATTATGACATCATCAGTGATGTCACAATTGACATTATCGGTTTTAAAATTACTGTCGTAGATGATGTCCGTGCCATCCGTGAGTTCAGAAGCGTCAATTTTACGGTTTTGAAAAGATGGTCAAAATCAATTATGACATCATCAGTGATGTCACAATTGACATTATCGGTTTTAATATTACTGTCGTAGATGATGTCTGTGCCATTCGTGAGTTCAGAAGCGTCAATTTTACTGTTTTGAAAAGATGGTCGAAATCAATTATGACATCATCAGTGATGTCACAATTGACATCGGTTTTAAAATTACTATCGTAGATTATGTCTGTGCCATTCGTGAGTTCAAAAGCGTCAATTTTACTGTTTTGAAAAGATGGTCGAAATCAATTATGACATCATCAGTGATGTCACAATTGACATTATCGGTTTTAAAATTACTGTCGTAGATGATGTCTGTGCCATTCGTGAGTTCAGAAGCGTAAATTTTACAGTTTTGAAAAGATGGTCGAAATCAATTATGACATCATCAGTGATGTCACAATTGACATTATCGGTTTTAAAATTACTGTCGTAGATCATGTCCGTGCCATCCGTGAGTTCAGAATCGTCAAATTTACAGTTTCGAAAAGTTGGTCGAAATCAATTATGACATCATCAGTGATGTCACAATTGACATTATCGGTTTTAAAATTACTGTCGTAGATGATGTCTTTGCCATTTGTGAGTTCAGAAGCGTCAATTTTACAGTTTTGAAAAGATGGTCGAAATCAATTATGACATCATCAGTGATGTCACAATTGACATTATCGGTTTTAAAATTACTGTCGTAGATGATGTCCGTGCCATTCGTGAGTTTAGAAGCGTCAATTTTACAGTTTTGAAAAGATGGTTGAAATCAATTATGACATCATCAGTGATGTCACAATTGACATTATCGGTTTTAAAATTACTGTCGTAGATGATGTCCGTGCCATTCGTGAGTTCAGAAGCGTCAATTTTACAGTTTTGAAAAGATATCGAAATCAATTATGACATCATCAGTGATGTCACAATTGACATTATCGGTTTTAAAATTACTGTCGTAGATGATGTCCGTGCCATCCGTGAGTTCAGAAGCGTCAATTTTACAGTTTCGAAAAGATGGTCAAAATCAATTATGACATCATCAGTGATGTCACAATTGACATTATCGGTTTTAAAATTTCTGTCGTAGATGATGTCCGTGCCATCCGTGAGTTCAGAATCGTCAAATTTACAGTTTCGAAAAGATGGTTGAAATCAATTATGACATCATCAGTGATGTCACAATTGACATTATTGGTTTTAAAATTACTGTCGTAGATGATGTCCGTGCCATCTTTGAGTTCAGAAGCGTCAATTTTACAGTTACGAAAAGATGGTCGAAATCAATTATGACATCATCAGTGATGTCACAATTGACATTATCGGTTTTAAAATTACTGTCGTAGATGATGTCCGTGCCATCCGTGAGTTCAGAAGTGTCAATTTTACAGTTTCGAAAAGATGGTCAAAATCAATTATGACATCATCAGTGATGTCACAATTGACATTATCGGTTTTAAAATTACTGTCGTAGATGATGCCCGTGCCATCCGTGAGTTCAGAAGCGTCAATTATACTGTTTTGAAAAGATGGTCGAAATCAATTATGACATCATCAGTGATGTCACAATTGACATTATCGGTTTTATAATTACTGTCGTAGATGATTTCCGTGCCATCCGTGAGTTCAGAAGCATCAATTTTACAGTTTTGAAAAGATGGTTGAAATCAATTATGACATCATCAGTGATGTCACAATTGACATTATTGGTTTTAAAATTACTGTCGTAGATGATGTCCGTGCCATCCGTGAGTTTAGAACCGTCAAATTTACAGTTTCGAAAAGATGGTCAAAATCAATTATGACATCATCAGTGATGTCACAATTGACATTATCGGTTTTAAAATTAGTGTCGTAGATGATGTCCGTTCCATCCGTGAGTTCAGAAGCGTCAATTTTACAGTTTTGAAAAGATATCGAAATCAATTATGACATCATCAGTGATGTCACAATTGACATTATCGGTTTTAAAATGAATGTCGTAGATGATGTCCGTGCCATCCGTGAGTTCAGAAGCGTCAATTTTACAGTTTTAAAAAGATGGTCAAAATCAATTATGACATCATCAGTGATGTCACAATTGACATTATCGGTTTTAATATTACTGTCGTAGATGATGTCTGTGCCATTCGTGAGTTCAGAAGCGTCAATTATACTGTTTTGAAAAGATGGTCGAAATCAATTATGACATCATCAGTGATGTCACAATTGACATTATCGGTTTTATAATTACTGTCGTAGATGATTTCCGTGCCATCCGTGAGTTCAGAAGCATCAATTTTACAGTTTTGAAAAGATGGTTGAAATCAATTATGACATCATCAGTGATGTCACAATTGACATTATTGGTTTTAAAATGACTGTCGTAGATGATGTCCGTGCCATCCGTGAGTTTAGAACCGTCAAATTTACAGTTTTGAAAAGATGGTTAAAATCAATTATGACATCATCAGTGATGTCACAATTGACATTATTGGTTTTAAAATTACTGTCGTAGATGATGTCCGTGCCATCCGTGAGTTCAGAAGCGTCAATTTTACAGTTTTGAAAAGATGGTTAAAATCAATTATGACATCATCAGTGATGTCACAATTGACATTATTGGTTTTAAAATTACTGTCGTAGATGATGTCCGTGCCATCTTTGAGTTCAGAAGCGTCAATTTTACAGTTACAAAAAGATGGTTAAAATCAATTATGACATCATCAGTGATGTCATTATTGAAATTATCGGTTTTAAAATTACTGTCGTAGATGATGTCCGTGCCATCCGTGAGTTCAGAAGTGTCAATTTTACAGTTTCGAAAAGATGGTCAAAATCAATTATGACATCATCAGTGATGTCACAATTGATATTATCGGTTTTAAAATTACTGTCGTAGATGATGTCCGTGCCATCCGTGAGTTCAGAAGCGTCAATTTTACGGTTTTGAAAAGATGGTCAAAATCAATTATGACATCATCAGTGATGTCACAATTGACATTATCGGTTTTAATATTACTGTCGTAGATGATTTCCGTGCCATCCGTGAGTTCAGAAGTGTCAATTTTACTGTTTTGAAAAGATGGTCGAAATCAATTATGACATCATCAGTGATGTCACAATTGACATCGGTTTTAAAATTACTATCGTAGATGATGTCTGTGCCATTCGTGAGTTCAGAAGCGTCAATTTTACTGTTTTGAAATGATGGTCGAAATCAATTATGACATCATCAGTGATGTCACAATTGACATTATCGGTTTTAAAATTACTGTCGTAGATGATGTCTGTGCCATTCGTGAGTTCAGAAGCGTAAATTTTACAGTTTTGAAAAGATGGTCGAAATCAATTATGACATCATCAGTGATATCACAATTGACATTATTGGTTTTAAAATTACTGTCGTAGATCATGTCCGTGCCATCCGTGAGTTCAGAATCGTCGAATTTACAGTTTCGAAAAGTTGGTCGAAATCAATTATGACATCATCAGTGATGTCACAATTGACATTATCGGTTTTAAAATTACTGTCGTAGATGATGTCTTTGCCATTTGTGAGTTCAGAAGCGTCAATTTTACAGTTTTGAAAAGATGGTCGAAATCAATTATGACATCATCAGTGATGTCACAATTGACATTATCGGTTTTAAAATTACTGTCGTAGATGATGTTCGTGCCATTCGTGAGTTTAAAAGCGTCAATTTTACAGTTTTGAAAAGATGGTTGAAATCAATTATGACATCATCAGTGATGTCACAATTGACATTATCGGTTTTAAAATTACTGTCGTAGATGATGTCCGTGCCATTCGTGAGTTCAGAAGCGTCAATTTTACAGTTTTGAAAAGATATCGAAATCAATTATGACATCATCAGTGATGTCACAATTGACATTATCGGTTTTAAAATTACTGTCGTAGATGATGTCCGTGCCATCCGTGAGTTCAGAAGCGTCAATTTTACAGTTTCGAAAAGATGGTCAAAATCAATTATGACATCATCAGTGATGTCACAATTGACATTATCGGTTTTAAAATTTCTGTCGTAGATGATGTCCGTGCCATCCGTGAGTTCAGAATCGTCAAATTTACAGTTTCGAAAAGATGGTTGAAATCAATTATGACATCATCAGTGATGTCACAATTGACATTATGGGTTTTAAAATTACTGTCGTAGATGATGTCCGTGCCATCCGTGAGTTTAGAAGCGTCAATTTTACAGTTTTGAAAAGATGGTTAAAATCAATTATGACATCATCAGTGATGTCACAATTGACATTATTGGTTTTAAAATTACTGTCGTAGATGATGTCCGTGCCATCTTTGAGTTCAGAAGCGTCAATTTTACAGTTACGAAAAGATGGTCGAAATCAATTATGACATCATCAGTGATGTCACAATTGACATTATCGGTTTTAAAATTACTGTCGTAGATGATGTCCGTGCCATCCGTGAGTTCAGAAGTCTCAATTTTACAGTTTCGAAAAGATGGTCAAAATCAATTATGACATCATCAGTGATGTCACAATTGACATTATCGGTTTTAAAATTACTGTCGTAGATGTTGTCCGTGCCATCCGTGAGTTCAGAAGCGTCAATTTTACAGTTTCGAAAAGATGGTCAAAATCAATTATGACATCATCAGTGATGTCACAATTGACATTATCGGTTTTAAAATTAGTGTCGTAGATGATGTCCGTTCCATCCGTGAGTTCAGAAGCGTCAATTTTACAGTTTCGAAAAGATATCGAAATCAATTATGACATCAACAGTGATGTCACAATTGACATTATCGGTTTTAAAATGACTGTCGTAGATGATGTCCGTGCCATCCGTGAGTTCAGAATCGTCAAATTTACAGTTTCGAAAAGATGGTTGAAATCAATTATCACATCATCAGTGATGTCACAATTGACATTATCGGTTTTAAAATTACTGTCGTAGATGATGTCCTTGCCATCTGTGCGTTCAGAAGCGTCAATTTTACAGTTTTGAAAAGATGGTTAAAATCAATTATGACATCATCAGTGATGTCACAATTGACAATATTGGTTTTAAAATTACTGTCGTAGATGATGTCCGTGCCATCTTTGAGTTCAGAAGCGTCAATTTTACAGTTTTGAAAAGATGGTCGAAATCAATTATGACATCATCAGTGATGTCACAATTGACATTATCGGTTTTAAAATTACTGTCATAGATGATGTCCGTTCCATCCGTGAGTTCAGAAGCGTCAATTTTACAGTTTTGAAAAGATGGTCGAAATCAATTATGATATCATTAGTGATGTCACAATTGACATTATCGGTTTTAAAATTACTGTCGTAGATGATGTCCGTGCCATCCGTGAGTTCAGAATCGTCAAATTTACAGTTTCGAAAAGTTGGTCGAAATCAATTATGACATCATCAGTGATGTCACAATTGACATTATCGGTTTTAAAATTACTGTCGTTGATGATGTCTGTGCCATTCGTGAGTTCAGAAGCGTCAATTTTACAGTTTTGAAAAGATGGTTGAAATCAAATATGACATCATCAGTGATGTCACAATTGACATTATCAGTTTTAAAATTACTGTCTTTGATGATGTCCGTGCCATTCGTGGGTTCAGAAGCGTCAATTTTACAGTTTTGAAAAGATGGTTGAAATCAATTATGACATCATCAGTGATGTCACAATTGACATCGGTTTTAAAATTACTGTCGTAGATGATGTCCGTGCCATCTTTGAGTTCAGAAGCGTCAATTTTACAGTTACGAAAAGATGGTCGAAATCAATTATGACATCATCAGTGCTGTCACAATTGACATTATCGGTTTTAAAATTACTGTCGTAGATGATGTCCGTGCCATCCGTGATTTCAGAAGTGCCAATTTTACAGTTTCGAAAAGATGGTCAAAATCAATTATGACATCATCAGTGATGTCACAATTGACATTATCGGTTTTAAAATTACTGTCGTAGATGATGTCCGTGCCATCCGTGAGTTCAGAAGCGTCAATTTTACAGTTTTGAAAAGATGGTCAAAATCAATTATGACATCATCAGTGATGTCACAATTGACATTATCGGTTGTAATATTACTGTCGTAGATGATGTCTGTGCCATTCGTGAGTTCAGAAGCGTCAATTATACTGTTTTGAAAAGATGGTCGAAATCAATTATGACATCATCAGTGATGTCACAATTGACATTATCGGTTTTAAAATTACTGTCGTAGATGATGTCCGTTCCATCCGTGAGTTCAGAAGGGTCAATTTTACAGTTTTGAAAAGATGGTCGAAATCAATAATGACATCATCAGTGATGTCACAATTGACATTATCGGTTTTAAAATTACTGTCGTAGATGATTTCCGTGCCATCCGTGAGTTCAGAAGCATCAATTTTACAGTTTTGAAAAGATGGTTGAAATCAAATATGACATCATCAGTGATGTCACAATTGACATTATCGGTTTTAAAATTACTGTCTTTGATGATGTCCGTGCCATTCATGGGTTCAGAAGCGTCAATTTTACAGTTTTGAAAAGATGGTTGAAATCAATTATGACATCATCAGTGATGTCACAATTGACATCGGTTTTAAAATTACTGTCGTAAATGATGTCCGTGCCATCTTTGAGTTCAGAAGCGTCAATTTTACAGTTACGAAAAGATGGTCGAAATCAATTATGACATCATCAGTGCTGTCACAATTGACATTATCGGTTTTAAAATTACTGTCGTAGATGATGTCCGTGCCATCCGTGAGTTCAGAAGCGTCAATTTTACAGTTTTGAAAAGATGGTCAAAATCAATTATGACATCATCAGTGATGTCACAATTGACATTATCGGTTTTAATATGACTGTCGTAGATGATGTCTGTGCCATTCGTGAGTTCAGAAGCGTCAATTTTACTGTTTTGAAAAGATGGTCGAAATCAATTATGACATCATCAGTGATGTCACAATTGACATTATCGGTTTTAAAATTACTGTCGTAGATGATGTCCGTTCCATCCGTGAGTTCAGAAGCGTCAATTTTACAGTTTTGAAAAGATGGTCGAAATCAATTATGACATCATCAGTGATGTCACAATTGACATTATCGGTTTTAAAATTACTGTCGTAGATGATGTCTGTGCCATCCGTGAGTTCAGAAGCGTCAATTTTACAGTTTTGAAAAGATGGTTAAAATCAATTATGACATCATCAGTGATGTCACAATTGACATTATTGGTTTTAAAATTACTGTCGTAGATGATGTCCGTGCCATCCGTGAGTTCAGAAGCGTCAATTTTACAGTTTTGAAAAGATGGTCAAAATCAATTATGACATCATCAGTGATGTCACAATTGACATTATCGGTTTTAATATTACTGTCGTAGATGATGTCTGTGCCATTCGTGAGTTCAGAAGCGTCAATTTTACTGTTTTGAAAAGATGGTCGAAATCAATTATGACATCATCAGTGATGTCACAATTGACATTATCGGTTTTAAAATTACTGTCGTAGATGATGTCCGTTCCATCCGTGAGTACAGAAGCGTCAATTTTACAGTTTTGAAAAGATGGTTGAAATCAATTATGACATCATCAGTGATGTCACAATTGACATTATCGGTTTCAAAATTACTGTCGTAGATGATGTCCGTGCCATCCGTGATTTCAGAAGCGTCAATTTTACAGTTTTGAAAAGATGGTTAAAATCAATTATGACATTATCAGTGATGTCACAATTGACATTATTGGTTTTAAAATTACTGTCGTAGATGATGTCCGTGCCATCTTTGAGTTCAGAAGCGTCAATTTTACAGTTACGAAAAGATGGTCGAAATCAATTATGACATCATCAGTGATGTCACAATTGACATTATCAGTTTTAAAATTACTGTCGTAGATGATGTCCGTGCCATCCGTGAGTTCAGAAGCGTCAATTTTACAGTTTCGAAAAGATGGTCAAAATCAATTATGACATCATCAGTGATGTCATTATTGAAATTATCGGTTTTAAAATTACTGTCGTAGATGATGTCCGTGCCATCCGTGAGTTCAGAAGTGTCAATTTTACAGTTTCGAAAAGATGGTCAAAATCAATTATGACATCATCAGTGATGTCACAATTGACATTATCGGTTTTAAAATTACTGTCGTAGATGATGTCCGTGCCATCCGTGAGTTCAGAAGCGTCAATTTTACAGTTTCGAAAAGATGGTCAAAATCAATTATGACATAATCAGTGATGTCACAATTGACATAATCGGTTTTAAAATTACTGTCGTAGATGATGTCTGTGCCATTCGTGAGTTCAGAAGCGTAAATTTTACTGTTTTGAAAAGATGGTCGAAATCAATTATGACATCATCAGTGATGTCACAATTGACATTATCGGTTTTAAAATTACTGTCGTAGATGATGTCTGTGCCATTCGTGAGTTCAGAAGCGTAAATTTTACAGTTTTGAAAAGATGGTCGATATCAATTATGACATCATCAGTGATGTCACAATTGACATTATCGGTTTTAAAATTACTGTCGTAGATGATGTCTGTGCCATTCGTGAGTTCAGAAGCGTAAATTTTACAGTTTTGAAAAGATGGTCGAAATCAATTATGACATCATCAGTGATGTCACAATTGACATTATCGGTTTTAAAATTACTGTCGTAGATGATGTCCGTGCCATTCGTGAGTTTAGAAGCGTCAATTTTACAGTTTTGAAAAGATGGTTGAAATCAATTGTGACATCATCAGTGATGTCACAATTGACATTATCGGTTTTAAAATTACTGTCGTAGATCATGTCCGTGCCATCCGTGAGTTCAGAATCGTCAAATTTACAGTTTCGAAAAGTTGGTCGAAATCAATTATGACATCATCAGTGATGTCACAATTGACATTATCGGTTTTAAAATTACTGTCGTAGATGATGTCTGTGCCATTCGTGAGTTCAGAAGCGTAAATTTTACAGTTTTGAAAAGATGGTCGAAATCAATTATGACATCATCAGTGATGTCACAATTGACATTATCGGTTTTAAAATTACTGTCGTAGATGATGTCCGTGCCATTCGTGAGTTTAGAAGCGTCAATTTTACAGTTTTGAAAAGATGGTTGAAATCAATTATGACATCATCAGTGATGTCACAATTGACATTATCGGTTTTAAAATTACTGTCGTAGATCATGTCCGTGCCATCCGTGAGTTCAGAATCGTCAAATTTACAGTTTCGAAAAGTTGGTCGAAATCAATTATGACATCATCAGTGATGTCACAATTGACATTATCGGTTTTAAAATTACTGTCGTAGATCATGTCCGTGCCATCCGTGAGTTCAGAAGCGTCAATTTTACAGTTTCAAAAAGATGGTCAAAATCAATTATGACATCATCAGTGATGTCACAATTGACATTATCGGTTTTAAAATTAATGTCGTAGATTATGTCCATGCCATCCGTGAGTTCAGAATCGTCAAATTTACAGTTTCGAAAAGATGGTTGAAATCAATTATGACATCATCAGTGATGTCACAATTGACATTATCGGTTTTAAAATTACTGTCGTAGATGATGTCCGTGCCATCCGTGAGTTCAGAAGCGTCAATTTTACAGTTTTGAAAAGATGGTTAAAATCAATTATGACATCATCAGTGATGTCACAATTGACATTATTGGTTTTAAAATTACTGTCGTAGATGATGTCCGTGCCATCCGTGAGTTCAGAAGCGTCAATTTTACAGTTTTGAAAAGATGGTGAAAATCAATTATGACATCATCAGTGATGTCACAATTGACATTATTGGTTTTAAAATTACTGTCGTAGATGATGTCTGTGCAATCTTTGAGTTCAGAAGCGTCAATTTTACAGTTACGAAAAGATGGTCGAAATCAATTATGACATCATTAGTGATGTCATTATTGAAATTATCGGTTTTAAAATTACTGTCGTAGATGATGTCCGTGCCATCCGTGAGTTCAGAAGTGTCAATTTTACAGTTTCGAAAAGATGGTCAAAATCAATTATGACATCATCAGTGATGTCACAATTGACATTATCGGTTTTAAAATTACTGTCGTAGATGATGTCCGTGCCATTCGTGAGTTTAGAAGCGTCAATTTTACAGTTTTGAAAAGATGGTTGAAATCAATTATGACATAATCAGTGATGTCACAATTGACATTATCGGTTTTAAAATTACTGTCGTAGATGATGTCCGTGCCATCCGTGAGTTCAGAAGCGTCAATTTTACAGTTTTGAAAAGATGGTTAAAATCAATTATGACATCATCAGTGATGTCACAATTGACATTATTGGTTTTAAAATTACTGTCGTAGATGATGTCCGTGCCATCCGTGAGTTCAGAAGCGTCAATTTTACAGTTTTGAAAAGATGGTGAAAATCAATTATGACATCATCAGTGATGTCACAATTGACATTATTGGTTTTAAAATTACTGTCGTAGATGATGTCCGTGCAATCTTTGAGTTCAGAAGCGTCAATTTTACAGTTACGAAAAGATGGTCGAAATCAATTATGACATCATTAGTGATGTCATTATTGAAATTATCGGTTTTAAAATTACTGTCGTAGATGATGTCCGTGCCATCCGTGAGTTCAGAAGTGTCAATTTTACAGTTTCGAAAAGATGGTCAAAATCAATTATGACATCATCAGTGATGTCACAATTGACATTATCGGTTTTAAAATTACTGTCGTAGATGATGTCCGTGCCCTTCGTGAGTTTAGAAGCGTCAATTTTACAGTTTTGAAAAGATGGTTGAAATCAATTATGACATAATCAGTGATGTCACAATTGACATTATCGGTTTTAAAATTACTGTCGTAGATCATGTCCGTGCCATCCGTGAGTTTAGAAGCGTCAATTTTACAGTTTCGAAAAGTTGGTCGAAATCAATTATGACATCATCAGTGATGTCACAATTGACATTATCGGTTTTAAAATTACTGTCGTAGATGATGTCTGTGCCATTCGTGAGTTCAGAAGCGTAAATTTTACAGTTTTGAAAAGATGGTCGAAATCAATTATGACATCATCAGTGATGTCACAATTGACATTATCGGTTTTAAAATTACTGTCGTAGATGATGTCCGTGCCATTCGTGAGTTTAGAAGCGTCAATTTTACAGTTTTGAAAAGATGGTTGAAATCAATTATGACATCATCAGTGATGTCACAATTGACATTATCGGTTTTAAAATTACTGTCGTAGATCATGTCCGTGCCATCCGTGAGTTCAGAAGCGTCAATTTTACAGTTTTGAAAAGATGGTTGAAATCAATTATGATATCATCAGTGATGTCACAATTGACATTATCGGTTTTAAAATTAATGTCGTAGATTATGTCCATGCCATCCGTGAGTTCAGAATCGTCAAATTTACAGTTTCGAAAAGATGGTTGAAATCAATTATGACATCATCAGTGATGTCACAATTGACATTATCGGTTTTAATATTACTGTCGTAGATGATGTCTGTGCCATTCGTGAGTTCAGAAGCGTCAATTATACTGTTTTGAAAAGATGGTCGAAATCAATTATGACATCATCAGTGATGTCACAATTGACATTATCGGTTTTATAATGACTGTCGTAGATGATTTCCGTGCCATCCGTGAGTTCAGAAGCATCAATTTTACAGTTTTGAAAAGATGGTTGAAATCAATTATGACATCATCAGTGATGTCACAATTGACATTATTGGTTTTAAAATTACTGTCGTAGATGATGTCCGTGCCATCCGTGAGTTTAGAACCGTCAAATTTACAGTTTTAAAAAGATGGTTAAAATCAATTATGACATCATCAGTGATGTCACAATTGACATTATTGGTTTTAAAATTACTGTCGTAGATGATGTCCGTGCCATCCGTGAGTTCAGAAGCGTCAATTTTACAGTTTTGAAAAGATGGTTAAAATCAATTATGACATCATCAGTGATGTCACAATTGACATTATTGGTTTTAAAATTACTGTCGTAGATGATGTCCGTGCCATCTTTGAGTTCAGAAGCGTCAATTTTACAGTTACGAAAAGATGGTCGAAATCAATTATGACATCATCAGTGATGTCATTATTGAAATTATCGGTTTTAAAATTACTGTCGAAGATGATGTCCGTGCCATCCGTGAGTTCAGAAGTGTCAATTTTACAGTTTAGAAAAGATGGTCAAAATCAATTATGACATCATCAGTGATGTCACAATTGACATTATCGGTTTTAAAATTACTGTCGTAGATGATGTCTGTGCCATCCGTGAGTTCAGAAGCGTAAATTTTACAGTTTTGAAAAGATGGTTAAAATCAATTATGACATCATCAGTGATGTCACAATTGACATTACCGTTTTTAAAATTACTGTCGTAGATCATGTCCGTGCCATCCGTGAGTTCAGAAGCGTCAATTTTACAGTTACGAAAAGATGGTCGAAATCAATTATGACATCATCAGTGATGTCACAATTGACATTATTGGTTTTAAAATTACTGTCGTAGATGATGTCTGTGCCATTCGTGAGTTCAGAAGCGTCAATTTTACAGTTTTGAAAAGATGGTGAAAATCAATTATGACATCATCAGTGATGTCACAATTGACATTATTGGTTTTAAAATTACTGTCGTAGATGATGTCCGTGCAATCTTTGAGTTCAGAAGCATCAATTTTACAGTTTTGAAAAGATGGTTGAAATCAATTATGACATCATCAGTGATGTCACAATTGACATTATTGGTTTTAAAATTACTGTCGTAGATGATGTCTGTGCCATTCGTGAGTTCAGAAGCGTCAATTTTACAGTTTTGAAAAGATGGTGAAAATCAATTATGACATCATCAGTGATGTCACAATTGACATTATTGGTTTTAAAATTACTGTCGTAGATGATGTCCGTGCAATCTTTGAGTTCAGAAGCGTCAATTTTACAGTTACGAAAAGATGGTCGAAATCAATTATGACATCATCAGTGATGTCATTATTGAAATTATCGGTTTTAAAATTACTGTCGTAGATGATGTCCGTGCCATCCGTGAGTTCAGAAGTGTCAATTTTACAGTTTCGAAAAGATGGTCAAAATCAATTATGACATCATCAGTGATGTCACAATTGACATTATCGGTTTTAAAATTACTGTCGTAGATGATGTCCGTGCCATTCGTGAGTTTAGAAGCGTCAATTTTACAGTTTTGAAAAGATGGTTGAAATCAATTATGACATCATCAGTGATGTCACAATTGACATTATCGGTTTTAAAATTACTGTCGTAGATCATGTCCGTGCCATCCGTGAGTTCAGAAGCGTCAATTTTACAGTTTTGAAAAGATGGTTGAAATCAATTATGATATCATCAGTGATGTCACAATTGACATTATCGGTTTTAAAATTAATGTCGTAGATTATGTCCATGCCATCCGTGAGTTCAGAATCGTCAAATTTACAGTTTCGAAAAGATGGTTGAAATCAATTATGACATCATCAGTGATGTCACAATTGACATTATCGGTTTTAATATTACTGTCGTAGATGATGTCTGTGCCATTCGTGAGTTCAGAAGCGTCAATTATACTGTTTTGAAAAGATGGTCGAAATCAATTATGACATCATCAGTGATGTCACAATTGACATTATCGGTTTTATAATGACTGTCGTAGATGATTTCCGTGCCATCCGTGAGTTCAGAAGCATCAATTTTACAGTTTTGAAAAGATGGTTGAAATCAATTATGACATCATCAGTGATGTCACAATTGACATTATTGGTTTTAAAATTACTGTCGTAGATGATGTCCGTGCCATCCGTGAGTTTAGAACCGTCAAATTTACAGTTTTAAAAAGATGGTTAAAATCAATTATGACATCATCAGTGATGTCACAATTGACATTATTGGTTTTAAAATTACTGTCGTAGATGATGTCCGTGCCATCCGTGAGTTCAGAAGCGTCAATTTTACAGTTTTGAAAAGATGGTTAAAATCAATTATGACATCATCAGTGATGTCACAATTGACATTATTGGTTTTAAAATTACTGTCGTAGATGATGTCCGTGCCATCTTTGAGTTCAGAAGCGTCAATTTTACAGTTACGAAAAGATGGTCGAAATCAATTATGACATCATCAGTGATGTCATTATTGAAATTATCGGTTTTAAAATTACTGTCGTAGATGATGTCCGTGCCATCCGTGAGTTCAGAAGTGTCAATTTTACAGTTTAGAAAAGATGGTCAAAATCAATTATGACATCATCAGTGATGTCACAATTGACATTATCGGTTTTAAAATTACTGTCGTAGATGATGTCTGTGCCATCCGTGAGTTCAGAAGCGTAAATTTTACAGTTTTGAAAAGATGGTTAAAATCAATTATGACATCATCAGTGATGTCACAATTGACATTACCGTTTTTAAAATTACTGTCGTAGATCATGTCCGTGCCATCCGTGAGTTCAGAAGCGTCAATTTTACAGTTACGAAAAGATGGTCGAAATCAATTATGACATCATCAGTGATGTCACAATTGACATTATTGGTTTTAAAATTACTGTCGTAGATCATGTCCGTGCCATCCGTGAGTTCAGAAGCGTCAATTTTACAGTTACGAAAAGATGGTCAAAATCAATTATGACATCATCAGTGATGTCACAATTGACATTATCGGTTTTAATATTACTGTCGTAAATGATGTCTGTGCCATTCGTGAGTTCAGAAGCGTCAATTATACTGTTTTGAAAAGATGGTCGAAATCAATTATGACATCATCAGTGATGTCACAATTGACATTATCGGTTTTATAATTACTGTCGTAGATGATTTCCGTGCCATCCGTGAGTTCAGAAGCATCAATTTTACAGTTTTGAAAAGATGGTTGAAATCAATTATGACATCATCAGTGATGTCACAATTGACATTATTGGTTTTAAAATTACTGTCGTAGATGATGTCCGTGCCATCCGTGAGTTTAGAACCGTCAAATTTACAGTTTTGAAAAGATGGTTAAAATCAATTATGACATCATCAGTGATGTCACAATTGACATTATTGGTTTTAAAATTACTGTCGTAGATGATGTCCGTGCCATCCGTGAGTTCAGAAGCGTCAATTTTACAGTTTTGAAAAGATGGTCAAAATCAATTATGACATCATCAGTGATGTCACAATTGACATTATTGGTTTTAAAATTACTGTCGTAGATGATGTCCGTGCCATCTTTGAGTTCAGAAGCGTCAATTTTACAGTTACGAAAAGATGGTCGAAATCAATTATGACATCATCAGTGATGTCATTATTGAAATTATCGGTTTTAAAATTACTGTCGTAGATGATGTCCGTGCCATCCGTGAGTTCAGAAGTGTCAATTTTACAGTTTCGAAAAGATGGTCAAAATCAATTATGACATCATCAGTGATGTCACAATTGACATTATCGGTTTTAAAATTACTGTCGTAGATGATGTCTGTGCCATCCGTGAGTTCAGAAGCGTCAATTTTACAGTTTTGAAAAGATGGTTAAAATCAATTATGACATCATCAGTGATGTCACAATTGACATTACCGTTTTTAAAATTACTGTCGTAGATCATGTCCGTGCCATCCGTGAGTTCAGAAGCGTCAATTTTACAGTTACGAAAAGATGGTCGAAATCAATTATGACATCATCAGTGATGTCACAATTGACATTATCGGTTTTAAAATTACTGTCGTAGATGATGTCCGTGCCATCCGTGAGTTCAGAAGTGTCAATTTTACAGTTTCGAAAAGATGGTCAAAATTAATTATAACATCATCAGTGATGTCACAATTGACATTATCGGTTTTAAAATTACTGTCGTAGATGATGTCCGTGCCATCCGTGAGTTCAGAAGTGTCAATTTTACAGTTTCGAAAAGATGGTCAAAATCAATTATGACATCATCAGTGATGTCACAATTGACATTATCGGTTTTAAAATTACTGTCGTAGATGATGTCTGTGCCATCCGTGAGTTCAGAAGCGTCAATTTTACAGTTTTGAAAAGATGGTTAAAATCAATTATGACATCATCAGTGATGTCACAATTGACATTATCGGTTTTAAAATTACTGTCGTAGATGATGTCCGTGCCATCCGTGAGTTCAGAAGCGTCAATTTTACGGTTTTGAAAAGATGGTCAAAATCAATTATGACATCATCAGTGATGTCACAATTGACATTATCGGTTTTAATATTACTGTCGTAGATGATGTCTGTGCCATTCGTGAGTTCAGAAGCGTCAATTTTACTGTTTTGAAAAGATGGTCGAAATCAATTATGACATCATCAGTGATGTCACAATTGACATTATCGGTTGTAATATTACTGTCGTAGATGATGTCTGTGCCATTCGTGAGTTCAGAAGCGTCAATTATACTGTTTTGAAAAGATGGTCGAAATCAATTATGACATCATCAGTGATGTCACAATTGACATTATCGGTTTTATAATTACTGTCGTAGATGATTTCCGTGCCATCCGTGAGTTCAGAAGCATCAATTTTACAGTTTTGAAAAGATGGTTGAAATCAATTATGACATCATCAGTGATGTCACAATTGACATTATTGGTTTTAAAATTACTGTCGTAGATGATGTCCGTGCCATCCGTGAGTTCAGATCCGTCAAATTTACAGTTTTGAAAAGATGGTTAAAATCAATTATGACATCATCAGTGATGTCACAATTGACATTATTGGTTTTAAAATTACTGTCGTAGATGATGTCCGTGCCATCCGTGAGTTCAGAAGCGTCAATTTTACAGTTTTGAAAAGATGGTTAAAATCAATTATGACATCATCAGTGATGTCACAATTGACATTATTGGTTTTAAAATTACTGTCGTCGATTATGTCTGTGCCATCTTTGAGTTCAGAAGCGTCAATTTTACAGTTACAAAAAGATGGTCAAAATCAATTATGACATCATCAGTGATGTCACAATTGACATTATCGGTTTTAAAATTACTGTCGTAGATGATGTCCGTGCCATCCGTGAGTTCAGAAGCGTCAATTTTACAGTTTTGAAAAGATGGTCAAAATCAATTATGACATCATCAGTGATGTCACAATTGACATTATCGGTTTTAATATTACTGTCGTAGATGATGTCTGTGCCATTCGTGAGTTCAGAAGCGTCAATTATACTGTTTTGAAAAGATGGTCGAAATCAATTATGACATCATCAGTGATGTCACAATTGACATTATCAGTTTTATAATTACTGTCGTAGATGATTTCCGTGCCATCCGTGAGTTCAGAAGCATCAATTTTACAGTTTTGAAAAGATGGTTGAAATCAATTATGACATCATCAGTGATGTCACAATTGACATTATTGGTTTTAAAATTACTGTCGTAGATGATGTCCGTGCCATCCGTGAGTTCAGAAGTGTCAATTTTACAGTTTCGAAAAGATGGTCAAAATCAATTATGACATCATCAGTGATGTCACAATAGACATTATCGGTTTTAAAATTACTGTCGTAGATGATGTCCGTGCCATCCGTGAGTTCAGAAGCGTCAATTTTACAGTTTCGAAAAGATGGTCAAAATCAATTATGACATCATCAGTGATGTCACAATTGACATTATCGGTTTTAAAATTAGTGTCGTAGATGATGTCCGTTCCATCCGTGAGTTCAGAAGCGTAAATTTTACAGTTTTGAAAAGATATCGAAATCAATTATGACATCATCAGTGATGTCACAATTGACATTATCGGTTTTAAAATGACTGTCGTAGATGATGTCCGTGCCATCCGTGAGTTCAGAATCGTCAAATTTACAGTTTCGAAAAGATGGTTGAAATCAATTATGACATCATCAGTGATGTCACAATTGACATTATCGGTTTTAAAATTACTGTCGTAGATGATGTCCTTGCCATCTGTGCGTTCAGAAGCGTCAATTTTACAGTTTTGAAAAGATGGTTAAAATCAATTATGACATCATCAGTGATGTCACAATTGACATTATTGGTTTTAAAATTACTGTCGTAGATGATGTCCGTGCCATCCGTGAGTTCAGAAGCGTCAATTTTACAGTTTTGAAAAGATGGTCAAAATCAATTATGACATCATCAGTGATGTCACAATTGACATTATCGGTTTTAATATTGCTGTCGCAGATGATGTCTGTGCCATTCGTGAGTTCAGAAGCGTCAATTATACTGTTTTGAAAAGATGGTCGAAATCAATTATGACATCATCAGTGATGTCACAATTGACATTATCGGTTTTATAATTACTGTCGTAGATGATTTCCGTGCCATCCGTGAGTTCAGAAGCATCAATTTTACAGTTTTGAAAAGATGGTTGAAATCAATTATGACATCATCAGTGATGTCACAATTGTCATTATTGGTTTTAAAATTACTGTCGTAGATGATGTCCGTGCCATCCGTGAGTTCAGAAGTGTCAATTTTACAGTTTCGAAAAGATGGTCAAAATCAATTATAACATCATCAGTGATGTCACAATTGACATTATCGGTTTTAAAATTACTGTCGTAGATGATGTCCGTTCCATCCGTGAGTTCAGAAGCGTAAATTTTACAGTTTTGAAAAGATATCGAAATCAATTATGACATCATCAGTGATGTCACAATTGAAATTATCGGTTTTAAAATGACTGTCGTAGATGATGTCCGTGCCATCCGTGAGTTCAGAATCGTCAAATTTACAGTTTCGAAAAGATGGTTGAAATCAATTATGACATCATCAGTGATGTCACAATTGACATTATCGGTTTTAAAATTACTGTCGTAGATGATGTCCTTGCCATCTGTGCGTTCAGAAGCGTCAATTTTACAGTTTTGAAAAGATGGTTAAAATCAATTATGACATCATCAGTGATGTCACAATTGACATTATTGGTTTTAAAATTACTGTCGTAGATGATGTCCGTGCCATCCGTGAGTTCAGAAGCGTCAATTTTACAGTTTTGAAAAGATGGTCAAAATCAATTATGACATCATCAGTGATGTCACAATTGACATTATCGGTTTTAATATTACTGTCGTAGATGATGTCTGTGCCATTCGTGAGTTCAGAAGCGTCAATTATACTGTTTTGAAAAGATGGTCGAAATCAATTATGACATCATCAGTGATGTCACAATTGACATTATCGGTTTTATAATTACTGTCGTAGATGATTTCCGTGCCATCCGTGAGTTCAGAAGCATCAATTTTACAGTTTTGAAAAGATGGTTGAAATCAATTATGACATCATCAGTGATGTCACAATTGACATTATTGGTTTTAAAATTACTGTCGTAGATGATGTCCGTGCCATCCGTGAGTTCAGAAGTGTCAATTTTACAGTTTCGAAAAGATGGTCAAAATCAATTATGACATCATCAGTGATGTCACAATAGACATTATCGGTTTTAAAATTACTGTCGTAGATGATGTCCGTGCCATCCGTGAGTTCAGAAGCGTCAATTTTACAGTTTCGAAAAGATGGTCAAAATCAATTATGACATCATCAGTGATGTCACAATTGACATTATCGGTTTTAAAATTAGTGTCGTAGATGATGTCCGTTCCATCCGTGAGTTCAGAAGCGTAAATTTTACAGTTTTGAAAAGATATCGAAATCAATTATGACATCATCAGTGATGTCACAATTGACATTATCGGTTTTAAAATGACTGTCGTAGATGATGTCCGTGCCATCCGTGAGTTCAGAATCGTCAAATTTACAGTTTCGAAAAGATGGTTGAAATCAATTATGACATCATCAGTGATGTCACAATTGACATTATCGGTTTTAAAATTACTGTCGTAGATGATGTCCTTGCCATCTGTGCGTTCAGAAGCGTCAATTTTACAGTTTTGAAAAGATGGTTAAAATCAATTATGACATCATCAGTGATGTCACAATTGACATTATTGGTTTTAAAATTACTGTCGTAGATGATGTCCGTGCCATCCGTGAGTTCAGAAGCGTCAATTTTACAGTTTTGAAAAGATGGTCAAAATCAATTATGACATCATCAGTGATGTCACAATTGACATTATCGGTTTTAATATTACTGTCGTAGATGATGTCTGTGCCATTCGTGAGTTCAGAAGCGTCAATTATACTGTTTTGAAAAGATGGTCGAAATCAATTATGACATCATCAGTGATGTCACAATTGACATTATCGGTTTTATAATTACTGTCGTAGATGATTTCCGTGCCATCCGTGAGTTCAGAAGCATCAATTTTACAGTTTTGAAAAGATGGTTGAAATCAATTATGACATCATCAGTGATGTCACAATTGACATTATTGGTTTTAAAATTACTGTCGTAGATGATGTCCGTGCCATCCGTGAGTTCAGAAGTGTCAATTTTACAGTTTCGAAAAGATGTTCAAAATCAATTATGACATCATCAGTGATGTCACAATAGACATTATCGGTTTTAAAATTACTGTCGTAGATGATGTCCGTGCCATCCGTGAGTTCAGAAGCGTCAATTTTACAGTTTCGAAAAGATGGTCAAAATCAATTATGACATCACCAGTGATGTCACAATTGACATTATCGGTTTTAAAATTAGTGTCGTAGATGATGTCCGTTCCATCCGTGAGTTCAGAAGCGTCAATTTTACAGTTTTGAAAAGATATCGAAATCAATTATGACATCATCAGTGATGTCACAATTGACATTATCGGTTTTAAAATTACTGTCGTAGATGATGTCCGTGCCATCCGTGAGTTCAGAATCGTCAAATTTACAGTTTCGAAAAGATGGTTGAAATCAATTATGACATCATCAGTGATGTCACAATTGACATTATCGGTTTTAAAATTACTGTCGTAGATGATGTCCTTGCCATCTGTGCGTTCAGAAGCGTCAATTTTACAGTTTTGAAAAGATGGTTAAAATCAATTATGACATCATCAGTGATGTCACAATTGACATTATTGGTTTTAAAATTACTGTCGTAGATGATGTCCGTGCCATCCGTGAGTTCAGAAGCGTCAATTTTACAGTTTTGAAAAGATGGTCAAAATCAATTATGACATCATCAGTGATGTTACAATTGACATTATCGGTTTTAATATTACTGTCGTAGATGATGTCTGTGCCATTCGTGAGTTCAGAAGCGTCAATTATACTGTTTTGAAAAGATGGTCGAAATCAATTATGACATCATCAGTGATGTCACAATTGACATTATCGGTTTTATAATTACTGTCGTAGATGATTTCCGTGCCATCCGTGAGTTCAGAAGCATCAATTTTACAGTTTTGAAAAGATGGTTGAAATCAATTATGACATCATCAGTGATGTCACAATTGACATTATTGGTTTTAAAATTACTGTCGTAGATGATGTCCGTGCCATCCGTGAGTTCAGAAGTGTCAATTTTACAGTTTCGAAAAGATGGTCAAAATCAATTATGACATCATCAGTGATGTCACAATAGACATTATCGGTTTTAAAATTACTGTCGTAGATGATGTCCGTGCCATCCGTGAGTTCAGAAGCGTCAATTTTACAGTTTCGAAAAGATGGTCAAAATCAATTATGACATCATCAGTGATGTCACAATTGACATTATCGGTTTTAAAATTAGTGTCGTAGATGATGTCCGTTCCATCCGTGAGTTCAGAAGCGTCAATTTTACAGTTTTGAAAAGATATCGAAATCAATTATGACATCATCAGTGATGTCACAATTGACATTATCGGTTTTAAAATGACTGTCGTAGATGATGTCCGTGCCATCCGTGAGTTCAGAATAGTCAAATTTACAGTTTCGAAAAGATGGTTGAAATCAATTATGACATCATCAGTGATGTCACAATTGACATTATCGGTTTTAAAATTACTGTCGTAGATGATGTCCTTGCCATCTGTGCGTTCAGAAGCGTCAATTTTACAGTTTTGAAAAGATGGTTAAAATCAATTATGACATCATCAGTGATGTCACAATTGACATTATTGGTTTTAAAATTACTGTCGTAGATGATGTCCGTGCCATCCGTGAGTTCAGAAGCGTCAATTTTACAGTTTTGAAAAGATGGTCAAAATCAATTATGACATCATCAGTGATGTCACAATTGACATTATCGGTTTTAATATTACTGTCGTAGATGATGTCTGTGCCATTCGTGAGTTCAGAAGCGTCAATTATACTGTTTTGAAAAGATGGTCGAAATCAATTATGACATCATCAGTGATGTCACAATTGACATTATCGGTTTTATAATTACTGTCGTAGATGATTTCCGTGCCATCCGTGAGTTCAGAAGCATCAATTTTACAGTTTTGAAAAGATGGTTGAAATCAATTATGACATCATCAGTGATGTCACAATTGACATTATTGGTTTTAAAATTACTGTCGTAGATGATGTCCGTGCCATCCGTGAGTTCAGAAGCGTCAATTTTACAGTTTTAAAAAGATATCGAAATCAATTATGACATCATCAGTGATGTCACAATTGACATTATCGGTTTTAAAATTACTGTCGTAGATGATGTCCGTGCCATCCGTGAGTTCAGAAGCGTCAATTTTACAGTTTTGAAAAGATGGTTAAAATCAATTATGACATCATCAGTGATGTCACAATTGACATTATTGGTTTTAAAATTACTGTCGTAGATTATGTCTGTGCCATCTTTGAGTTCAGAAGCGTCAATTTTACAGTTACAAAAAGATGGTCAAAATCAATTATGACATTATCAGTGATGTCATTATTGAAATTATCGGTTTTAAAATTACTGTCGTAGATGATGTCCGTGCCATCCGTGAGTTCAGAAGTGTCAATTTTACAGTTTCGAAAAGATGGTCAAAATCAATTATGACATCATCAGTGATGTCACAATTGACATTATCGGTTTTTAAATTACTGTCGTAGATGATGTCCGTGCCATCCGTGAGTTCAGAAGCGTCAATTTTACAGTTTCGAAAAGATGGTCAAAATCAATTATGACATCATCAGTGATGTCACAATTGACATTATCGGTTTTAAAATTAGTGTCGTAGATGATGTCCGTTCCATCCGTGAGTTCAGAAGCGTCAATTTTACAGTTTTGAAAAGATATCGAAATCAATTATGACATCATCAGTGATGTCACAATTGACATTATCGGTTTTAAAATGACTGTCGTAGATGATGTCCGTGCCATCCGTGAGTTCAGAATCGTCAAATTTACAGTTTCGAAAAGATGGTTGAAATCAATTATGACATCATCAGTGATGTCACAATTGACATTATCGGTTTTAAAATTAGTGTCGTAGATGATGTCCTTGCCATCTGTGCGTTCAGAAGCGTCAATTTTACAGTTTTGAAAAGATGGTTAAAATCAATTATGACATCATCAGTGATGTCACAATTGACATTATTGGTTTTAAAATTACTGTCGTAGATGATGTCCGTGCCATCTTTGAGTTCAGAAGCGTCAATTTTACAGTTACGAAAAGATGGTCGAAATCAATTATGACATCATCAGTGATGTCACAATTGACATTATCGGTTTTAAAATTACTGTCGTAGATGATGTCCGTGCCATCCGTGAGTTCAGAAGCGTCAATTTTACAGTTTCGAAAAGATGGTCAAAATCAATTATGACATCATCAGTGATGTCACAATTGACATTATCGGTTTTAAAATTAGTGTCGTAGATGATGTCCGTTCCATCCGTGAGTTCAGAAGCGTCAATATTACAGTTTTGAAAAGATATCGAAATCAATTATGACATCATCAGTGATGTCACAATTGACAGTATCGGTTTTAAAATTACTGTCGTAGATGATGTCCGTGCCATCCGTGAGTTCAGAATCGTCAAATTTACAGTTTCGAAAAGATGGTTGAAATCAATTATGACATCATCAGTGATGTCACAATTGACATTATCGGTTTTAAAATTACTGTCGTAGATGATGTCCTTGCCATCTGTGCGTTCAGAAGCGTCAATTTTACAGTTTTGAAAAGATGGTTAAAATCAATTATGACATCATCAGTGATGTCACAATTGACATTATTGGTTTTAAAATTACTGTCGTAGATGATGTCCGTGCCATCCGTGAGTTCAGAAGCGTCAATTTTACAGTTTTGAAAAGATGGTCAAAATCAATTATGACATCATCAGTGATGTCACAATTGACATTATCGGTTTTAATATTACTGTCGTAGATGATGTCTGTGCCATTCGTGAGTTCAGAAGCGTCAATTATACTGTTTTGAAAAGATGGTCGAAATCAATTATGACATCATCAGTGATGTCACAATTGACATTATCGGTTTTATAATTACTGTCGTAGATGATTTCCGTGCCATCCGTGAGTTCAGAAGCATCAATTTTACAGTTTTGAAAAGATGGTTGAAATCAATTATGACATCATCAGTGATGTCACAATTGACATTATTGGTTTTAAAATTACTGTCGTAGATGATGTCCGTGCCATCCGTGAGTTCAGAAGTGTCAATTTTACAGTTTCGAAAAGATGGTCAAAATCAATTATGACATCATCAGTGATGTCACAATAGACATTATCGGTTTTAAAATTACTGTCGTAGATGATGTCCGTGCCATCCGTGAGTTCAGAAGCGTCAATTTTACAGTTTCGAAAAGATGGTCAAAATCAATTATGACATCACCAGTGATGTCACAATTGACATTATCGGTTTTAAAATTAGTGTCGTAGATGATGTCCGTTCCATCCGTGAGTTCAGAAGCGTCAATTTTACAGTTTTGAAAAGATATCGAAATCAATTATGACATCATCAGTGATGTCACAATTGACATTATCGGTTTTAAAATTACTGTCGTAGATGATGTCCGTGCCATCCGTGAGTTCAGAATCGTCAAATTTACAGTTTCGAAAAGATGGTTGAAATCAATTATGACATCATCAGTGATGTCACAATTGACATTATCGGTTTTAAAATTACTGTCGTAGATGATGTCCTTGCCATCTGTGCGTTCAGAAGCGTCAATTTTACAGTTTTGAAAAGATGGTTAAAATCAATTATGACATCATCAGTGATGTCACAATTGACATTATTGGTTTTAAAATTACTGTCGTAGATGATGTCCGTGCCATCCGTGAGTTCAGAAGCGTCAATTTTACAGTTTTGAAAAGATGGTCAAAATCAATTATGACATCATCAGTGATGTTACAATTGACATTATCGGTTTTAATATTACTGTCGTAGATGATGTCTGTGCCATTCGTGAGTTCAGAAGCGTCAATTATACTGTTTTGAAAAGATGGTCGAAATCAATTATGACATCATCAGTGATGTCACAATTGACATTATCGGTTTTATAATTACTGTCGTAGATGATTTCCGTGCCATCCGTGAGTTCAGAAGCATCAATTTTACAGTTTTGAAAAGATGGTTGAAATCAATTATGACATCATCAGTGATGTCACAATTGACATTATTGGTTTTAAAATTACTGTCGTAGATGATGTCCGTGCCATCCGTGAGTTCAGAAGTGTCAATTTTACAGTTTCGAAAAGATGGTCAAAATCAATTATGACATCATCAGTGATGTCACAATAGACATTATCGGTTTTAAAATTACTGTCGTAGATGATGTCCGTGCCATCCGTGAGTTCAGAAGCGTCAATTTTACAGTTTCGAAAAGATGGTCAAAATCAATTATGACATCATCAGTGATGTCACAATTGACATTATCGGTTTTAAAATTAGTGTCGTAGATGATGTCCGTTCCATCCGTGAGTTCAGAAGCGTCAATTTTACAGTTTTGAAAAGATATCGAAATCAATTATGACATCATCAGTGATGTCACAATTGACATTATCGGTTTTAAAATGACTGTCGTAGATGATGTCCATGCCATCCGTGAGTTCAGAATAGTCAAATTTACAGTTTCGAAAAGATGGTTGAAATCAATTATGACATCATCAGTGATGTCACAATTGACATTATCGGTTTTAAAATTACTGTCGTAGATGATGTCCTTGCCATCTGTGCGTTCAGAAGCGTCAATTTTACAGTTTTGAGAAGATGGTTAAAATCAATTATGACATCATCAGTGATGTCACAATTGACATTATTGGTTTTAAAATTACTGTCGTAGATGATGTCCGTGCCATCCGTGAGTTCAGAAGCGTCAATTTTACAGTTTTGAAAAGATGGTCAAAATCAATTATGACATCATCAGTGATGTCACAATTGACATTATCGGTTTTAATATTACTGTCGTAGATGATGTCTGTGCCATTCGTGAGTTCAGAAGCGTCAATTATACTGTTTTGAAAAGATGGTCGAAATCAATTATGACATCATCAGTGATGTCACAATTGACATTATCGGTTTTATAATTACTGTCGTAGATGATTTCCGTGCCATCCGTGAGTTCAGAAGCATCAATTTTACAGTTTTGAAAAGATGGTTGAAATCAATTATGACATCATCAGTGATGTCACAATTGACATTATTGGTTTTAAAATTACTGTCGTAGATGATGTCCGTGCCATCCGTGAGTTCAGAAGCGTCAATTTTACAGTTTTAAAAAGATATCGAAATCAATTATGACATCATCAGTGATGTCACAATTGACATTATCGGTTTTAAAATTACTGTCGTAGATGATGTCCGTGCCATCCGTGAGTTCAGAAGCGTCAATTTTACAGTTTTAAAAAGATATCGAAATCAATTATGACATCATCAGTGATGTCACAATTGACATTATCGGTTTTAAAATTACTGTCGTAGATGATGTCCGTGCCATCCGTGAGTTCAGAAGCGTCAATTTTACAGTTTCGAAAAGATGGTCAAAATCAATTATGACATAATCAGTGATGTCACAATTGACATTATCGTTTTTTAAAATTACTGTCGTAGATGATGTCCGTGCCATCCGTGAGTTCAGAAGCGTCAATTTTACAGTTTCGAAAAGATGGTCAAAATCAATTATGACATCATCAGTGATGTCACAATTGACATTATCGGTTTTAAAATTAGTGTCGTAGATGATGTCCGTTCCATCCGTGAGTTCAGAAGCGTCAATTTTACAGTTTTGAAAAGATATCGAAATCAATTATGACATCATCAGTGATGTCACAATTGACATTATCGGTTTTAAAATGACTGTCGTAGATGATGTCCGTGCCATCCGTGAGTTCAGAATCGTCAAATTTACAGTTTCGAAAAGATGGTTGAAATCAATTATGACATCATCAGTGATGTCACAATTGACATTATCGGTTTTAAAATTACTGTCGTAGATGATGTCCTTGCCATCTGTGCGTTCAGAAGCGTCAATTTTACAGTTTTGAAAAGATGGTTAAAATCAATTATGACATCATCAGTGATGTCACAATTGACATTATTGGTTTTAAAATTACTGTCGTAGATGATGTCCGTGCCATCCGTGAGTTCAGAAGCGTCAATTTTACAGTTTTGAAAAGATGGTCAAAATCAATTATGACATCATCAGTGATGTCACAATTGACATTATCGGTTTTAATATTACTGTCGTAGATGATGTCTGTGCCATTCGTGAGTTCAGAAGCGTCAATTATACTGTTTTGAAAAGATGGTCGAAATCAATTATGACATCATCAGTGATGTCACAATTGACATTATCGGTTTTATAATTACTGTCGTAGATGATGTCCGTTCCATCCGTGAGTTCAGAAGCGTATATTTTACAGTTTTGAAAAGATATCGAAATCAATTATGACATCATCAGTGATGTCACAATTGAAATTATCGGTTTTAAAATGACTGTCGTAGATGATGTCCGTGCCATCCGTGAGTTCAGAATCGTCAAATTTACAGTTTCGAAAAGATGGTTGAAATCAATTATGACATCATCAGTGATGTCACAATTGACATTATCGGTTTTATAATTACTGTCGTAGATGATGTCCTTGCCATCTGTGCGTTCAGAAGCGTCAATTTTACAGTTTTGAAAAGATGGTTAAAATCAATTATGACATCATCAGTGATGTCACAATTGACATTATTGGTTTTAAAATTACTGTCGTAGATGATGTCCGTGCCATCCGTGAGTTCAGAAGCGTCAATTTTACAGTTTTGAAAAGATGGTCAAAATCAATTATGACATCATCAGTGATGTCACAATTGACATTATCGGTTTTAATATTACTGTCGTAGATGATGTCTGTGCCATTCGTGAGTTCAGAAGCGTCAATTATACTGTTTTGAAAAGATGGTCGAAATCAATTATGACATCATCAGTGATGTCACAATTGACATTATCGGTTTTATAATTACTGTCGTAGATGATTTCCGTGCCATCCGTGAGTTCAGAAGCATCAATTTTACAGTTTTGAAAAGATGGTTGAAATCAATTATGACATCATCAGTGATGTCACAATTGACATTATTGGTTTTAAAATTACTGTTGTAGATGATGTCCTTGCCATCCGTGAGTTCAGAAGTGTCAATTTTACAGTTTCGAAAAGATGGTCAAAATCAATTATGACATCATCAGTGATGTCACAATTGACATTATCGGTTTTAAAATTACTGTCGTAGATGATGTCCGTGCCATCCGTGAGTTCAGAAGCGTCAATTTTACAGTTTCGAAAAGATGGTCAAAATCAATTATGACATCATCAGTGATGTCACAATTGACATTATCGGTTTTAAAATTAGTGTCGTAGATGATGTCCGTTCCATCCGTGAGTTCAGAAGCGTCAATTTTACAGTTTTGAAAAGATATCGAAATCAATTATGACATCATCAGTGATGTCACAATTGACATTATCGGTTTTAAAATGACTGTCGTAGATGATGTCCGTGCCATCCGTGAGTTCAGAATCGTCAAATTTACAGTTTCGAAAAGATGGTTGAAATCAATTATGACATCATCAGTGATGTCACAATTGACATTATCGGTTTTAAAATTAGTGTCGTAGATGATGTCCGTTCCATCCGTGAGTTCAGAAGCGTCAATTTTACAGTTTTGAAAAGATATCGAAATCAATTATGACATCATCAGTGATGTCACAATTGACATTATCGGTTTTAAAATGACTGTCGTAGATGATGTCCGTGCCATCCGTGAGTTCAGAATCGTCAATTTTACAGTTTTGAAAAGATGGTTAAAATCAATTATGACATCATCAGTGATGTCACAATTGACATTATTGGTTTTAAAATTACTGTCGTAGATGATGTCCGTGCCATCCGTGAGTTCAGAAGCGTCAATTTTACATTTTTGAAAAGATGGTCAAAATCAATTATGACATCATCAGTGATGTCACAATTGACATTATCGGTTTTAATATTACTGTCGTAGATGATGTCTGTGCCATTCGTGAGTTCAGAAGCGTCAATTATACTTTTTTGAAAAGATGGTCGAAATCAATTATGACATCATCAGTGATGTCACAATTGACATTATCGGTTTTATAATTACTGTCGTAGATGATTTCCGTGCCATCCGTGAGTTCAGAAGCATCAATTTTACAGTTTTGAAAAGATGGTTGAAATCAATTATGACATCATCAGTGATGTCACAATTGACATTATTGGTTTTAAAATTACTGTCGTAGATGATGTCCGTGCCATCCGTGAGTTTAGAACCGTCAAATTTACAGTTTTTAAAAGATGGTTAAAATCAATTATGACATCATCAGTGATGTCATTATTGAAATTATCGGTTTTAAAATTACTGTCGTAGATGATGTCCGTGCCATCCGTGAGTTCAGAAGTGTCAATTTTACAGTTTCGAAAAGATGGTCAAAATCAATTATGACATCATCAGTGATGTCACAATTGACATTATCGGTTTTAAAATTACTGTCGTAGATGATGTCTGTGCCATCCGTGAGTTCAGAAGCGTCAATTTTACAGTTTTGAAAAGATGGTTAAAATCAATTATGACATCATCAGTGATGTCACAATTGACATTATCGGTTTTAAAATTACTGTCGTAGATGATGTCCGTGCCATCCGTGAGTTCAGAAGCGTCAATTTTACGGTTTTGAAAAGATGGTCAAAATCAATTATGACATCATCAGTGATGTCACAATTGACATTATCGGTTTTAATATTACTGTCGTAGATGATGTCTGTGCCATTCGTGAGTTCAGAAGCGTCAATTTTACTGTTTTGAAAAGATGGTCGAAATCAATTATGACATCATCAGTGATGTCACAATTGACATTATCGGTTGTAATATTACTGTCGTAGATGATGTCTGTGCCATTCGTGAGTTCAGAAGCGTCAATTATACTGTTTTGAAAAGATGGTCGAAATCAATTATGACATCATCAGTGATGTCACAATTGACATTATCGGTTTTATAATTACTGTCGTAGATGATTTCCGTGCCATCCGTGAGTTCAGAAGCATCAATTTTACAGTTTTGAAAAGATGGTTGAAATCAATTATGACATCATCAGTGATGTCACAATTGACATTATTGGTTTTAAAATTACTGTCGTAGATGATGTCCGTGCCATCCGTGAGTTCAGATCCGTCAAATTTACAGTTTTGAAAAGATGGTTAAAATCAATTATGACATCATCAGTGATGTCACAATTGACATTATTGGTTTTAAAATTACTGTCGTAGATGATGTCCGTGCCATCCGTGAGTTCAGAAGCGTCAATTTTACAGTTTTGAAAAGATGGTTAAAATCAATTATGACATCATCAGTGATGTCACAATTGACATTATTGGTTTTAAAATTACTGTCGTAGATTATGTCTGTGCCATCTTTGAGTTCAGAAGCGTCAATTTTACAGTTACAAAAAGATGGTCAAAATCAATTATGACATCATCAGTGATGTCATTATTGAAATTATCGGTTTTAAAATTACTGTCGTAGATGATGTCCGTGCCATCCGTGAGTTCAGAAGTGTCAATTTTACAGTTTCGAAAAGATGGTCAAAATCAATTATGACATCATCAGTGATGTCACAATTGACATTATCGGTTTTTAAATTACTGTCGTAGATGATGTCCGTGCCATCCGTGAGTTCAGAAGCGTCAATTTTACAGTTTCGAAAAGATGGTCAAAATCAATTATGACATCATCAGTGATGTCACAATTGACATTATCGGTTTTAAAATTAGTGTCGTAGATGATGTCCGTTCCATCCGTGAGTTCAGAAGCGTCAATTTTACAGTTTTGAAAAGATATCGAAATCAATTATGACATCATCAGTGATGTCACAATTGACATTATCGGTTTTAAAATGACTGTCGTAGATGATGTCCGTGCCATCCGTGAGTTCAGAATCGTCAAATTTACAGTTTCGAAAAGATGGTTGAAATCAATTATGACATCATCAGTGATGTCACAATTGACATTATCGGTTTTAAAATTAGTGTCGTAGATGATGTCCTTGCCATCTGTGCGTTCAGAAGCGTCAATTTTACAGTTTTGAAAAGATGGTTAAAATCAATTATGACATCATCAGTGATGTCACAATTGACATTATTGGTTTTAAAATTACTGTCGTAGATGATGTCCGTGCCATCTTTGAGTTCAGAAGCGTCAATTTTACAGTTACGAAAAGATGGTCGAAATCAATTATGACATCATCAGTGATGTCACAATTGACATTATCGGTTTTAAAATTACTGTCGTAGATGATGTCCGTGCCATCCGTGAGTTCAGAAGCGTCAATTTTACAGTTTCGAAAAGATGGTCAAAATCAATTATGACATCATCAGTGATGTCACAATTGACATTATCGGTTTTAAAATTAGTGTCGTAGATGATGTCCGTTCCATCCGTGAGTTCAGAAGCGTCAATATTACAGTTTTGAAAAGATATCGAAATCAATTATGACATCATCAGTGATGTCACAATTGACAGTATCGGTTTTAAAATTACTGTCGTAGATGATGTCCGTGCCATCCGTGAGTTCAGAATCGTCAAATTTACAGTTTCGAAAAGATGGTTGAAATCAATTATGACATCATCAGTGATGTCACAATTGACATTATCGGTTTTAAAATTACTGTCGTAGATGATGTCCTTGCCATCTGTGCGTTCAGAAGCGTCAATTTTACAGTTTTGAAAAGATGGTTAAAATCAATTATGACATCATCAGTGATGTCACAATTGACATTATTGGTTTTAAAATTACTGTCGTCAATTTTACAGTTTTGAAAAGATGGTCAAAATCAATTATGACATCATCAGTGATGTCACAATTGACATTATCGGTTTTAATATTACTGTCGTAGATGATGTCTGTGCCATTCGTGAGTTCAGAAGCGTCAATTATACTGTTTTGAAAAGATGGTCGAAATCAATTATGACATCATCAGTGATGTCACAATTGACATTATCGGTTTTATAATTACTGTCGTAGATGATTTCCGTGCCATCCGTGAGTTCAGAAGCATCAATTTTACAGTTTTGAAAAGATGGTCAAAATCAATTATGACATCATCAGTGATGTCACAATTGACATTATCGGTTTTAAAATTACTGTCGTAGATGATGTCCGTGCCATTCGTGAGTTTAGAAGCGTCAATTTTACAGTTTTGAAAAGATGGTTGAAATCAATTATGACATCATCAGTGATGTCACAATTGACATTATTGGTTTTAAAATTACTGTCGTAGATGATGTCCGTGACATCCGTGAGTTTAGAACCGTCAAATTTACAGTTTTGAAAAGATGGTTAAAATCAATTATGACATCATCAGTGATGTCACAATTGACATTATTGGTTTTAAAATTACTGTGGTAGATGATGTCCGTGCCATCCGTGAGTTCAGAAGTGTCAATTTTACAGTTTCGAAAAGATGGTCAAAATCAATTATGACATCATCAGTGATGTCACAATTGACATTATCGGTTTTAAAATTACTGTCGTAGATGATGTCTGTGCCATCCGTGAGTTCAGAAGCGTCAATTTTACAGTTTTGAAAAGATGGTTAAAATCAATTATGACATCATCAGTGATGTCACAATTGACATTACCGTTTTTAAAATTACTGTCGTAGATCATGTCCGTGCCATCCGTGAGTTCAGAAGCGTCAATTTTACAGTTACGAAAAGATGGTCGAAATCAATTATGACATCATCAGTGATGTCACAATTGACATTATCGGTTTTAAAATTACTGTCGTAGATGATGTCCGTGCCATCCGTGAGTTCAGAAGTGTCAATTTTACAGTTTCGAAAAGATGGTCAAAATCAATTATAACATAATCAGTGATGTCACAATTGACATCGGTTTTAAAATTACTGTCGTAGATGATGTCCGTTCCATCCGTGAGTTCAGAAGCGTAAATTTTACAGTTTTGAAAAGATATCGAAATCAATTATGACATCATCAGTGATGTCACAATTGACATTATCGGTTTTAAAATTACTGTCGTAGATGATGTCCTTGCCATCTGTGCGTTCAGAAGCGTCAATTTTACAGTTTTGAAAAGATGGTTAAAATCAATTATGACATCATCAGTGATGTCACAATTGACATTATTGGTTTTAAAATTACTGTCGTAGATGATGTCCGTGCCATCCGTGAGTTCAGAAGCGTCAATTTTACAGTTTTGAAAAGATGGTCAAAATCAATTATGACATCATCAGTGATGTCACAATTGACATTATCGGTTTTAATATTACTGTCGTAGATGATGTCTGTGCCATTCGTGAGTTCAGAAGCGTCAATTATACTGTTTTGAAAAGATGGTCGAAATCAATTATGACATCATCAGTGATGTCACAATTGACATTATCGGTTTTATAATTACTGTCGTAGATGATGTCCGTGCCATCCGTGAGTTCAGAATCGTCAAATTTACAGTTTCGAAAAGATGGTTGAAATCAATTATGACATCATCAGTGATGTCACAATTGACATTATCGGTTTTAAAATTAGTGTCGTAGATGATGTCCGTTCCATCCGTGAGTTCAGAAGCGTCAATTTTACAGTTTTGAAAAGATATCGAAATCAATTATGACATCATCAGTGATGTCACAATTGACATTATCGGTTTTAAAATGACTGTCGTAGATGATGTCCGTGCCATCCGTGAGTTCAGAATCGTCAATTTTACAGTTTTGAAAAGATGGTTAAAATCAATTATGACATCATCAGTGATGTCACAATTGACATTATTGGTTTTAAAATTACTGTCGTAGATGATGTCCGTGCCATCCGTGAGTTCAGAAGCGTCAATTTTACATTTTTGAAAAGATGGTCAAAATCAATTATGACATCATCAGTGATGTCACAATTGACATTATCGGTTTTAATATTACTGTCGTAGATGATGTCTGTGCCATTCGTGAGTTCAGAAGCGTCAATTATACTTTTTTGAAAAGATGGTCGAAATCAATTATGACATCATCAGTGATGTCACAATTGACATTATCGGTTTTATAATTACTGTCGTAGATGATTTCCGTGCCATCCGTGAGTTCAGAAGCATCAATTTTACAGTTTTGAAAAGATGGTTGAAATCAATTATGACATCATCAGTGATGTCACAATTGACATTATTGGTTTTAAAATTACTGTCGTAGATGATGTCCGTGCCATCCGTGAGTTTAGAACCGTCAAATTTACAGTTTTTAAAAGATGGTTAAAATCAATTATGACATCATCAGTGATGTCATTATTGAAATTATCGGTTTTAAAATTACTGTCGTAGATGATGTCCGTGCCATCCGTGAGTTCAGAAGTGTCAATTTTACAGTTTCGAAAAGATGGTCAAAATCAATTATGACATCATCAGTGATGTCACAATTGACATTATCGGTTTTAAAATTACTGTCGTAGATGATGTCTGTGCCATCCGTGAGTTCAGAAGCGTCAATTTTACAGTTTTGAAAAGATGGTTAAAATCAATTATGACATCATCAGTGATGTCACAATTGACATTATCGGTTTTAAAATTACTGTCGTAGATGATGTCCGTGCCATCCGTGAGTTCAGAAGCGTCAATTTTACGGTTTCGAAAAGATGGTCAAAATCAATTATGACATCATCAGTGATGTCACAATTGACATTATCGGTTTTTAAATTACTGTCGTAGATGATGTCCGTGCCATCCGTGAGTTCAGAAGCGTCAATTTTACAGTTTCGAAAAGATGGTCAAAATCAATTATGACATCATCAGTGATGTCACAATTGACATTATCGGTTTTAAAATTAGTGTCGTAGATGATGTCCGTTCCATCCGTGAGTTCAGAAGCGTCAATTTTACAGTTTTGAAAAGATATCGAAATCAATTATGACATCATCAGTGATGTCACAATTGACATTATCGGTTTTAAAATGACTGTCGTAGATGATGTCCGTGCCATCCGTGAGTTCAGAATCGTCAAATTTACAGTTTCGAAAAGATGGTTGAAATCAATTATGACATCATCAGTGATGTCACAATTGACATTATCGGTTTTAAAATTAGTGTCGTAGATGATGTCCTTGCCATCTGTGCGTTCAGAAGCGTCAATTTTACAGTTTTGAAAAGATGGTTAAAATCAATTATGACATCATCAGTGATGTCACAATTGACATTATTGGTTTTAAAATTACTGTCGTAGATGATGTCCGTGCCATCTTTGAGTTCAGAAGCGTCAATTTTACAGTTACGAAAAGATGGTCGAAATCAATTATGACATCATCAGTGATGTCACAATTGACATTATCGGTTTTAAAATTACTGTCGTAGATGATGTCCGTGCCATCCGTGAGTTCAGAAGCGTCAATTTTACAGTTTCGAAAAGATGGTCAAAATCAATTATGACATCATCAGTGATGTCACAATTGACATTATCGGTTTTAAAATTAGTGTCGTAGATGATGTCCGTTCCATCCGTGAGTTCAGAAGCGTCAATATTACAGTTTTGAAAAGATATCGAAATCAATTATGACATCATCAGTGATGTCACAATTGACAGTATCGGTTTTAAAATTACTGTCGTAGATGATGTCCGTGCCATCCGTGAGTTCAGAATCGTCAAATTTACAGTTTCGAAAAGATGGTTGAAATCAATTATGACATCATCAGTGATGTCACAATTGACATTATCGGTTTTAAAATTACTGTCGTAGATGATGTCCTTGCCATCTGTGCGTTCAGAAGCGTCAATTTTACAGTTTTGAAAAGATGGTTAAAATCAATTATGACATCATCAGTGATGTCACAATTGACATTATTGGTTTTAAAATTACTGTCGTAGATGATGTCCGTGCCATCCGTGAGTTCAGAAGCGTCAATTTTACAGTTTTGAAAAGATGGTCAAAATCAATTATGACATCATCAGTGATGTCACAATTGACATTATCGGTTTTAATATTACTGTCGTAGATGATGTCTGTGCCATTCGTGAGTTCAGAAGCGTCAATTATACTGTTTTGAAAAGATGGTCGAAATCAATTATGACATCATCAGTGATGTCACAATTGACATTATCGGTTTTATAATTACTGTCGTAGATGATTTCCGTGCCATCCGTGAGTTCAGAAGCATCAATTTTACAGTTTTGAAAAGATGGTCAAAATCAATTATGACATCATCAGTGATGTCACAATTGACATTATCGGTTTTAAAATTACTGTCGTAGATGATGTCCGTGCCATTCGTGAGTTTAGAAGCGTCAATTTTACAGTTTTGAAAAGATGGTTGAAATCAATTATGACATCATCAGTGATGTCACAATTGACATTATTGGTTTTAAAATTACTGTCGTAGATGATGTCCGTGACATCCGTGAGTTTAGAACCGTCAAATTTACAGTTTTGAAAAGATGGTTAAAATCAATTATGACATCATCAGTGATGTCACAATTGACATTATTGGTTTTAAAATTACTGTGGTAGATGATGTCCGTGCCATCCGTGAGTTCAGAAGTGTCAATTTTACAGTTTCGAAAAGATGGTCAAAATCAATTATGACATCATCAGTGATGTCACAATTGACATTATCGGTTTTAAAATTACTGTCGTAGATGATGTCTGTGCCATCCGTGAGTTCAGAAGCGTCAATTTTACAGTTTTGAAAAGATGGTTAAAATCAATTATGACATCATCAGTGATGTCACAATTGACATTACCGTTTTTAAAATTACTGTCGTAGATCATGTCCGTGCCATCCGTGAGTTCAGAAGCGTCAATTTTACAGTTACGAAAAGATGGTCGAAATCAATTATGACATCATCAGTGATGTCACAATTGACATTATCGGTTTTAAAATTACTGTCGTAGATGATGTCCGTGCCATCCGTGAGTTCAGAAGTGTCAATTTTACAGTTTCGAAAAGATGGTCAAAATCAATTATAACATCATCAGTGATGTCACAATTGACATCGGTTTTAAAATTACTGTCGTAGATGATGTCCGTTCCATCCGTGAGTTCAGAAGCGTAAATTTTACAGTTTTGAAAAGATATCGAAATCAATTATGACATCATCAGTGATGTCACAATTGACATTATCGGTTTTAAAATTACTGTCGTAGATGATGTCCTTGCCATCTGTGCGTTCAGAAGCGTCAATTTTACAGTTTTGAAAAGATGGTTAAAATCAATTATGACATCATCAGTGATGTCACAATTGACATTATTGGTTTTAAAATTACTGTCGTAGATGATGTCCGTGCCATCCGTGAGTTCAGAAGCGTCAATTTTACAGTTTTGAAAAGATGGTCAAAATCAATTATGACATCATCAGTGATGTCACAATTGACATTATCGGTTTTAATATTACTGTCGTAGATGATGTCTGTGCCATTCGTGAGTTCAGAAGCGTCAATTATACTGTTTTGAAAAGATGGTCGAAATCAATTATGACATCATCAGTGATGTCACAATTGACATTATCGGTTTTATAATTACTGTCGTAGATGATTTCCGTGCCATCCGTGAGTTCAGAAGCATCAATTTTACAGTTTTGAAAAGATGGTTAAAAATTAATTATGACATCATCAGTGATGTCACAATTGACATTATTGGTTTTAAAATTACTGTCGTAGATGATGTCCGTGCCATCCGTGAGTTCAGAAGTGTCAATTTTACAGTTTCGAAAAGATGGTCAAAATCAATTATGACATCATCAGTGATGTCACAATTGACATTATCGGTTTTAAAATTACTGTCGTAGATGATGTCCGTGCCATCCGTGAGTTCAGAATCGTCAAATTTACAGTTTCGAAAAGATGGTTGAAATCAATTATGACATCATCAGTGATGTCACAATTGACATTATCGGTTTTAAAATTAGTGTCGTAGATGATGTCCTTGCCATCTGTGCGTTCAGAAGCGTCAATTTTACAGTTTTGAAAAGATGGTTAAAATCAATTATGACATCATCAGTGATGTCACAATTGACATTATTGGTTTTAAAATTACTGTCGTAGATGATGTCCGTGCCATCTTTGAGTTCAGAAGCGTCAATTTTACAGTTACGAAAAGATGGTCGAAATCAATTATGACATCATCAGTGATGTCACAATTGACATTATCGGTTTTAAAATTACTGTCGTAGATGATGTCCGTGCCATCCGTGAGTTCAGAAGCGTCAATTTTACAGTTTCGAAAAGATGGTCAAAATCAATTATGACATCATCAGTGATGTCACAATTGACATTATCGGTTTTAAAATTAGTGTCGTAGATGATGTCCGTTCCATCCGTGAGTTCAGAAGCGTCAATATTACAGTTTTGAAAAGATATCGAAATCAATTATGACATCATCAGTGATGTCACAATTGACAGTATCGGTTTTAAAATTACTGTCGTAGATGATGTCCGTGCCATCCGTGAGTTCAGAATCGTCAAATTTACAGTTTCGAAAAGATGGTTGAAATCAATTATGACATCATCAGTGATGTCACAATTGACATTATCGGTTTTAAAATTACTGTCGTAGATGATGTCCTTGCCATCTGTGCGTTCAGAAGCGTCAATTTTACAGTTTTGAAAAGATGGTTAAAATCAATTATGACATCATCAGTGATGTCACAATTGACATTATTGGTTTTAAAATTACTGTCGTAGATGATGTCCGTGCCATCCGTGAGTTCAGAAGCGTCAATTTTACAGTTTTGAAAAGATGGTCAAAATCAATTATGACATCATCAGTGATGTCACAATTGACATTATCGGTTTTAATATTACTGTCGTAGATGATGTCTGTGCCATTCGTGAGTTCAGAAGCGTCAATTATACTGTTTTGAAAAGATGGTCGAAATCAATTATGACATCATCAGTGATGTCACAATTGACATTATCGGTTTTATAATTACTGTCGTAGATGATTTCCGTGCCATCCGTGAGTTCAGAAGCATCAATTTTACAGTTTTGAAAAGATGGTCAAAATCAATTATGACATCATCAGTGATGTCACAATTGACATTATCGGTTTTAAAATTACTGTCATAGATGATGTCCGTGCCATTCGTGAGTTTAGAAGCGTCAATTTTACAGTTTTGAAAAGATGGTTGAAATCAATTATGACATCATCAGTGATGTCACAATTGACATTATTGGTTTTAAAATTACTGTCGTAGATGATGTCCGTGACATCCGTGAGTTTAGAACCGTCAAATTTACAGTTTTGAAAAGATGGTTAAAATCAATTATGACATCATCAGTGATGTCACAATTGACATTATTGGTTTTAAAATTACTGTGGTAGATGATGTCCGTGCCATCCGTGAGTTCAGAAGTGTCAATTTTACAGTTTCGAAAAGATGGTCAAAATCAATTATGACATCATCAGTGATGTCACAATTGACATTATCGGTTTTAAAATTACTGTCGTAGATGATGTCTGTGCCATCCGTGAGTTCAGAAGCGTCAATTTTACAGTTTTGAAAAGATGGTTAAAATCAATTATGACATCATCAGTGATGTCACAATTGACATTACCGTTTTTAAAATTACTGTCGTAGATCATGTCCGTGCCATCCGTGAGTTCAGAAGCGTCAATTTTACAGTTACGAAAAGATGGTCGAAATCAATTATGACATCATCAGTGATGTCACAATTGACATTATCGGTTTTAAAATTACTGTCGTAGATGATGTCCGTGCCATCCGTGAGTTCAGAAGTGTCAATTTTACAGTTTCGAAAAGATGGTCAAAATCAATTATAACATCATCAGTGATGTCACAATTGACATCGGTTTTAAAATTACTGTCGTAGATGATGTCCGTTCCATCCGTGAGTTCAGAAGCGTAAATTTTACAGTTTTGAAAAGATATCGAAATCAATTATGACATCATCAGTGATGTCACAATTGACATTATCGGTTTTAAAATTACTGTCGTAGATGATGTCCTTGCCATCTGTGCGTTCAGAAGCGTCAATTTTACAGTTTTGAAAAGATGGTTAAAATCAATTATGACATCATCAGTGATGTCACAATTGACATTATTGGTTTTAAAATTACTGTCGTAGATGATGTCCGTGCCATCCGTGAGTTCAGAAGCGTCAATTTTACAGTTTTGAAAAGATGGTCAAAATCAATTATGACATCATCAGTGATGTCACAATTGACATTATCGGTTTTAATATTACTGTCGTAGATGATGTCTGTGCCATTCGTGAGTTCAGAAGCGTCAATTATACTGTTTTGAAAAGATGGTCGAAATCAATTATGACATCATCAGTGATGTCACAATTGACATTATCGGTTTTATAATTACTGTCGTAGATGATTTCCGTGCCATCCGTGAGTTCAGAAGCATCAATTTTACAGTTTTGAAAAGATGGTTGAAATCAATTATGACATCATCAGTGATGTCACAATTGACATTATTGGTTTTAAAATTACTGTCGTAGATGATGTCCGTGCCATCCGTGAGTTCAGAAGTGTCAATTTTACAGTTTCGAAAAGATGGTCAAAATCAATTATGACATCATCAGTGATGTCACAATTGACATTATCGGTTTTAAAATTACTGTCGTAGATGATGTCCGTGCCATCCGTGAGTTCAGAAGCGTCAATTTTACAGTTTCGAAAAGATGGTCAAAATCAATTATGACATCATCAGTGATGTCACAATTGACATTATCGGTTTTAAAATTAGTGTCGTAGATGATGTCCGTTCCATCCGTGAGTTCAGAAGCGTCAATTTTACAGTTTTGAAAAGATATCGAAATCAATTATGACATCATCAGTGATGTCACAATTGACATTATCGGTTTTAAAATGACTGTCGTAGATGATGTCCGTGCCATCCGTGAGTTCAGAATCGTCAAATTTACAGTTTCGAAAAGATGGTTGAAATCAATTATGACATCATCAGTGATGTCACAATTGACATTATCGGTTTTAAAATTACTGTCGTAGATGATGTCCTTGCCATCTGTGCGTTCAGAAGCGTCAATTTTACAGTTTTGAAAAGATGGTTAAAATCAATTATGACATCATCAGTGATGTCACAATTGACATTATCGGTTTTAATATTACTGTCGTAGATGATGTCTGTGCCATTGGTGAGTTCAGAAGCGTCAATTTTACTGTTTTGAAAAGATGGTCGAAATCAATTATGACATCATCAGTGATGTCACAATTGACATTATCGGTTGTAATATTACTGTCGTAGATGATGTCTGTGCCATTCGTGAGTTCAGAAGCGTCAATTATACTGTTTTGAAAAGATGGTCGAAATCAATTATGACATCATCAGTGATGTCACAATTGACATTATCGGTTTTATAATTACTGTCGTAGATGATTTCCGTGCCATCCGTGAGTTCAGAAGCATCAATTTTACAGTTTTGAAAAGATGGTTGAAATCAATTATGACATCATCAGTGATGTCACAATTGACATTATTGGTTTTAAAATTACTGTCGTAGATGATGTCCGTGCCATCCGTGAGTTCAGATCCGTCAAATTTACAGTTTTGAAAAGATGGTTAAAATCAATTATGACATCATCAGTGATGTCACAATTGACATTATTGGTTTTAAAATTACTGTCGTAGATGATGTCCGTGCCATCCGTGAGTTCAGAAGCGTCAATTTTACAGTTTTGAAAAGATGGTTAAAATCAATTATGACATCATCAGTGATGTCACAATTGACATTATTGGTTTTAAAATTACTGTCGTAGATTATGTCTGTGCCATCTTTGAGTTCAGAAGCGTCAATTTTACAGTTACAAAAAGATGGTCAAAATCAATTATGACATCATCAGTGATGTCATTATTGAAATTATCGGTTTTAAAATTACTGTCGTAGATGATGTCCGTGCCATCCGTGAGTTCAGAAGTGTCAATTTTACAGTTTCGAAAAGATGGTCAAAATCAATTATGACATCATCAGTGATGTCACAATTGACATTATCGGTTTTTAAATTACTGTCGTAGATGATGTCCGTGCCATCCGTGAGTTCAGAAGCGTCAATTTTACAGTTTCGAAAAGATGGTCAAAATCAATTATGACATCATCAGTGATGTCACAATTGACATTATCGGTTTTAAAATTAGTGTCGTAGATGATGTCCGTTCCATCCGTGAGTTCAGAAGCGTCAATTTTACAGTTTTGAAAAGATATCGAAATCAATTATGACATCATCAGTGATGTCACAATTGACATTATCGGTTTTAAAATGACTGTCGTAGATGATGTCCGTGCCATCCGTGAGTTCAGAATCGTCAAATTTACAGTTTCGAAAAGATGGTTGAAATCAATTATGACATCATCAGTGATGTCACAATTGACATTATCGGTTTTAAAATTAGTGTCGTAGATGATGTCCTTGCCATCTGTGCGTTCAGAAGCGTCAATTTTACAGTTTTGAAAAGATGGTTAAAATCAATTATGACATCATCAGTGATGTCACAATTGACATTATTGGTTTTAAAATTACTGTCGTAGATGATGTCCGTGCCATCTTTGAGTTCAGAAGCGTCAATTTTACAGTTACGAAAAGATGGTCGAAATCAATTATGACATCATCAGTGATGTCACAATTGACATTATCGGTTTTAAAATTACTGTCGTAGATGATGTCCGTGCCATCCGTGAGTTCAGAAGCGTCAATTTTACAGTTTCGAAAAGATGGTCAAAATCAATTATGACATCATCAGTGATGTCACAATTGACATTATCGGTTTTAAAATTAGTGTCGTAGATGATGTCCGTTCCATCCGTGAGTTCAGAAGCGTCAATATTACAGTTTTGAAAAGATATCGAAATCAATTATGACATCATCAGTGATGTCACAATTGACAGTATCGGTTTTAAAATTACTGTCGTAGATGATGTCCGTGCCATCCGTGAGTTCAGAATCGTCAAATTTACAGTTTCGAAAAGATGGTTGAAATCAATTATGACATCATCAGTGATGTCACAATTGACATTATCGGTTTTAAAATTACTGTCGTAGATGATGTCCTTGCCATCTGTGCGTTCAGAAGCGTCAATTTTACAGTTTTGAAAAGATGGTTAAAATCAATTATGACATCATCAGTGATGTCACAATTGACATTATTGGTTTTAAAATTACTGTCGTCAATTTTACAGTTTTGAAAAGATGGTCAAAATCAATTATGACATCATCAGTGATGTCACAATTGACATTATCGGTTTTAATATTACTGTCGTAGATGATGTCTGTGCCATTCGTGAGTTCAGAAGCGTCAATTATACTGTTTTGAAAAGATGGTCGAAATCAATTATGACATCATCAGTGATGTCACAATTGACATTATCGGTTTTATAATTACTGTCGTAGATGATTTCCGTGCCATCCGTGAGTTCAGAAGCATCAATTTTACAGTTTTGAAAAGATGGTCAAAATCAATTATGACATCATCAGTGATGTCACAATTGACATTATCGGTTTTAAAATTACTGTCGTAGATGATGTCCGTGCCATTCGTGAGTTTAGAAGCGTCAATTTTACAGTTTTGAAAAGATGGTTGAAATCAATTATGACATCATCAGTGATGTCACAATTGACATTATTGGTTTTAAAATTACTGTCGTAGATGATGTCCGTGACATCCGTGAGTTTAGAACCGTCAAATTTACAGTTTTGAAAAGATGGTTAAAATCAATTATGACATCATCAGTGATGTCACAATTGACATTATCGGTTTTAAAATTACTGTCGTAGATGATGTCCGTGCCATCCGTGAGTTCAGAAGCGTCAATTTTACAGTTTCGAAAAGATGGTCAAAATCAATTATGACATAATCAGTGATGTCACAATTGACATAATCGGTTTTAAAATTACTGTCGTAGATGATGTCTGTGCCATTCGTGAGTTCAGAAGCGTCAATTTTACTGTTTTGAAAAGATGGTCAAAATCAATTATGACATCATCAGTGATGTCACAATTGACATTATCGGTTTTAAAATTACTGTCGTAGATGATGTCCGTGCCATCCGTGAGTTCAGAAGCGTCAATTTTACAGTTTCGAAAAGATGGTCAAAATCAATTATGACATCATCAGTGATGTCACAATTGACATTATCGGTTTTAAAATTAGTGTCGTAGATGATGTCCGTTCCATCCGTGAGTTCAGAAGCGTCAATTTTACAGTTTTGAAAAGATATCGAAATCAATTATGACATCATCAGTGATGTCACAATTGACATTATCGGTTTTAAAATGACTGTCGTAGATGATGTCCGTGCCATCCGTGAGTTCAGAATCGTCAAATTTACAGTTTCGAAAAGATGGTTGAAATCAATTATGACATCATCAGTGATGTCACAATTGACATTATCGGTTTTAAAATTACTGTCGTAGATGATGTCCTTGCCATCTGTGCGTTCAGAAGCGTCAATTTTACAGTTTTGAAAAGATGGTTAAAATCAATTATGACATCATCAGTGATGTCACAATTGACATTATTGGTTTTAAAATTACTGTCGTAGATGATGTCCGTGCCATCCGTGAGTTCAGAAGCGTCAATTTTACAGTTTTGAAAAGATGGTCAAAATCAATTATGACATCATCAGTGATGTCACAATTGACATTATCGGTTTTAATATTACTGTCGTAGATGATGTCTGTGCCATTCGTGAGTTCAGAAGCGTCAATTATACTGTTTTGAAAAGATGGTCGAAATCAATTATGACATCATCAGTGATGTCACAATTGACATTATCGGTTTTATAATTACTGTCGTAGATGATTTCCGTGCCATCCGTGAGTTCAGAAGCATCAATTTTACAGTTTTGAAAAGATGGTTGAAATCAATTATGACATCATCAGTGATGTCACAATTGACATTATTGGTTTTAGAATTACTGTCGTAGATGATGTCCGTGCCATCCGTGAGTTCAGAAGCGTCAATTTTACAGTTTTAAAAAGATATCGAAATCAATTATGACATCATCAGTGATGTCACAATTGACATTATCGGTTTTAAAATGACTGTCGTAGATGATGTCCGTGCCATCCGTGAGTTCAGAAGTGTCAATTTTACAGTTTCGAAAAGATGGTCAAAATCAATTATGACATCATCAGTGATGTCACAATTGACATTATCGGTTTTAAAATTACTGTCGTAGATGATGTCCGTGCCATCCGTGAGTTCAGAAGCGTCAATTTTACAGTTTCGAAAAGATGGTCAAAATCAATTATGACATAATCAGTGATGTCACAATTGACATAATCGGTTTTAAAATTACTGTCGTAGATGATGTCTGTGCCATTCGTGAGTTCAGAAGCGTCAATTTTACTGTTTTGAAAAGATGGTCGAAATCAATTATGACATCATCAGTGATGTCACAATTGACATTATCGGTTTTAAAATTACTGTCGTAGATGATGTCTGTGCCATTCGTGAGTTCAGAAGCGTAAATTTTACAGTTTTGAAAAGATGGTCGAAATCAATTATGACATCATCAGTGATGTCACAATTGACATTATCGGTTTTAAAATTACTGTCGTAGATGATGTCTGTGCCATTCGTGAGTTCAGAAGCGTAAATTTTACAGTTTTGAAAAGATGGTCGAAATCAATTATGACATCATCAGTGATGTCACAATTGACATTATCGGTTTTAAAATTACTGTCGTAGATGATGTCCGTGCCATTCGTGAGTTTAGAAGCGTCAATTTTACAGTTTTGAAAAGATGGTTGAAATCAATTATGACATCATCAGTGATGTCACAATTGACATTATCGGTTTTAAAATTACTGTCGTAGATCATGTCCGTGCCATCCGTGAGTTCAGAATCGTCAAATTTACAGTTTCGAAAAGTTGGTCGAAATCAATTATGACATCATCAGTGATGTCACAATTGACATTATCGGTTTTAAAATTACTGTCGTAGATGATGTCTGTGCCATTCGTGAGTTCAGAAGCGTAAACTTTACAGTTTTGAAAAGATGGTCGAAATCAATTATGACATCATCAGTGATGTCACAATTGACATTATCGGTTTTAAAATTACTGTCGTAGATGATGTCCGTGCCATTCGTGAGTTTAGAAGCGTCAATTTTACAGTTTTGAAAAGATGGTTGAAATCAATTATGACATCATCAGTGATGTCACAATTGACATTATCGGTTTTAAAATTACTGTCGTAGATCATGTCCGTGCCATCCGTGAGTTCAGAATCGTCAAATTTACAGTTTCGAAAAGTTGGTCGAAATCAATTATGTCACATCAGTGATGTCACAATTGACGTCACAGTGATGTCACATCAGTGATGTCACAATTGACATTATCGGTTTTAAAATTACTGTCGTAGATCATGTCCGTGCCATCCGTGAGTTCAGAATCGTCAAATTTACAGTTTCGAAAAGTTGGTCGAAATCAATTATGACATCATCAGTGATGTCACAATTGACATTATCGGTTTTAAAATTACTGTCGTAGATCATGTCCGTGCCATCCGTGAGTTCAGAAGCGTCAATTTTACAGTTTCGAAAAGATGGTCAAAATCAATTATGACATCATCAGTGATGTCACAATTGACATTATCGGTTTTAAAATTAATGTCGTAGATTATGTCCATGCCATCCGTGAGTTCAGAATCGTCAAATTTACAGTTTAGAAAAGATGGTTGAAATCAATTATGACATCATCAGTGATGTCACAATTGACATTATCGGTTTTAAAATTACTGTCGTAGATGATGTCCGTGCCATCCGTGAGTTCAGAAGCGTCAATTTTACAGTTTTGAAAAGATGGTTAAAATCAATTATGACATCATCAGTGATGTCACAATTGACATTATTGGTTTTAAAATTACTGTCGTAGATGATGTCCGTGCCATCCGTGAGTTCAGAAGCGTCAATTTTACAGTTTTGAAAAGATGGTTAAAATCAATTATGACATCATCAGTGATGTCACAATTGACATTATTGGTTTTAAAATTACTGTCGTAGATGATGTCCGTGCCATCCGTGAGTTCAGAAGCGTCAATTTTACAGTTTTGAAAAGATGGTTAAAATCAATTATGACATCATCAGTGATGTCACAATTGACATTATTGGTTTTAAAATTACTGTCGTAGATGATGTCCGTGCCATCCGTGAGTTCAGAAGCGTCAATTTTACAGTTACGAAAAGATGGTCGAAATCAATTATGACATCATCAGTGATGTCATTATTGAAATTATCGGTTTTAAAATTACTGTCGTAGATGATGTCCGTGCCATCCGTGAGTTCAGAAGTGTCAATTTTACAGTTTCGAAAAGATGGTCAAAATCAATTATGACATCATCAGTGATGTCACAATTGACATTATTGGTTTTAAAATTACTGTCGTAGATGATGTCTGTGCCATCCGTGAGTTCAGAAGCGTCACTTTTACAGTTTTGAAAAGATGGTTAAAATCAATTATGACATCATCAGTGATGTCACAATTGACATTACCGTTTTTAAAATTACTGTCGTAGATCATGTCCGTGCCATCCGTGAGTTTAGAAGCGTCAATTTTACAGTTACGAAAAGATGGTCGAAATCAATTATGACATCATCAGTGATGTCACAATTGACATTATCGGTTTTAAAATTACTGTCGTAGATGACGTCCGTGCCATCCGTGAGTTCAGAAGTGTCAATTTTACAGTTTCGAAAAGATGGTCAAAATCAATTATGACATCATCAGTGATGTCATTATTGAAATTATCGGTTTTAAAATTACTGTCGTAGATGATGTCCGTTCCATCCGTGAGTTCAGAAGCGTAAATTTTACAGTTTTGAAAAGATATCGAAATCAATTATGACATCATCAGTGATGTCACAATTGAAATTATCGGTTTTAAAATGACTGTCGTAGATGATGTCCGTGCCATCCGTGAGTTCAGAATCGTCAAATTTACAGTTTCGAAAAGATGGTTGAAATCAATTATGACATCATCAGTGATGTCACAATTGACATTATCGGTTTTATAATTACTGTCGTAGATGATGTCCTTGCCATCTGTGCGTTCAGAAGTCTCAATTTTACAGTTTTGAAAAGATGGTTAAAATCAATTATGACATCATCAGTGATGTCACAATTGACATTATTGGTTTTAAAATTACTGTCGTAGATGATGTCCGTGCCATTCGTGAGTTCAGAAGCGTCAATTATACTGTTTTGAAAAGATGGTCGAAATCAATTATGACATCATCAGTGATGTCACAATTGACATTATCGGTTTTATAATTACTGTCGTAGATGATTTCCGTGCCATCCGTGAGTTCAGAAGCATCAATTTTACAGTTTTGAAAAGATGGTTGAAATCAATTATGACATCATCAGTGATGTCACAATTGACATTATCGGTTTTAAAATTACTGTCGTAGATGATGTCTGTGCCATTCGTGAGTTCAGAAGCGTAAATTTTACAGTTTTGAAAAGATGGTCGAAATCAATTATGACATCATCAGTGATGTCACAATTGACATTATCGGTTTTAAAATTACTGTCGTAGATGATGTCCGTGCCATTCGTGAGTTTAGAAGCGTCAATTTTACAGTTTTGAAAAGATGGTTGAAATCAATTATGACATCATCAGTGATGTCACAATTGACATTATCGGTTTTAAAATTACTGTCGTAGATCATGTCCGTGCCATCCGTGAGTTCAGAATCGTCAAATTTACAGTTTCGAAAAGTTGGTCGAAATCAATTATGACATCATCAGTGATGTCACAATTGACATTATCGGTTTTAAAATTACTGTCGTAGATGATGTCTGTGCCATTCGTGAGTTCAGAAGCGTAAACTTTACAGTTTTGAAAAGATGGTCGAAATCAATTATGACATCATCAGTGATGTCACAATTGACATTATCGGTTTTAAAATTACTGTCGTAGATGATGTCCGTGCCATTCGTGAGTTTAGAAGCGTCAATTTTACAGTTTTGAAAAGATGGTTGAAATCAATTATGACATCATCAGTGATGTCACAATTGACATTATCGGTTTTAAAATTACTGTCGTAGATCATGTCCGTGCCATCCGTGAGTTCAGAATCGTCAAATTTACAGTTTCGAAAAGTTGGTCGAAATCAATTATGTCACATCAGTGATGTCACAATTGACGTCACAGTGATGTCACATCAGTGATGTCACAATTGACATTATCGGTTTTAAAATTACTGTCGTAGATCATGTCCGTGCCATCCGTGAGTTCAGAATCGTCAAATTTACAGTTTCGAAAAGTTGGTCGAAATCAATTATGACATCATCAGTGATGTCACAATTGACATTATCGGTTTTAAAATTACTGTCGTAGATCATGTCCGTGCCATCCGTGAGTTCAGAAGCGTCAATTTTACAGTTTCGAAAAGATGGTCAAAATCAATTATGACATCATCAGTGATGTCACAATTGACATTATCGGTTTTAAAATTAATGTCGTAGATTATGTCCATGCCATCCGTGAGTTCAGAATCGTCAAATTTACAGTTTAGAAAAGATGGTTGAAATCAATTATGACATCATCAGTGATGTCACAATTGACATTATCGGTTTTAAAATTACTGTCGTAGATGATGTCCGTGCCATCCGTGAGTTCAGAAGCGTCAATTTTACAGTTTTGAAAAGATGGTTAAAATCAATTATGACATCATCAGTGATGTCACAATTGACATTATTGGTTTTAAAATTACTGTCGTAGATGATGTCCGTGCCATCCGTGAGTTCAGAAGCGTCAATTTTACAGTTTTGAAAAGATGGTTAAAATCAATTATGACATCATCAGTGATGTCACAATTGACATTATTGGTTTTAAAATTACTGTCGTAGATGATGTCCGTGCCATCCGTGAGTTCAGAAGCGTCAATTTTACAGTTTTGAAAAGATGGTTAAAATCAATTATGACATCATCAGTGATGTCACAATTGACATTATTGGTTTTAAAATTACTGTCGTAGATGATGTCCGTGCCATCCGTGAGTTCAGAAGCGTCAATTTTACAGTTACGAAAAGATGGTCGAAATCAATTATGACATCATCAGTGATGTCATTATTGAAATTATCGGTTTTAAAATTACTGTCGTAGATGATGTCCGTGCCATCCGTGAGTTCAGAAGTGTCAATTTTACAGTTTCGAAAAGATGGTCAAAATCAATTATGACATCATCAGTGATGTCACAATTGACATTATTGGTTTTAAAATTACTGTCGTAGATGATGTCTGTGCCATCCGTGAGTTCAGAAGCGTCACTTTTACAGTTTTGAAAAGATGGTTAAAATCAATTATGACATCATCAGTGATGTCACAATTGACATTACCGTTTTTAAAATTACTGTCGTAGATCATGTCCGTGCCATCCGTGAGTTTAGAAGCGTCAATTTTACAGTTACGAAAAGATGGTCGAAATCAATTATGACATCATCAGTGATGTCACAATTGACATTATCGGTTTTAAAATTACTGTCGTAGATGACGTCCGTGCCATCCGTGAGTTCAGAAGTGTCAATTTTACAGTTTCGAAAAGATGGTCAAAATCAATTATGACATCATCAGTGATGTCATTATTGAAATTATCGGTTTTAAAATTACTGTCGTAGATGATGTCCGTTCCATCCGTGAGTTCAGAAGCGTAAATTTTACAGTTTTGAAAAGATATCGAAATCAATTATGACATCATCAGTGATGTCACAATTGAAATTATCGGTTTTAAAATGACTGTCGTAGATGATGTCCGTGCCATCCGTGAGTTCAGAATCGTCAAATTTACAGTTTCGAAAAGATGGTTGAAATCAATTATGACATCATCAGTGATGTCACAATTGACATTATCGGTTTTATAATTACTGTCGTAGATGATGTCCTTGCCATCTGTGCGTTCAGAAGTCTCAATTTTACAGTTTTGAAAAGATGGTTAAAATCAATTATGACATCATCAGTGATGTCACAATTGACATTATTGGTTTTAAAATTACTGTCGTAGATGATGTCCGTGCCATTCGTGAGTTCAGAAGCGTCAATTATACTGTTTTGAAAAGATGGTCGAAATCAATTATGACATCATCAGTGATGTCACAATTGACATTATCGGTTTTATAATTACTGTCGTAGATGATTTCCGTGCCATCCGTGAGTTCAGAAGCATCAATTTTACAGTTTTGAAAAGATGGTTGAAATCAATTATGACATCATCAGTGATGTCACAATTGACATTATCGGTTTTAAAATTACTGTCGTAGATGACGTCCGTGCCATCCGTGAGTTCAGAAGTGTCAATTTTACAGTTTCGAAAAGATGGTCAAAATCAATTATAACATCATCAGTGATGTCACAATTGACATTATCGGTTTTAAAATTACTGTCGTAGATGATGTCCGTTCCATCCGTGAGTTCAGAAGCGTAAATTTTACAGTTTTGAAAAGATATCGAAATCAATTATGACATCATCAGTGATGTCACAATTGAAATTATCGGTTTTAAAATGACTGTCGTAGATGATGTCCGTGCCATCCGTGAGTTCAGAATCGTCAAATTTACAGTTTCGAAAAGATGGTTGAAATCAATTATGACATCATCAGTGATGTCACAATTGACATTATCGGTTTTATAATTACTGTCGTAGATGATGTCCTTGCCATCCGTGAGTTCAGGAGCGTCAATTTTACAGTTTTGAAAAGATGGTCAAAATCAATTATGACATCATCAGTGATGTCACAATTGACATTATCGGTTTTAATATTACTGTCGTAGATGATGTCTGTGCCATTCGTGAGTTCAGAAGCGTCAATTATACTGTTTTGAAAAGATGGTCGAAATCAATTATGACATCATCAGTGATGTCACAATTGACATTATCGGTTTTATAATTACTGTCGTAGATGATTTCCGTGCCATCCGTGAGTTCAGAAGCATCAATTTTACAGTTTTGAAAAGATGGTTGAAATCAATTATGACATCATCAGTGATGTCACAATTAACATTATTGGTTTTAAAATTACTGTCGTAGATGATGTCCGTGCCATCCGTGAGTTCAGAAGTGTCAATTTTACAGTTTCGAAAAGATGGTCAAAATCAATTATGACATCATCAGTGATGTCACAATTGACATTATCGGTTTTAAAATTACTGTCGTAGATGATGTCCGTGCCATCCGTGAGTTCAGAAGCGTCAATTTTACAGTTTCGAAAAGATGGTCAAAATCAATTATGACATCATCAGTGATGTCACAATTGACATTATCGGTTTTAAAATGACTGTCGTAGATGATGTCCGTGCCATCCGTGAGTTCAGAATCGTCAAATTTACAGTTTCGAAAAGATGGTTGAAATCAATTATGACATCATCAGTGATGTCACAATTGACATTATCGGTTTTAAAATTACTGTCGTAGATAATGTCCTTGCCATCTGTGCGTTCAGAAGCGTCAATTTTACAGTTTTGAAAAGATGGTTAAAATCAATTATGACATCATCAGTGATGTCACAATTGACATTATTGGTTTTAAAATTACTGTCGTAGATGATGTCCGTGCCATCCGTGAGTTCAGAAGCGTCAATTTTACAGTTTTGAAAAGATGGTCAAAATCAATTATGACATCATCAGTGATGTCACAATTGACATTATCGGTTTTAATATTACTGTCGTAGATGATGTCTGTGCCATTCGTGAGTTCAGAAGCGTCAATTATACTGTTTTGAAAAGATGGTCGAAATCAATTATGACATCATCAGTGATGTCACAATTGACATTATCGGTTTTATAATTACTGTCGTAGATGATTTCCGTGCCATCCGTGAGTTCAGAATCGTCAAATTTACAGTTTTGAAAAGATGGTCAAAATCAATTATGACATCATCAGTGATGTCACAATTGACATTATCGGTTTTAATATTACTGTCGTAGATGATGTCTGTGCCATTCGTGAGTTCAGAAGCGTCAATTATACTGTTTTGAAAAGATGGTCGAAATCAATTATGACATCATCAGTGATGTCACAATTGACATTATCGGTTTTATAATTACTGTCGTAGATGATTTCCGTGCCATCCGTGAGTTCAGAAGCATCAATTTTACAGTTTTGAAAAGATGGTTGAAATCAATTATGACATCATCAGTGATGTCACAATTGACATTATTGGTTTTAAAATTACTGTCGTAGATGATGTCCGTGCCATCCGTGAGTTCAGATCCGTCAAATTTACAGTTTTGAAAAGATGGTCGAAATCAATTATGACATCATCAGTGATGTCACAATTGACATTATTGGTTTTAAAATTACTGTCGTAGATGATGTCTGTGCCATTCGTGAGTTCAGAAGCGTAAATTTTACAGTTTTGAAAAGATGGTCGAAATCAATTATGACATCGTCAGTGATGTCACAATTGACATTATCGGTTTTAAAATTACTGTCGTAGATGATGTCTGTGCCATTCGTGAGTTCAGAAGCGTAAATTTTACAGTTTTGAAAAGATGGTCGAAATCAATTATGACATCATCAGTGATGTCACAATTGACATTATCGGTTTTAAAATTACTGTCGTAGATGATGTCCGTGCCATTCGTGAGTTTAGAAGCGTCAATTTTACAGTTTTGAAAAGATGGTTGAAATCAATTATGACATCATCAGTGATGTCACAATTGACATTATCGGTTTTAAAATTACTGTTGTAGATCATGTCCGTGCCATCCGTGAGTTCAGAATCGTCAAATTTACATTTTCGAAAAGTTGGTCGAAATCAATTAGGACATCATCAGTGATGTCACAATTGACATTATCGGTTTTAAAATTACTGTCGTAGATGATGTCTGTGCCATTCGTGAGTTCAGAAGCGTAAACTTTACAGTTTTGAAAAGATGGTCGAAATCAATTATGACATCATCAGTGATGTCACAATTGACATTATCGGTTTTAAAATTACTGTCGTAGATCATGTCCGTGCCATCCGTGAGTTCAGAATCGTCAAATTTACAGTTTCGAAAAGTTGGTCGAAATCAATTATGACATCATCAGTGATGTCACAATTGACATTATCGGTTTTAAAATTACTGTCGTAGATCATGTCCGTGCCATCCGTGAGTTTAGAAGCGTCAATTTTACAGTTTCGAAAAGATGGTCAAAATCAATTATGACATCATCAGTGATGTCACAATTGACATTATCGGTTTTAAAATTAATGTCGTAGATTATGTCCATGCCATCCGTGAGTTCAGAATCGTCAAATTTACAGTTTCGAAAAGATGGTTGAAATCAATTATGACATCATCAGTGATGTCACAATTGACATTATCGGTTTTAAAATTACTGTCGTAGATGATGTCCGTGCCATCCGTGAGTTCAGAAGCGTCAATTTTACAGTTTTGAAAAGATGGTTAAAATCAATTATGACATCATCAGTGATGTCACAATTGACATTATTGGTTTTAAAATTACTGTCGTAGATGATGTCCGTGCCATCCGTGAGTTCAGAAGCGTCAATTTTACAGTTTTGAAAAGATGGTTAAAATCAATTATGACATCATCAGTGATGTCACAATTGACATTATTGGTTTTAAAATTACTGTCGTAGATGATGTCCGTGCCATCCGTGAGTTCAGAAGCGTCAATTTTACAGTTTTGAAAAGATGGTTAAAATCAATTATGACATCATCAGTGATGTCACAATTGACATTATTGGTTTTAAAATTACTGTCGTAGATGATGTCCGTGCCATCCGTGAGTTCAGAAGCGTCAATTTTACAGTTACGAAAAGATGGTCGAAATCAATTATGACATCATCAGTGATGTCATTATTGAAATTATCGGTTTTAAAATTACTGTCGTAGATGATGTCCGTGCCATCCGTGAGTTCAGAAGTGTCAATTTTACAGTTTCGAAAAGATGGTCAAAATCAATTATGACATCATCAGTGATGTCACAATTGACATTATTGGTTTTAAAATTACTGTCGTAGATGATGTCTGTGCCATCCGTGAGTTCAGAAGCGTCAATTTTACAGTTTTGAAAAGATGGTTAAAATCAATTATGACATCATCAGTGATGTCACAATTGACATTACCGTTTTTAAAATTACTGTCGTAGATCATGTCCGTGCCATCCGTGAGTTTAGAAGCGTCAATTTTACAGTTACGAAAAGATGGTCGAAATCAATTATGACATCATCAGTGATGTCACAATTGACATTATCGGTTTTAAAATTACTGTCGTAGATGACGTCCGTGCCATCCGTGAGTTCAGAAGTGTCAATTTTACAGTTTCGAAAAGATGGTCAAAATCAATTATAACATCATCAGTGATGTCACAATTGACATTATCGGTTTTAAAATTACTGTCGTAGATGATGTCCGTTCCATCCGTGAGTTCAGAAGCGTAAATTTTACAGTTTTGAAAAGATATCGAAATCAATTATGACATCATCAGTGATGTCACAATTGAAATTATCGGTTTTAAAATGACTGTCGTAGATGATGTCCGTGCCATCCGTGAGTTCAGAATCGTCAAATTTACAGTTTCGAAAAGATGGTTGAAATCAATTATGACATCATCAGTGATGTCACAATTGACATTATCGGTTTTATAATTACTGTCGTAGATGATGTCCTTGCCATCTGTGCGTTCAGAAGTCTCAATTTTACAGTTTTGAAAAGATGGTTAAAATCAATTATGACATCATCAGTGATGTCACAATTGACATTATTGGTTTTAAAATTACTGTCGTAGATGATGTCCGTGCCATCCGTGAGTTCAGAAGCGTCAATTTTACAGTTTTGAAAAGATGGTCAAAATCAATTATGACATCATCAGTGATGTCACAATTGACATTATCGGTTTTAATATTACTGTCGTAGATGATGTCTGTGCCATTCGTGAGTTCAGAAGCGTCAATTATACTGTTTTGAAAAGATGGTCGAAATCAATTATGACATCATCAGTGATGTCACAATTGACATTATCGGTTTTATAATTACTGTCGTAGATGATTTCCGTGCCATCCGTGAGTTCAGAAGCATCAATTTTACAGTTTTGAAAAGATGGTTGAAATCAATTATGACATCATCAGTGATGTCACAATTGACATTATTGGTTTTAAAATTACTGTCGTAGATGATGTCCGTGCCATCCGTGAGTTCAGAAGTGTCAATTTTACAGTTTCGAAAAGATGGTCAAAATCAATTATGACATCATCAGTGATGTCACAATTGACATTATCGGTTTTAAAATTACTGTCGTAGATGATGTCCGTGCCATCCGTGAGTTCAGAAGCGTCAATTTTACAGTTTCGAAAAGATGGTCAAAATCAATTATGACATCATCAGTGATGTCACAATTGACATTATCGGTTTTAAAATGACTGTCGTAGATGATGTCCGTGCCATCCGTGAGTTCAGAATCGTCAAATTTACAGTTTCGAAAAGATGGTTGAAATCAATTATGACATCATCAGTGATGTCACAATTGACATTATCGGTTTTAAAATTACTGTCGTAGATAATGTCCTTGCCATCTGTGCGTTCAGAAGCGTCAATTTTACAGTTTTGAAAAGATGGTTAAAATCAATTATGACATCATCAGTGATGTCACAATTGACATTATTGGTTTTAAAATTACTGTCGTAGATGATGTCCGTGCCATCCGTGAGTTCAGAAGCGTCAATTTTACAGTTTTGAAAAGATGGTCAAAATCAATTATGACATCATCAGTGATGTCACAATTGACATTATCGGTTTTAATATTACTGTCGTAGATGATGTCTGTGCCATTCGTGAGTTCAGAAGCGTCAATTATACTGTTTTGAAAAGATGGTCGAAATCAATTATGACATCATCAGTGATGTCACAATTGACATTATCGGTTTTATAATTACTGTCGTAGATGATTTCCGTGCCATCCGTGAGTTCAGAAGCATCAATTTTACAGTTTTGAAAAGATGGTTGAAATCAATTATGACATCATCAGTGATGTCACAATTGACATTATTGGTTTTAAAATTACTGTCGTAGATGATGTCCGTGCCATCCGTGAGTTTAGAACCGTCAAATTTACAGTTTTTAAAAGATGGTTAAAATCAATTATGACATCATCAGTGATGTCATTATTGAAATTATCGGTTTTAAAATTACTGTCGTAGATGATGTCCGTGCCATCCGTGAGTTCAGAAGTGTCAATTTTACAGTTTCGAAAAGATGGTCAAAATCAATTATGACATCATCAGTGATGTCACAATTGACATTATCGGTTTTAAAATTACTGTCGTAGATGATGTCTGTGCCATCCGTGAGTTCAGAAGCGTCAATTTTACAGTTTTGAAAAGATGGTTAAAATCAATTATGACATCATCAGTGATGTCACAATTGACATTATTGGTTTTAAAATTACTGTCGTAGATGATGTCCGTGCCATCCGTGAGTTCAGAAGCGTCAATTTTACAGTTTTGAAAAGATGGTTAAAATCAATTATGACATCATCAGTGATGTCACAATTGACATTATTGGTTTTAAAATTACTGTCGTAGATGATGTCCGTGCCATCTTTGAGTTCAGAAGCGTCAATTTTGCAGTTACAAAAAGATGGTCAAAATCAATTATGACATCATCAGTGATGTCATTATTGAAATTATCGGTTTTAAAATTACTGTCGTAGATGATGTCCGTGCCATCCGTGAGTTCAGAAAAGTCAATTTTACAGTTTCGAAAAGATGGTCAAAATCAATTATGACATCATCAGTGATGTCACAATTGACATTATCGGTTTTAAAATTACTTTCGTAGATGATGTCTGTGCCATCCGTGAGTTCAGAAGCGTCAATTTTACAGTTTTGAAAAGATGGTTAAAATCAATTATGACATCATCAGTGATGTCACAATTGACATTATCGGTTTTAAAATTACTGTCGTAGATGATGTCCGTGCCATCCGTGAGTTCAGAAGCGTCAATTTTACGGTTTTGAAAAGATGGTCAAAATCAATTATGACATCATCAGTGATGTCACAATTGACATTATCGGTTTTAATATTACTGTCGTAGATGATGTCTGTGCCATTCGTGAGTTCAGAAGCGTCAATTATACTGTTTTGAAAAGATGGTCGAAATCAATTATGACATCATCAGTGATGTCACAATTGACATTATCGGTTTTATAATTACTGTCGTAGATGATTTCCGTGCCATCCGTGAGTTCAGAAGCATCAATTTTACAGTTTTGAAAAGATGGTTGAAATCAATTATGACATCATCAGTGATGTCACAATTGACATTATTGGTTTTAAAATTACTGTCGTAGATGATGTCCGTGCCATCCGTGAGTTCAGAACCGTCAAATTTACAGTTTTGAAAAGATGGTTAAAATCAATTATGACATCATCAGTGATGTCACAATTGACATTATTGGTTTTAAAATTACTGTCGTAGATGATGTCCGTGCCATCCGTGAGTTCAGAAGTGTCAATTTTACAGTTTAGAAAAGATGGTTAAAATCAATTATGACATCATCAGTGATGTCACAATTGACATTATTGGTTTTAAAATTACTGTCGTAGATTATGTCTGTGCCATCTTTGAGTTCAGAAGCGTCAATTTTACAGTTACAAAAAGATGGTCAAAATCAATTATGACATCATCAGTGATGTCATTATTGAAATTATCGGTTTTAAAATTACTGTCGTAGATGATGTCCGTGCCATCCGTGAGTTCAGAAGCGTCAATTTTACAGTTTTGAAAAGATGGTCAAAATCAATTATGACATCATCAGTGATGTCACAATTGACATTATCGGTTTTAATATTACTGTCGTAGATGATGTCTGTGCCATTCGTGAGTTCAGAAGCGTCAATTATACTGTTTTGAAAAGATGGTCGAAATCAATTATGACATCATCAGTGATGTCACAATTGACATTATCGGTTTTATAATTACTGTCGTAGATGATTTCCGTGCCATCCGTGAGTTCAGAAGCATCAATTTTACAGTTTTGAAAAGATGGTTGAAATCAATTATGACATCATCAGTGATGTCACAATTGACATTATTGGTTTTAAAATTACTGTCGTAGATGATGTCCGTGCCATCCGTGAGTTCAGAAGCGTCAATTTTACAGTTTTAAAAAGATATCGAAATCAATTATGACATCATCAGTGATGTCACAATTGACATTATCGGTTTTAAAATGACTGTCGTAGATGATGTCCGTGCCATCCGTGAGTTCAGAAGTGTCAATTTTACAGTTTCGAAAAGATGGTCAAAATCAATTATGACATCATCAGTGATGTCACAATTGACATTATCGGTTTTAAAATTACTGTCGTAGATGATGTCCGTGCCATCCGTGAGTTCAGAAGCGTCAATTTTACAGTTTCGAAAAGATGGTCAAAATCAATTATGACATAATCAGTGATGTCACAATTGACATAATCGGTTTTAAAATTACTGTCGTAGATGATGTCTGTGCCATTCGTGAGTTCAGAAGCGTCAATTTTACTGTTTTGAAAAGATGGTCGAAATCAATTATGACATCATCAGTGATGTCACAATTGACATTATCGGTTTTAAAATTACTGTCGTAGATGATGTCTGTGCCATTCGTGAGTTCAGAAGCGTAAATTTTACAGTTTTGAAAAGATGGTCGAAATCAATTATGACATCATCAGTGATGTCACAATTGACATTATCGGTTTTAAAATTACTGTCGTAGATGATGTCTGTGCCATTCGTGAGTTCAGAAGCGTAAATTTTACAGTTTTGAAAAGATGGTCGAAATCAATTATGACATCATCAGTGATGTCACAATTGACATTATCGGTTTTAAAATTACTGTCGTAGATGATGTCCGTGCCATTCGTGAGTTTAGAAGCGTCAATTTTACAGTTTTGAAAAGATGGTTGAAATCAATTATGACATCATCAGTGATGTCACAATTGACATTATCGGTTTTAAAATTACTGTCGTAGATCATGTCCGTGCCATCCGTGAGTTCAGAATCGTCAAATTTACAGTTTCGAAAAGTTGGTCGAAATCAATTATGACATCATCAGTGATGTCACAATTGACATTATCGGTTTTAAAATTACTGTCGTAGATGATGTCTGTGCCATTCGTGAGTTCAGAAGCGTAAACTTTACAGTTTTGAAAAGATGGTCGAAATCAATTATGACATCATCAGTGATGTCACAATTGACATTATCGGTTTTAAAATTACTGTCGTAGATGATGTCCGTGCCATTCGTGAGTTTAGAAGCGTCAATTTTACAGTTTTGAAAAGATGGTTGAAATCAATTATGACATCATCAGTGATGTCACAATTGACATTATCGGTTTTAAAATTACTGTCGTAGATCATGTCCGTGCCATCCGTGAGTTCAGAATCGTCAAATTTACAGTTTCGAAAAGTTGGTCGAAATCAATTATGTCACATCAGTGATGTCACAATTGACGTCACAGTGATGTCACATCAGTGATGTCACAATTGACATTATCGGTTTTAAAATTACTGTCGTAGATCATGTCCGTGCCATCCGTGAGTTCAGAATCGTCAAATTTACAGTTTCGAAAAGTTGGTCGAAATCAATTATGACATCATCAGTGATGTCACAATTGACATTATCGGTTTTAAAATTACTGTCGTAGATCATGTCCGTGCCATCCGTGAGTTCAGAAGCGTCAATTTTACAGTTTCGAAAAGATGGTCAAAATCAATTATGACATCATCAGTGATGTCACAATTGACATTATCGGTTTTAAAATTAATGTCGTAGATTATGTCCATGCCATCCGTGAGTTCAGAATCGTCAAATTTACAGTTTAGAAAAGATGGTTGAAATCAATTATGACATCATCAGTGATGTCACAATTGACATTATCGGTTTTAAAATTACTGTCGTAGATGATGTCCGTGCCATCCGTGAGTTCAGAAGCGTCAATTTTACAGTTTTGAAAAGATGGTTAAAATCAATTATGACATCATCAGTGATGTCACAATTGACATTATTGGTTTTAAAATTACTGTCGTAGATGATGTCCGTGCCATCCGTGAGTTCAGAAGCGTCAATTTTACAGTTTTGAAAAGATGGTTAAAATCAATTATGACATCATCAGTGATGTCACAATTGACATTATTGGTTTTAAAATTACTGTCGTAGATGATGTCCGTGCCATCCGTGAGTTCAGAAGCGTCAATTTTACAGTTTTGAAAAGATGGTTAAAATCAATTATGACATCATCAGTGATGTCACAATTGACATTATTGGTTTTAAAATTACTGTCGTAGATGATGTCCGTGCCATCCGTGAGTTCAGAAGCGTCAATTTTACAGTTACGAAAAGATGGTCGAAATCAATTATGACATCATCAGTGATGTCATTATTGAAATTATCGGTTTTAAAATTACTGTCGTAGATGATGTCCGTGCCATCCGTGAGTTCAGAAGTGTCAATTTTACAGTTTCGAAAAGATGGTCAAAATCAATTATGACATCATCAGTGATGTCACAATTGACATTATTGGTTTTAAAATTACTGTCGTAGATGATGTCTGTGCCATCCGTGAGTTCAGAAGCGTCACTTTTACAGTTTTGAAAAGATGGTTAAAATCAATTATGACATCATCAGTGATGTCACAATTGACATTACCGTTTTTAAAATTACTGTCGTAGATCATGTCCGTGCCATCCGTGAGTTTAGAAGCGTCAATTTTACAGTTACGAAAAGATGGTCGAAATCAATTATGACATCATCAGTGATGTCACAATTGACATTATCGGTTTTAAAATTACTGTCGTAGATGACGTCCGTGCCATCCGTGAGTTCAGAAGTGTCAATTTTACAGTTTCGAAAAGATGGTCAAAATCAATTATGACATCATCAGTGATGTCATTATTGAAATTATCGGTTTTAAAATTACTGTCGTAGATGATGTCCGTTCCATCCGTGAGTTCAGAAGCGTAAATTTTACAGTTTTGAAAAGATATCGAAATCAATTATGACATCATCAGTGATGTCACAATTGAAATTATCGGTTTTAAAATGACTGTCGTAGATGATGTCCGTGCCATCCGTGAGTTCAGAATCGTCAAATTTACAGTTTCGAAAAGATGGTTGAAATCAATTATGACATCATCAGTGATGTCACAATTGACATTATCGGTTTTATAATTACTGTCGTAGATGATGTCCTTGCCATCTGTGCGTTCAGAAGTCTCAATTTTACAGTTTTGAAAAGATGGTTAAAATCAATTATGACATCATCAGTGATGTCACAATTGACATTATTGGTTTTAAAATTACTGTCGTAGATGATGTCCGTGCCATTCGTGAGTTCAGAAGCGTCAATTATACTGTTTTGAAAAGATGGTCGAAATCAATTATGACATCATCAGTGATGTCACAATTGACATTATCGGTTTTATAATTACTGTCGTAGATGATTTCCGTGCCATCCGTGAGTTCAGAAGCATCAATTTTACAGTTTTGAAAAGATGGTTGAAATCAATTATGACATCATCAGTGATGTCACAATTGACATTATCGGTTTTAAAATTACTGTCGTAGATGATGTCCGTTCCATCCGTGAGTTCAGAAGCGTAAATTTTACAGTTTTGAAAAGATATCGAAATCAATTATGACATCATCAGTGATGTCACAATTGAAATTATCGGTTTTAAAATGACTGTCGTAGATGATGTCCGTGCCATCCGTGAGTTCAGAATCGTCAAATTTACAGTTTCGAAAAGATGGTTGAAATCAATTATGACATCATCAGTGATGTCACAATTGACATTATCGGTTTTATAATTACTGTCGTAGATGATGTCCTTGCCATCCGTGAGTTCAGGAGCGTCAATTTTACAGTTTTGAAAAGATGGTCAAAATCAATTATGACATCATCAGTGATGTCACAATTGACATTATCGGTTTTAATATTACTGTCGTAGATGATGTCTGTGCCATTCGTGAGTTCAGAAGCGTCAATTATACTGTTTTGAAAAGATGGTCGAAATCAATTATGACATCATCAGTGATGTCACAATTGACATTATCGGTTTTATAATTACTGTCGTAGATGATTTCCGTGCCATCCGTGAGTTCAGAAGCATCAATTTTACAGTTTTGAAAAGATGGTTGAAATCAATTATGACATCATCAGTGATGTCACAATTAACATTATTGGTTTTAAAATTACTGTCGTAGATGATGTCCGTGCCATCCGTGAGTTCAGAAGTGTCAATTTTACAGTTTCGAAAAGATGGTCAAAATCAATTATGACATCATCAGTGATGTCACAATTGACATTATCGGTTTTAAAATTACTGTCGTAGATGATGTCCGTGCCATCCGTGAGTTCAGAAGCGTCAATTTTACAGTTTCGAAAAGATGGTCAAAATCAATTATGACATCATCAGTGATGTCACAATTGACATTATCGGTTTTAAAATGACTGTCGTAGATGATGTCCGTGCCATCCGTGAGTTCAGAATCGTCAAATTTACAGTTTCGAAAAGATGGTTGAAATCAATTATGACATCATCAGTGATGTCACAATTGACATTATCGGTTTTAAAATTACTGTCGTAGATAATGTCCTTGCCATCTGTGCGTTCAGAAGCGTCAATTTTACAGTTTTGAAAAGATGGTTAAAATCAATTATGACATCATCAGTGATGTCACAATTGACATTATTGGTTTTAAAATTACTGTCGTAGATGATGTCCGTGCCATCCGTGAGTTCAGAAGCGTCAATTTTACAGTTTTGAAAAGATGGTCAAAATCAATTATGACATCATCAGTGATGTCACAATTGACATTATCGGTTTTAATATTACTGTCGTAGATGATGTCTGTGCCATTCGTGAGTTCAGAAGCGTCAATTATACTGTTTTGAAAAGATGGTCGAAATCAATTATGACATCATCAGTGATGTCACAATTGACATTATCGGTTTTATAATTACTGTCGTAGATGATTTCCGTGCCATCCGTGAGTTCAGAATCGTCAAATTTACAGTTTTGAAAAGATGGTCAAAATCAATTATGACATCATCAGTGATGTCACAATTGACATTATCGGTTTTAATATTACTGTCGTAGATGATGTCTGTGCCATTCGTGAGTTCAGAAGCGTCAATTATACTGTTTTGAAAAGATGGTCGAAATCAATTATGACATCATCAGTGATGTCACAATTGACATTATCGGTTTTATAATTACTGTCGTAGATGATTTCCGTGCCATCCGTGAGTTCAGAAGCATCAATTTTACAGTTTTGAAAAGATGGTTGAAATCAATTATGACATCATCAGTGATGTCACAATTGACATTATTGGTTTTAAAATTACTGTCGTAGATGATGTCCGTGCCATCCGTGAGTTCAGATCCGTCAAATTTACAGTTTTGAAAAGATGGTCGAAATCAATTATGACATCATCAGTGATGTCACAATTGACATTATTGGTTTTAAAATTACTGTCGTAGATGATGTCTGTGCCATTCGTGAGTTCAGAAGCGTAAATTTTACAGTTTTGAAAAGATGGTCGAAATCAATTATGACATCATCAGTGATGTCACAATTGACATTATCGGTTTTAAAATTACTGTCGTAGATGATGTCTGTGCCATTCGTGAGTTCAGAAGCGTAAATTTTACAGTTTTGAAAAGATGGTCGAAATCAATTATGACATCATCAGTGATGTCACAATTGACATTATCGGTTTTAAAATTACTGTCGTAGATGATGTCCGTGCCATTCGTGAGTTTAGAAGCGTCAATTTTACAGTTTTGAAAAGATGGTTGAAATCAATTATGACATCATCAGTGATGTCACAATTGACATTATCGGTTTTAAAATTACTGTTGTAGATCATGTCCGTGCCATCCGTGAGTTCAGAATCGTCAAATTTACATTTTCGAAAAGTTGGTCGAAATCAATTAGGACATCATCAGTGATGTCACAATTGACATTATCGGTTTTAAAATTACTGTCGTAGATGATGTCTGTGCCATTCGTGAGTTCAGAAGCGTAAACTTTACAGTTTTGAAAAGATGGTCGAAATCAATTATGACATCATCAGTGATGTCACAATTGACATTATCGGTTTTAAAATTACTGTCGTAGATCATGTCCGTGCCATCCGTGAGTTCAGAATCGTCAAATTTACAGTTTCGAAAAGTTGGTCGAAATCAATTATGACATCATCAGTGATGTCACAATTGACATTATCGGTTTTAAAATTACTGTCGTAGATCATGTCCGTGCCATCCGTGAGTTTAGAAGCGTCAATTTTACAGTTTCGAAAAGATGGTCAAAATCAATTATGACATCATCAGTGATGTCACAATTGACATTATCGGTTTTAAAATTAATGTCGTAGATTATGTCCATGCCATCCGTGAGTTCAGAATCGTCAAATTTACAGTTTCGAAAAGATGGTTGAAATCAATTATGACATCATCAGTGATGTCACAATTGACATTATCGGTTTTAAAATTACTGTCGTAGATGATGTCCGTGCCATCCGTGAGTTCAGAAGCGTCAATTTTACAGTTTTGAAAAGATGGTTAAAATCAATTATGACATCATCAGTGATGTCACAATTGACATTATTGGTTTTAAAATTACTGTCGTAGATGATGTCCGTGCCATCCGTGAGTTCAGAAGCGTCAATTTTACAGTTTTGAAAAGATGGTTAAAATCAATTATGACATCATCAGTGATGTCACAATTGACATTATTGGTTTTAAAATTACTGTCGTAGATGATGTCCGTGCCATCCGTGAGTTCAGAAGCGTCAATTTTACAGTTTTGAAAAGATGGTTAAAATCAATTATGACATCATCAGTGATGTCACAATTGACATTATTGGTTTTAAAATTACTGTCGTAGATGATGTCCGTGCCATCCGTGAGTTCAGAAGCGTCAATTTTACAGTTACGAAAAGATGGTCGAAATCAATTATGACATCATCAGTGATGTCATTATTGAAATTATCGGTTTTAAAATTACTGTCGTAGATGATGTCCGTGCCATCCGTGAGTTCAGAAGTGTCAATTTTACAGTTTCGAAAAGATGGTCAAAATCAATTATGACATCATCAGTGATGTCACAATTGACATTATTGGTTTTAAAATTACTGTCGTAGATGATGTCTGTGCCATCCGTGAGTTCAGAAGCGTCAATTTTACAGTTTTGAAAAGATGGTTAAAATCAATTATGACATCATCAGTGATGTCACAATTGACATTACCGTTTTTAAAATTACTGTCGTAGATCATGTCCGTGCCATCCGTGAGTTTAGAAGCGTCAATTTTACAGTTACGAAAAGATGGTCGAAATCAATTATGACATCATCAGTGATGTCACAATTGACATTATCGGTTTTAAAATTACTGTCGTAGATGACGTCCGTGCCATCCGTGAGTTCAGAAGTGTCAATTTTACAGTTTCGAAAAGATGGTCAAAATCAATTATAACATCATCAGTGATGTCACAATTGACATTATCGGTTTTAAAATTACTGTCGTAGATGATGTCCGTTCCATCCGTGAGTTCAGAAGCGTAAATTTTACAGTTTTGAAAAGATATCGAAATCAATTATGACATCATCAGTGATGTCACAATTGAAATTATCGGTTTTAAAATGACTGTCGTAGATGATGTCCGTGCCATCCGTGAGTTCAGAATCGTCAAATTTACAGTTTCGAAAAGATGGTTGAAATCAATTATGACATCATCAGTGATGTCACAATTGACATTATCGGTTTTATAATTACTGTCGTAGATGATGTCCTTGCCATCTGTGCGTTCAGAAGTCTCAATTTTACAGTTTTGAAAAGATGGTTAAAATCAATTATGACATCATCAGTGATGTCACAATTGACATTATTGGTTTTAAAATTACTGTCGTAGATGATGTCCGTGCCATCCGTGAGTTCAGAAGCGTCAATTTTACAGTTTTGAAAAGATGGTCAAAATCAATTATGACATCATCAGTGATGTCACAATTGACATTATCGGTTTTAATATTACTGTCGTAGATGATGTCTGTGCCATTCGTGAGTTCAGAAGCGTCAATTATACTGTTTTGAAAAGATGGTCGAAATCAATTATGACATCATCAGTGATGTCACAATTGACATTATCGGTTTTATAATTACTGTCGTAGATGATTTCCGTGCCATCCGTGAGTTCAGAAGCATCAATTTTACAGTTTTGAAAAGATGGTTGAAATCAATTATGACATCATCAGTGATGTCACAATTGACATTATTGGTTTTAAAATTACTGTCGTAGATGATGTCCGTGCCATCCGTGAGTTCAGAAGTGTCAATTTTACAGTTTCGAAAAGATGGTCAAAATCAATTATGACATCATCAGTGATGTCACAATTGACATTATCGGTTTTAAAATTACTGTCGTAGATGATGTCCGTGCCATCCGTGAGTTCAGAAGCGTCAATTTTACAGTTTCGAAAAGATGGTCAAAATCAATTATGACATCATCAGTGATGTCACAATTGACATTATCGGTTTTAAAATGACTGTCGTAGATGATGTCCGTGCCATCCGTGAGTTCAGAATCGTCAAATTTACAGTTTCGAAAAGATGGTTGAAATCAATTATGACATCATCAGTGATGTCACAATTGACATTATCGGTTTTAAAATTACTGTCGTAGATAATGTCCTTGCCATCTGTGCGTTCAGAAGCGTCAATTTTACAGTTTTGAAAAGATGGTTAAAATCAATTATGACATCATCAGTGATGTCACAATTGACATTATTGGTTTTAAAATTACTGTCGTAGATGATGTCCGTGCCATCCGTGAGTTCAGAAGCGTCAATTTTACAGTTTTGAAAAGATGGTCAAAATCAATTATGACATCATCAGTGATGTCACAATTGACATTATCGGTTTTAATATTACTGTCGTAGATGATGTCTGTGCCATTCGTGAGTTCAGAAGCGTCAATTATACTGTTTTGAAAAGATGGTCGAAATCAATTATGACATCATCAGTGATGTCACAATTGACATTATCGGTTTTATAATTACTGTCGTAGATGATTTCCGTGCCATCCGTGAGTTCAGAAGCATCAATTTTACAGTTTTGAAAAGATGGTTGAAATCAATTATGACATCATCAGTGATGTCACAATTGACATTATTGGTTTTAAAATTACTGTCGTAGATGATGTCCGTGCCATCCGTGAGTTTAGAACCGTCAAATTTACAGTTTTTAAAAGATGGTTAAAATCAATTATGACATCATCAGTGATGTCATTATTGAAATTATCGGTTTTAAAATTACTGTCGTAGATGATGTCCGTGCCATCCGTGAGTTCAGAAGTGTCAATTTTACAGTTTCGAAAAGATGGTCAAAATCAATTATGACATCATCAGTGATGTCACAATTGACATTATCGGTTTTAAAATTACTGTCGTAGATGATGTCTGTGCCATCCGTGAGTTCAGAAGCGTCAATTTTACAGTTTTGAAAAGATGGTTAAAATCAATTATGACATCATCAGTGATGTCACAATTGACATTATTGGTTTTAAAATTACTGTCGTAGATGATGTCCGTGCCATCCGTGAGTTCAGAAGCGTCAATTTTACAGTTTTGAAAAGATGGTTAAAATCAATTATGACATCATCAGTGATGTCACAATTGACATTATTGGTTTTAAAATTACTGTCGTAGATGATGTCCGTGCCATCTTTGAGTTCAGAAGCGTCAATTTTGCAGTTACAAAAAGATGGTCAAAATCAATTATGACATCATCAGTGATGTCATTATTGAAATTATCGGTTTTAAAATTACTGTCGTAGATGATGTCCGTGCCATCCGTGAGTTCAGAAAAGTCAATTTTACAGTTTCGAAAAGATGGTCAAAATCAATTATGACATCATCAGTGATGTCACAATTGACATTATCGGTTTTAAAATTACTTTCGTAGATGATGTCTGTGCCATCCGTGAGTTCAGAAGCGTCAATTTTACAGTTTTGAAAAGATGGTTAAAATCAATTATGACATCATCAGTGATGTCACAATTGACATTATCGGTTTTAAAATTACTGTCGTAGATGATGTCCGTGCCATCCGTGAGTTCAGAAGCGTCAATTTTACGGTTTTGAAAAGATGGTCAAAATCAATTATGACATCATCAGTGATGTCACAATTGACATTATCGGTTTTAATATTACTGTCGTAGATGATGTCTGTGCCATTCGTGAGTTCAGAAGCGTCAATTATACTGTTTTGAAAAGATGGTCGAAATCAATTATGACATCATCAGTGATGTCACAATTGACATTATCGGTTTTATAATTACTGTCGTAGATGATTTCCGTGCCATCCGTGAGTTCAGAAGCATCAATTTTACAGTTTTGAAAAGATGGTTGAAATCAATTATGACATCATCAGTGATGTCACAATTGACATTATTGGTTTTAAAATTACTGTCGTAGATGATGTCCGTGCCATCCGTGAGTTCAGAACCGTCAAATTTACAGTTTTGAAAAGATGGTTAAAATCAATTATGACATCATCAGTGATGTCACAATTGACATTATTGGTTTTAAAATTACTGTCGTAGATGATGTCCGTGCCATCCGTGAGTTCAGAAGTGTCAATTTTACAGTTTAGAAAAGATGGTTAAAATCAATTATGACATCATCAGTGATGTCACAATTGACATTATTGGTTTTAAAATTACTGTCGTAGATTATGTCTGTGCCATCTTTGAGTTCAGAAGCGTCAATTTTACAGTTACAAAAAGATGGTCAAAATCAATTATGACATCATCAGTGATGTCATTATTGAAATTATCGGTTTTAAAATTACTGTCGTAGATGATGTCCGTGCCATCCGTGAGTTCAGAAGTGTCAATTTTACAGTTTCGAAAAGATGGTCAAAATCAATTATGACATCATCAGTGATGTCACAATTGACATTATCGGTTTTAAAATTACTGTCGTAGATGATGTCTGTGCCATCCGTGAGTTCAGAAGCGTCAATTTTACAGTTTTGAAAAGATGGTCGAAATCAATTATGACATCATCAGTGATGTCACAATTGACATTATCGGTTTTAAAATTACTGTCGTAGATGATGTCCGTGCCATCCGTGAGTTCAGAAGCATCAATTTTACAGTTTTGAAAAGATGGTTGAAATCAATTATGACATCATCAGTGATGTCACAATTGACATTATCGGTTTTAAAATTACTGTCGTAGATGATGTCTGTGCCATCTTTGAGTTCAGAAGCGTCAATTTTACAGTTACAAAAAGATGGTCAAAATCAATTATGACATCATCAGTGATGTCATTATTGAAATTATCGGTTTTAAAATTACTGTCGTAGATGATGTCCGTGCCATCCGTGAGTTCAGAAGTGTCAATTTTACAGTTAGAAAAGATGGTCAAAATCAATTATGACATCATCAGTGATGTCACAATTGACATTATCGGTTTTAAAATTACTGTCGTAGATGATGTCTGTGCCATCCGTGAGTTCAGAAGCGTCAATTTTACAGTTTTGAAAAGATGGTCGAAATCAATTATGACATCATCAGTGATGTCACAATTGACATTATCGGTTTTAAAATTACTGTCATAGATGATGTCCGTGCCATCCGTGAGTTCAGAAGCGTCAATTTGACAGTTTCGAAAAGATGGTCAAAATCAATTATGACATCATCACTGATGTCACAATTGACATTATTGGTTTTAAAATTACTGTCGTAGATGATGTCCGTGCCATCCGTGAGTTCAGAAGCATCAATTTTACAGTTTTGAAAAGATGGTTGAAATCAATTATGACATCATCAGTGATGTCACAATTGACATTATCGGTTTTAAAATTACTGTCGTAGATGATGTCTGTGCCATTCGTGAGTTCAGAAGCGTCAATTTTACTGTTTTGAAAAGATGGTCGAAATCAATTATGACATCATCAGTGATGTCACAATTGACATTATCGGTTTTAATATTACTGTCGTAGATGATGTCTGTGCCATTCGTGAGTTCAGAAGCGTCAATTATACTGTTTTGAAAAGATGGTTGAAATCAATTATGACATCATCAGTGATGTCACAATTGACATTATCGGTTTTATAATTACTGTCGTAGATGATTTCCGTGCCATCCGTGAGTTCAGATGCATCAATTTTACAGTTTTGAAAAGATGGTCGAAATCAATTATGACATCATCAGTGATGTCACAATTGACATTATTGGTTTTAAAATTACTGTCGTAGATGATGTCCGTGCCATCCGTGAGTTCAGAACCGTCAAATTTACAGTTTTGAAAAGATGGTTAAAATCAATTATGACATCATCAGTGATGTCACAATTGACATTATTGGTTTTAAAATTACTGTCGTAGATTATGTCTGTGCCATCTTTGAGTTCAGAAGCGTCAATTTTACAGTTACAAAAAGATGGTCAAAATCAATTATGACATCATCAGTGATGTCACAATTGACATTATCGGTTTTAAAATTACTGTCGTAGATGATGTCCGTGCCATCCGTGAGTTCAGAAGTGTCAATTTTACAGTTTCGAAAAGATGGTCAAAATCAATTATGACATCATCAGTGATGTCACAATTGACATTATCGGTTTTAAAATTACTGTCGTAGATGATGTCCGTGCCATCCGTGAGTTCAGAAGCGTCAATTTTACAGTTTCGAAAAGATGGTCAAAATCAATTATGACATCATCAGTGATGTCACAATTGACATTATCGGTTTTAAAATTAGTGTCGTAGATGATGTCCGTTCCATCCGTGAGTTCAGAAGCGTCAATTTTACAGTTTTGAAAAGATATCGAAATCAATTATGACATCATCAGTGATGTCACAATTGACATTATCGGTTTTAAAATGACTGTCGTAGATGATGTCCGTGCCATCCGTGAGTTCAGAATCGTCAAATTTACAGTTTCGAAAAGATGGTTGAAATCAATTATGACATCATCAGTGATGTCACAATTGACATTATCGGTTTTAAAATTAGTGTCGTAGATGATGTCCTTGCCATCTGTGCGTTCAGAAGCGTAAATTTTACAGTTTTGAAAAGATGGTTAAAATCAATTATGACATCATCAGTGATGTCACAATTGACATTATTGGTTTTAAAATTACTGTCGTAGATGATGTCCGTGCCATCCGTGAGTTCAGAAGCGTCAATTTTACAGTTTTGAAAAGATGGTCAAAATCAATTATGACATCATCAGTGATGTCACAATTGACATTATCGGTTTTAATATTACTGTCGTAGATGATGTCTGTGCCATTCGTGAGTTCAGAAGCGTCAATTATACTGTTTTGAAAAGATGGTCGAAATCAATTATGACATCATCAGTGATGTCACAATTGACATTATCGGTTTTATAATTACTGTCGTAGATGATTTCCGTGCCATCCGTGAGTTCAGAAGCATCAATTTTACAGTTTTGAAAAGATGGTTGAAATCAATTATGACATCATCAGTGATGTCACAATTGACATTATTGGTTTTAAAATTACTGTCGTAGATGATGTCCGTGCCATCCGTGAGTTTAGAACCGTCAAATTTACAGTTTTTAAAAGATGGTTAAAATCAATTATGACATCATCAGTGATGTCATTATTGAAATTATCGGTTTTAAAATTACTGTCGTAGATGATGTCCGTGCCATCCCTGAGTTCAGAAGTGTCAATTTTACAGTTTCGAAAAGATGGTCAAAATCAATTATGACATCATCAGTGATGTCACAATTGACATTATCGGTTTTAAAATTACTGTCGTAGATGATGTCTGTGCCATCCGTGAGTTCAGAAGCGTCAATTTTACAGTTTTGAAAAGATGGTTAAAATCAATTATGACATCATCAGTGATGTCACAATTGACATTATCGGTTTTAAAATTACTGTCGTAGATGATGTCCGTGCCATCCGTGAGTTCAGAAGCGTCAATTTTACGGTTTTGAAAAGATGGTCAAAATCAATTATGACATCATCAGTGATGTCACAATTGACATTATCGGTTTTAATATTACTGTCGTAGATGATGTCTGTGCCATTCGTGAGTTCAGAAGCGTCAATTTTACTGTTTTGAAAAGATGGTCGAAATCAATTATGACATCATCAGAGATGTCACAATTGACATTATCGGTTGTAATATTACTGTCGTAGATGATGTCTGTGCCATTCGTGAGTTCAGAAGCGTCAATTATACTGTTTTGAAAAGATGGTCGAAATCAATTATGACATCATCAGTGATGTCACAATTGACATTATCGGTTTTATAATTACTGTCGTAGATGATTTCCGTGCCATCCGTGAGTTCAGAAGCATCAATTGTACAGTTTTGAAAAGATGGTTGAAATCAATTATGACATCATCAGTGATGTCACAATTGACATTATTGGTTTTAAAATTACTGTCGTAGATGATGTCCGTGCCATCCGTGAGTTCAGATCCGTCAAATTTACAGTTTTGAAAAGATGGTGAAAATCAATTATGACATCATCAGTGATGTCACAATTGACATTATTGGTTTTAAAATTACTGTCGTAGATGATGTCCGTGCCATCCGTGAGTTCAAAAGCGTCAATTTTACAGTTTTGAAAAGATGGTTAAAATCAATTATGACATCATCAGTGATGTCACAATTGACATTATTGGTTTTAAAATTACTGTCGTAGATTATGTCTGTGCCATCTTTGAGTTCAGAAGCGTCAATTTTACAGTTACAAAAAGATGGTCAAAATCAATTATGACATCATCAGTGATGTCATTATTGAAATTATCGGTTTTAAAATTACTGTCGTAGATGATGTCCGTGCCATCCGTGAGTTCAGAAGTGTCAATTTTACAGTTTCGAAAAGATGGTCAAAATCAATTATGACATCATCAGTGATGTCACAATTGACATTATCGGTTTTAAAATTACTGTCGTAGATGATGTCCGTGCCATCCGTGAGTTCAGAAGCGTCAATTTTACAGTTTCGAAAAGATGGTCAAAATCAATTATGACATCATCAGTGATGTCACAATTGACATTATCGGTTTTAAAATTAGTGTCGTAGATGATGTCCGTTCCATCCGTGAGTTCAGAAGCGTCAATTTTACAGTTTTGAAAAGATATCGAAATCAATTATGACATCATCAGTGATGTCACAATTGACATTATTGGTTTTAAAATTACTGTCGTAGATGATGTCCGTGCCATCCGTGAGTTCAGAAGCGTCAATTTTACAGTTTTGAAAAGATGGTCAAAATCAATTATGACATCATCAGTGATGTCACAATTGACATTATCGGTTTTAATATTACTGTCGTAGATGATGTCTGTGCCATTCGTGAGTTCAGAAGCGTCAATTATACTGTTTTGAAAAGATGGTCGAAATCAATTATGACATCATCAGTGATGTCACAATTGACACTATCGGTTTTATAATTACTGTCGTAGATGATTTCCGTGCCATCCGTGAGTTCAGAAGCATCAATTTTACAGTTTTGAAAAGATGGTTGAAATCAATTATGACATCATCAGTGATGTCACAATTGACATTATTGGTTTTAAAATTACTGTCGTAGATGATGTCCGTGCCATCCGTGAGTTTAGAACCGTCAAATTTACAGTTTTGAAAAGATGGTTAAAATCAATTATGACATCATCAGTGATGTCACAATTGACATTATTGGTTTTAAAATTACTGTCGTAGATGATGTCCGTGCCATCTTTGAGTTCAGAAGCGTCAATTTTACAGTTACAAAAAGATGGTCAAAATCAATTATGACATCATCAGTGATGTCATTATTGAAATTATCGGTTTTAAAATTACTGTCGTAGATGATGTCCGTGCCATCCGTGAGTTCAGAAGTGTCAATTTTACAGTTTCGAAAAGATGGTCAAAATCAATTATGACATCATCAGTGATGTCACAATTGACATTATCGGTTTTAAAATTACTGTCGTAGATGATGTCTGTGCCATCCGTGAGTTCAGAAGCGTCAATTTTACAGTTTTGAAAAGATGGTTAAAATCAATTATGACATCATCAGTGATGTCACAATTGACATTATCGGTTTTAAAATTACTGTCGTAGATGATGTCCGTGCCATCCGTGAGTTCAGAAGCGTCAATTTTACGGTTTTGAAAAGATGGTCAAAATCAATTATGACATCATCAGTGATGTCACAATTGACATTATCGGTTTTAATATTACTGTCGTAGATGATGTCTGTGCCATTCGTGAGTTCAGAAGCGTCAATTTTACTGTTTTGAAAAGATGGTCGAAATCAATTATGACATCATCAGTGATGTCACAATTGACATTATCGGTTTTATAATTACTGTCGTAGATGATTTCCGTGCCATCCGTGAGTTCAGAAGCATCAATTTTACAGTTTTGAAAAGATGGTTGAAATCAATTATGACATCATCAGTGATGTCACAATTGACATTATTGGTTTTAAAATTACTGTCGTAGATGATGTCCGTGCCATCCGTGAGTTCAGAACCGTCAAATTTACAGTTTTGAAAAGATGGTTAAAATCAATTATGACATCATCAGTGATGTCACAATTGACATTATTGGTTTTAAAATTACTGTCGTAGATGATGTCCGTGCCATCCGTGAGTTCAGAAGTGTCAATTTTACAGTTTTGAAAAGATGGTTAAAATCAATTATGACATCATCAGTGATGTCACAATTGACATTATTGGTTTTAAAATTACTGTCGTAGATTATGTCTGTGCCATCTTTGAGTTCAGAAGCGTCAATTTTACAGTTACAAAAAGATGGTCAAAATCAATTATGACATCATCAGTGATGTCATTATTGAAATTATCGGTTTTAAAATTACTGTCGTAGATGATGTCCGTGCCATCCGTGAGTTCAGAAGTGTCAATTTTACAGTTTCGAAAAGATGGTCAAAATCAATTATGACATCATCAGTGATGTCACAATTGACATTATCGGTTTTAAAATTACTGTCGTAGATGATGTCTGTGCCATCCGTGAGTTCAGAAGCGTCAATTTTACAGTTTTGAAAAGATGGTCGAAATCAATTATGACGACATCAGTGATGTCACAATTGACATTATCGGTTTTAAAATTACTGTCGTAGATGATGTCCGTGCCATCCGTGAGTTCAGAAGCGTCAATTTGACAGTTTCGAAAAGATGGTCAAAATCAATTATGACATCATCACTGATGTCACAATTGACATTATTGGTTTTAAAATTACTGTCGTAGATGATGTCCGTGCCATCCGTGAGTTCAGAAGCATCAATTTTACAGTTTTGAAAAGATGGTTGAAATCAATTATGACATCATCAGTGATGTCACAATTGACATTATCGGTTTTAAAATTACTGTCGTAGATGATGTCTGTGCCATTCGTGAGTTCAGAAGCGTCAATTTTACTGTTTTGAAAAGATGGTCGAAATCAATTATGACATCATCAGTGATGTCACAATTGACATTATCGGTTTTAATATTACTGTCGTAGATGATGTCTGTGCCATTCGTGAGTTCAGAAGCGTCAATTATACTGTTTTGAAAAGATGGTCGAAATCAATTATGACATCATCAGTGATGTCACAATTGACATTATCGGTTTTATAATTACTGTCGTAGATGATTTCCGTGCCATCCGTGAGTTCAGAAGCATCAATTTTACAGTTTTGAAAAGATGGTCGAAATCAATTATGACATCATCAGTGATGTCACAATTGACATTATTGGTTTTAAAATTACTGTCGTAGATGATGTCCGTGCCATCCGTGAGTTCAGAACCGTCAAATTTACAGTTTTGAAAAGATGGTTAAAATCAATTATGACATCATCAGTGATGTCACAATTGACATTATTGGTTTTAAAATTACTGTCGTAGATTATGTCTGTGCCATCTTTGAGTTCAGAAGCGTCAATTTTACAGTTACAAAAAGATGGTCAAAATCAATTATGACATCATCAGTGATGTCATTATTGAAATTATCGGTTTTAAAATTACTGTCGTAGATGATGTCCGTGCCATCCGTGAGTTCAGAAGTGTCAATTTTACAGTTTTGAAAAGATGGTCAAAATCAATTATGACATCATCAGTGATGTCACAATTGACATTATCGGTTTTAAAATTACTGTCGTAGATGATGTCTGTGCCATCCGTGAGTTCAGAAGCGTCAATTTTACAGTTTTGAAAAGATGGTCAAAATCAATTATGACATCATCAGTGATGTCACAATTGACATTATCGGTTTTAAAATTACTGTCGTAGATGATGTCTGTGCCATCCGTGAGTTCAGAAGCGTCAATTTTACAGTTTTGAAAAGATGGTCGAAATCAATTATGACATCATCAGTGATGTCACAATTGACATTATCGGTTTTAAAATTACTGTCGTAGATGATGTCCGTGCCATCCGTGAGTTCAGAAGCGTCAATTTTACAGTTTCGAAAAGATGGTCAAAATCAATTATGACATCATCACTGATGTCACAATTGACATTATTGGTTTTAAAATTACTGTCGTAGATGATGTCCGTGCCATCCGTGAGTTCAGAAGCATCAATTTTACAGTTTTGAAAAGATGGTCGAATTCAATTATGACATCATCAGTGATGTCACAGTTGACATTATCGGTTTTAAAATTACTGTCGTAGATGATGTCCGTGCCATCCGTGAGTTCAGAAGCATCAATTTTACAGTTTTGAAAAGATGGTCGAAATCAATTATGACATCATCAGTGATGTCATTATTGAAATTATCGGTTTTAAAATTACTGTCGTAGATGATGTCCGTGCCATCCGTGAGTTCAGAAGTGTCAATTTTACAGTTTCGAAAAGATGGTCAAAATCAATTGACATCATCAGTGATGTCACAATTGACATTATCGGTTTTAAAATTACTGTCGTAGATGATGTCCGTGCCATCCGTGAGTTCAGAAGCGTCAATTTTACTGTTTCGAAAAGATGGTCAAAATCAATTATGACATCATCAGTGATGTCACAATTGACATTATCGGTTTTAAAATTACTGTCGTAGATGATGTCTGTGCCATTCGTGAGTTCAGAAGCGTCAATTTTACTGTTTTGAAAAGATGGTCGAAATCAATTATGACATCATCAGTGATGTCACAATTGACATTATCGGTTTTAAAATTACTGTCGTAGATGATGTCTGTGCCATTCGTGAGTTCAGAAGCGTAAATTTTACAGTTTTGAAAAGATGGTCGAAATCAATTATGACATCATCAGTGATGTCACAATTGACATTATTGGAATTAAAATTACTGTCGTAGATGATGTCCGTGCCATCTTTGAGTTCAGAAGCGTCAATTTTACAGTTACGAAAAGATGGTCGAAATCAATTATGACATCATCAGTGATGTCACAATTGACATTATTGGTTTTAAAATTACTGTCGTAGATGATGTCCGTGCCATCTTTGAGTTCAGAAGCGACAATTTTACAGTTACGAAAAGATGGTCGAAATCAATAATGACATCATCAGTGATGTCACAATTGACATTATCGGTTTTAAAATTACTGTCGTAGATGATGTCCGTGCCATCTTTGAGTTCAGAAGCGACAATTTTACAGTTACGAAAAGATGGTCGAAATCAATTATGACATCATCAGTGATGTCACAATTGACATTATCGGTTTTAAAATTACTGTCGTAGATGATGTCCGTGCCATCCGTGAGTTCAGAAGCGTCAATTTTACAGTTTCGAAAAGATGGTCAAAATCAATTATGACATCATCAGTGATGTCACAATTGACATTATCGGTTTTAAAATTAGTGTCGTAGATGATGTCCGTTCCATCCGTGAGTTCAGAAGCGTCAATTTTACAGTTTTGAAAAGATATCGAAATCAATTATGACATCATCAGTGATGTCACAATTGACATTATCGGTTTTAAAATGACTGTCGTAGATGATGTCCGTGCCATCCGTGAGTTCAGAATCGTCAAATTTACAGTTTCGAAAAGATGGTTGAAATCAATTATGACATCATCAGTGATGTCACAATTGACATTATCGGTTTTAAAATTAGTGTCGTAGATGATGTCCTTGCCATCTGTGCGTTCAGAAGCGTCAATTTTACAGTTTTGAAAAGATGGTTAAAATCAATTATGACATCATCAGTGATGTCACAATTGACATTATTGGTTTTAAAATTACTGTCGTAGATGATGTCCGTGCCATCCGTGAGTTCAGAAGCCTCAATTTTACAGTTTTGAAAAGATGGTCAAAATCAATTATGACATCATCAGTGATGTCACAATTGACATTATCGGTTTTAAAATTACTGTCGTAGATGATGTCTGTGCCATTCGTGAGTTCAGAAGCGTCAATTATACTGTTTTGAAAAGATGGTCGAAATCAATTATGACATCATCAGTGATGTCACAATTGACATGATCGGTTTTATAATTACTGTCGTAGATGATTTCCGTGCCATCCGTGAGTTCAGAAGCATCAATTTTACAGTTTTGAAAAGATGGTTGAAATCAATTATGACATCATCAGTGATGTCACAATTGACATTATTGGTTTTAAAATTACTGTCGTAGATGATGTCCGTGCCATCCGTGAGTTTAGAACCGTCAAATTTACAGTTTTTAAAAGATGGTTAAAATCAATTATGACATCATCAGTGATGTCACAATTGACATTATTGGTTTTAAAATTACTGTCGTAGATGATGTCCGTGCCATCCGTGAGTTCAGAAGCGTCAATTTTACAGTTTTGAAAAGATGGTTAAAATCAATTATGACATCATCAGTGATGTCACAATTGACATTATTGGTTTTAAAATTACTGTCGTAGATGATGTCCGTGCCATCTTTGAGTTCAGAAGCGTCAATTTTACAGTTACAAAAAGATGGTCAAAATCAATTATGACATCATCAGTGATGTCATTATTGAAATTATCGGTTTTAAAATTACTGTCGTAGATGATGTCCGTGCCATCCGTGAGTTCAGAAGTGTCAATTTTACAGTTTCGAAAAGATGGTCAAAATCAATTATGACATCATCAGTGATGTCACAATTGACATTATCGGTTTTAAAATTACTGTCGTAGATGATGTCTGTGCCATCCGTGAGTTCAGAAGCGTCAATTTTACAGTTTTGAAAAGATGGTTAAAATCAATTATGACATCATCAGTGATGTCACAATTGACATTATCGGTTTTAAAATTACTGTCGTAGATGATGTCCGTGCCATCCGTGAGTTCAGAAGCGTCAATTTTACGGTTTTGAAAAGATGGTCAAAATCAATTATGACATCATCAGTGATGTCACAATTGACATTATCGGTTTTAATATTACTGTCGTAGATGATGTCTGTGCCATTCGTGAGTTCAGAAGTGTCAATTTTACTGTTTTGAAAAGATGGTCGAAATCAATTATGACATCATCAGTGATGTCACAATTGACATTATCGGTTGTAATATTACTGTCGTAGATGATGTCTGTGCCATTCGTGAGTTCAGGAGCGTCAATAATACTGTTTTGAAAAGATGGTCGAAATCAATTATGACATCATCAGTGATGTCACAATTGACATTATCGGTTTTATAATTACTGTCGTAGATGATTTCCGTGCCATCCGTGAGTTCAGAAGCGTCAATTTTACAGTTTTGAAAAGATGGTTAAAATCAATTATGACATCATCAGTGATGTCACAATTGACATTATTGGTTTTAAAATTACTGTCGTAGATGATGTCCGTGCCATCCGTGAGTTCAGAAGCGTCAATTTTACAGTTACAAAAAGATGGTCAAAATCAATTATGACATCATCAGTGATGTCACAATTGACATTATCGGTTTTAAAATTAGTGTCGTAGATGATGTCCGTTCCATCCGTGAGTTCAGAAGCGTCAATTTTACAGTTTTGAAAAGATATCGAAATCAATTATGACATCATCAGTGATGTCACAATTGACATTATCGGTTTTAAAATGACTGTCGTAGATGATGTCCGTGCCATCCGTGAGTTCAGAATCGTCAAATTTACAGTTTCGAAAAGATGGTTGAAATCAATTATGACATCATCAGTGATGTCACAATTGACATTATCGGTTTTAAAATTAGTGTCGTAGATGATGTCCTTGCCATCTGTGCGTTCAGAAGCGTCAATTTTACAGTTTTGAAAAGATGGTTAAAATCAATTATGACATCATCAGTGATGTCACAATTGACATTATTGGTTTTAAAATTACTGTCGTAGATGATGTCCGTGCCATCCGTGAGTTCAGAAGCCTCAATTTTACAGTTTTGAAAAGATGGTCAAAATCAATTATGACATCATCAGTGATGTCACAATTGACATTATCGGTTTTAAAATTACTGTCGTAGATGATGTCTGTGCCATTCGTGAGTTCAGAAGCGTCAATTATACTGTTTTGAAAAGATGGTCGAAATCAATTATGACATCATCAGTGATGTCACAATTGACATTATCGGTTTTATAATTACTGTCGTAGATGATTTCCGTGCCATCCGTGAGTTCAGAAGCATCAATTTTACAGTTTTGAAAAGATGGTTGAAATCAATTATGACATCATCAGTGATGTCACAATTGACATTATTGGTTTTAAAATTACTGTCGTAGATGATGTCCGTGCCATCCGTGAGTTTAGAACCGTCAAATTTACAGTTTTTAAAAGATGGTTAAAATCAATTATGACATCATCAGTGATGTCACAATTGACATTATTGGTTTTAAAATTACTGTCGTAGATGATGTCCGTGCCATCCGTGAGTTCAGAAGCGTCAATTTTACAGTTTTGAAAAGATGGTTAAAATCAATTATGACATCATCAGTGATGTCACAATTGACATTATTGGTTTTAAAATTACTGTCGTAGATGATGTCCGTGCCATCTTTGAGTTCAGAAGCGTCAATTTTACAGTTACAAAAAGATGGTCAAAATCAATTATGACATCATCAGTGATGTCATTATTGAAATTATCGGTTTTAAAATTACTGTCGTAGATGATGTCCGTGCCATCCGTGAGTTCAGAAGTGTCAATTTTACAGTTTCGAAAAGATGGTCAAAATCAATTATGACATCATCAGTGATGTCACAATTGACATTATCGGTTTTAAAATTACTGTCGTAGATGATGTCTGTGCCATCCGTGAGTTCAGAAGCGTCAATTTTACAGTTTTGAAAAGATGGTTAAAATCAATTATGACATCATCAGTGATGTCACAATTGACATTATCGGTTTTAAAATTACTGTCGTAGATGATGTCCGTGCCATCCGTGAGTTCAGAAGCGTCAATTTTACGGTTTTGAAAAGATGGTCAAAATCAATTATGACATCATCAGTGATGTCACAATTGACATTATCGGTTTTAATATTACTGTCGTAGATGATGTCTGTGCCATTCGTGAGTTCAGAAGCGTCAATTTTACTGTTTTGAAAAGATGGTCGAAATCAATTATGACATCATCAGTGATGTCACAATTGACATTATCGGTTGTAATATTACTGTCGTAGATGATGTCTGTGCCATTCGTGAGTTCAGGAGCGTCAATAATACTGTTTTGAAAAGATGGTCGAAATCAATTATGACATCATCAGTGATGTCACAATTGACATTATCGGTTTTATAATTACTGTCGTAGATGATTTCCGTGCCATCCGTGAGTTCAGAAGCATCAATTTTACAGTTTTGAAAAGATGGTTGAAATCAATTATGACATCATCAGTGATGTCACAATTGACATTATTGGTTTTAAAATTACTGTCGTAGATGATGTCCGTGCCATCCGTGAGTTCAGATCCGTCAAATTTACAGTTTTGAAAAGATGGTTAAAATCAATTATGACATCATCAGTGATGTCACAATTGACATTATTGGTTTTAAAATTACTGTCGTAGATGATGTCCGTGCCATCCGTGAGTTCAGAAGCGTCAATTTTACAGTTTTGAAAAGATGGTTAAAATCAATTATGACATCATCAGTGATGTCACAATTGACATTATTGGTTTTAAAATTACTGTCGTAGATTATGTCTGTGCCATCTTTGAGTTCAGAAGCGTCAATTTTACAGTTACAAAAAGATGGTCAAAATCAATTATGACATCATCAGTGATGTCATTATTGAAATTATCGGTTTTAAAATTACTGTCGTAGATGATGTCCGTGCCATCCGTGAGTTCAGAAGTGTCAATTTTACAGTTTCGAAAAGATGGTCAAAATCAATTATGACATCATCAGTGATGTCACAATTGACATTATCGGTTTTAAAATTACTGTCGTAGATGATGTCTGTGCCATCCGTGAGTTCAGAAGCGTCAATTTTACAGTTTTGAAAAGATGGTCGAAATCAATTATGACATCATCAGTGATGTCACAATTGACATTATCGGTTTTAAAATTACTGTCGTAGATGATGTCCGTGCCATCCGTGAGTTCAGAAGCCTCAATTTTACAGTTTTGAAAAGATGGTCAAAATCAATTATGACATCATCAGTGATGTCACAATTGACATTATCGGTTTTAATATTACTGTCGTAGATGATGTCTGTGCCATTCGTGAGTTCAGAAGCGTCAATTATACTGTTTTGAAAAGATGGTCGAAATCAATTATGACATCATCAGTGATGTCACAATTGACATTATCGGTTTTATAATTACTGTCGTAGATGATTTCCGTGCCATCCGTGAGTTCAGAAGCATCAATTTTACAGTTTTGAAAAGATGGTTGAAATCAATTATGACATCATCAGTGATGTCACAATTGACATTATTGGTTTTAAAATTACTGTCGTAGATGATGTCCGTGCCATCCGTGAGTTTAGAACCGTCAAATTTACAGTTTTTAAAAGATGGTTAAAATCAATTATGACATCATCAGTGATGTCACAATTGACATTATTGGTTTTAAAATTACTGTCGTAGATGATGTCTGTGCCATCCGTGAGTTCAGAAGCGTCAATTTTACAGTTTTGAAAAGATGGTCGAAATCAATTATGACATCATCAGTGATGTCACAATTGACATTATCGGTTTTAAAATTACTGTCGTAGATGATGTCCGTGCCATCCGTGAGTTCAGAAGCGTCAATTTTACAGTTTCGAAAAGATGGTCAAAATCAATTATGACATCATCACTGATGTCACAATTGACATTATTGGTTTTAAAATTACTGTCGTAGATGATGTCCGTGCCATCCGTGAGTTCAGAAGCATCAATTTTACAGTTTTGAAAAGATGGTCGAAATCAATTATGACATCATCAGTGATGTCACAGTTGACATTATCGGTTTTAAAATTACTGTCGTAGATGATGTACGTGCCATTCGTGAGTTCAGAAGCGTAAATTTTACAGTTTCGAAAAGATGGTCAAAATCAATTATGACATCATCACTGATGTCACAATTGACATTATTGGTTTTAAAATTACTGTCGTAGATGATGTCCGTGCCATCTTTGAGTTCAGAAGCGTCAATTTTACAGTTACGAAAAGATGGTCAAAATCAATTATGACATCATCAGTGATGTCATTATTGAAATTATCGGTTTTAAAATTACTGTCGTAGATGATGTCCGTGCCATCCGTGAGTTCAGAAGTGTCAATTTTACAGTTTCGAAAAGATGGTCAAAATCAATTATGACATCATCAGTGATGTCACAATTGACATTATCGGTTTTAAAATTACTGTCGTAGATGATGTCTGTGCCATTCGTGAGTTCAGAAGCGTCAATTTTACTGTTTTGAAAAGATGGTCGAAATCAATTATGACATCATCAGTGATGTCACAATTGACATTATCGGTTTTAAAATTACTGTCGTAGATGATGTCTGTGCCATTCGTGAGTTCAGAAGCGTAAATTTTACAGTTTTGAAAAGATGGTCGAAATCAATTATGACATCATCAGTGATGTCACAATTGACATTATTGGAATTAAAATTACTGTCGTAGATGATGTCCGTGCCATCTTTGAGTTCAGAAACGTCAATTTTACAGTTACGAAAAGATGGTCGAAATCAATTATGACATCATCAGTGATGTCATTATTGAAATTATCGGTTTTAAAATTACTGTCGTAGATGATGTCCGTGCCATCCGTGAGTTCAGAAGTGTCAATTTTACAGTTTCGAAAAGATGGTCAAAATCAATTATGACATCATCAGTGATGTCACAATTGACATTATCGGTTTTAAAATTACTGTCGTAGATGATGTCTGTGCCATCCGTGAGTTCAGAAGCGTCAATTTTACAGTTTTGAAAAGATGGTTAAAATCAATTATGACATCATCAGTGATGTCACAATTGACATTATTGGTTTTAAAATTACTGTCGTAGATGATGTCCGTGCCATCTTTGAGTTCAGAAGCGACAATTTTACAGTTACGAAAAGATGGTCGAAATCAATTATGACATCATCAGTGATGTCACAATTGACATTATCGGTTTTAAAATTACTGTCGTAAATGATGTCCGTGCCATCTTTGAGTTCAGAAGCGACAATTTTACAGTTACGAAAAGATGGTCGAAATCAATTATGACATCATCAGTGATGTCACAATTGACATTATCGGTTTTAAAATTACTGTCGTAGATGATGTCCGTGCCATCCGTGAGTTCAGAAGCGTCAATTTTACAGTTTCGAAAAGATGGTCAAAATCAATTATGACATCATCAGTGATGTCACAATTGACATTATCGGTTTTAAAATTAGTGTCGTAGATGATGTCCGTTCCATCCGTGAGTTCAGAAGCGTCAATTTTACAGTTTTGAAAAGATATCGAAATCAATTATGACATCATCAGTGATGTCACAATTGACATTATCGGTTTTAAAATGACTGTCGTAGATGATGTCCGTGCCATCCGTGAGTTCAGAATCGTCAAATTTACAGTTTCGAAAAGATGGTTGAAATCAATTATGACATCATCAGTGATGTCACAATTGACATTATCGGTTTTAAAATTAGTGTCGTAGATGATGTCCTTGCCATCTGTGCGTTCAGAAGCGTCAATTTTACAGTTTTGAAAAGATGGTTAAAATCAATTATGACATCATCAGTGATGTCACAATTGACATTATTGGTTTTAAAATTACTGTCGTAGATGATGTCCGTGCCATCCGTGAGTTCAGAAGCCTCAATTTTACAGTTTTGAAAAGATGGTCAAAATCAATTATGACATCATCAGTGATGTCACAATTGACATTATCGGTTTTAAAATTACTGTCGTAGATGATGTCTGTGCCATTCGTGAGTTCAGAAGCGTCAATTATACTGTTTTGAAAAGATGGTCGAAATCAATTATGACATCATCAGTGATGTCACAATTGACATTATCGGTTTTATAATTACTGTCGTAGATGTTTTCCGTGCCATCCGTGAGTTCAGAAGCATCAATTTTACAGTTTTGAAAAGATGGTTGAAATCAATTATGACATCATCAGTGATGTCACAATTGACATTATTGGTTTTAAAATTACTGTCGTAGATGATGTCCGTGCCATCCGTGAGTTTAGAACCGTCAAATTTACAGTTTTTAAAAGATGGTTAAAATCAATTATGACATCATCAGTGATGTCACAATTGACATTATTGGTTTTAAAATTACTGTCGTAGATGATGTCCGTGCCATCTTTGAGTTCAGAAGCGTCAATTTTACAGTTACAAAAAGATGGTCAAAATCAATTATGACATCATCAGTGATGTCATTATTGAAATTATCGGTTTTAAAATTACTGTCGTAGATGATGTCCGTGCCATCCGTGAGTTCAGAAGTGTCAATTTTACAGTTTCGAAAAGATGGTCAAAATCAATTATGACATCATCAGTGATGTCACAATTGACATTATCGGTTTTAAAATTACTGTCGTAGATGATGTCTGTGCCATCCGTGAGTTCAGAAGCGTCAATTTTACAGTTTTGAAAAGATGGTTAAAATCAATTATGACATCATCAGTGATGTCACAATTGACATTATCGGTTTTAAAATTACTGTCGTAGATGATGTCCGTGCCATCCGTGAGTTCAGAAGCGTCAATTTTACGGTTTTGAAAAGATGGTCAAAATCAATTATGACATCATCAGTGATGTCACAATTGACATTATCGGTTTTAATATTACTGTCGTAGATGATGTCTGTGCCATTCGTGAGTTCAGAAGCGTCAATTTTACTGTTTTGAAAAGATGGTCGAAATCAATTATGACATCATCAGTGATGTCACAATTGACATTATCGGTTGTAATATTACTGTCGTAGATGATGTCTGTGCCATTCGTGAGTTCAGAAGCGTCAATTATACTGTTTTGAAAAGATGGTCGAAATCAATTATGACATCATCAGTGATGTCACAATTGACATTATCGGTTTTATAATTACTGTCGTAGATGATTTCCGTGCCATCCGTGAGTTCAGAAGCATCAATTTTACAGTTTTGAAAAGATGGTTGAAATCAATTATGACATCATCAGTGATGTCACAATTGACATTATTGGTTTTAAAATTACTGTCGTAGATGATGTCCGTGCCATCCGTGAGTTCAGATCCGTCAAATTTACAGTTTTGAAAAGATGGTTAAAATCAATTATGACATCATCAGTGATGTCACAATTGACATTATTGGTTTTAAAATTACTGTCGTAGATGATGTCCGTGCCATCCGTGAGTTCAGAAGCGTCAATTTTACAGTTTTGAAAAGATGGTTAAAATCAATTATGACATCATCAGTGATGTCACAATTGACATTATTGGTTTTAAAATTACTGTCGTAGATTATGTCTGTGCCATCTTTGAGTTCAGAAGCGTCAATTTTACAGTTACAAAAAGATGGTCAAAATCAATTATGACATCATCAGTGATGTCACAATTGACATTATCGGTTTTAAAATTACTGTCGTAGATGATGTCTGTGCCATCCGTGAGTTCAGAAGCGTCAATTTTACAGTTTTGAAAAGATGGTCGAAATCAATTATGACATCATCAGTGATGTCACAATTGACATTATCGGTTTTAAAATTACTGTCGTAGATGATGTCCGTGCCATCCGTGAGTTCAGAAGCGTCAATTTTACTGTTTTGAAAAGATGGTCGAAATCAATTATGACATCATCAGTGATGTCACAATTGACATTATCGGTTTTAAAATTACTGTCGTAGATGATGTCTGTGCCATCTTTGAGTTCAGAAGCGTCAATTTTACAGTTACAAAAAGATGGTCAAAATCAATTATGACATTATCAGTGATGTCATTATTGAAATTATCGGTTTTAAAATTACTGTCGTAGATGATGTCCGTGCCATCCGTGAGTTCAGAAGTGTCAATTTTACAGTTTCGAAAAGATGGTCAAAATCAATTATGACATCATCAGTGATGTCACAATTGACATTATCGGTTTTAAAATTACTGTCGTAGATGATGTCTGTGCCATCCGTGAGTTCAGAAGCGTCAATTTTACAGTTTTGAAAAGATGGTTAAAATCAATTATGACATCATCAGTGATGTCACAATTGACATTATCGGTTTTAAAATTACTGTCGTAGATGATGTCCGTGCCATCCGTGAGTTCAGAAGCGTCAATTTTACGGTTTTGAAAAGATGGTCAAAATCAATTATGACATCATCAGTGATGTCACAATTGACATTATCGGTTTTAATATTACTGTCGTAGATGATGTCTGTGCCATTCGTGAGTTCAGAAGCGTCAATTTTACTGTTTTGAAAAGATGGTCGAAATCAATTATGACATCATCAGTGATGTCACAATTGACATTATCGGTTTTAATATTACTGTCGTAGATGATGTCTGTGCCATTCGTGAGTTCAGAAGCGTCAATTATACTGTTTTGAAAAGATGGTCGAAATCAATTATGACATCATCAGTGATGTCACAATTGACATTATCGGTTTTATAATTACTGTCGTAGATGATTTCCGTGCCATCCGTGAGTTCAGAAGCATCAATTTTACAGTTTTGAAAAGATGGTTGAAATCAATTATGACATCATCAGTGATGTCACAATTGACATTATTGGTTTTAAAATTACTGTCGTAGATGATGTCCGTGCCATCCGTGAGTTCAGAACCGTCAAATTTACAGTTTTGAAAAGATGGTTAAAATCAATTATGACATCATCAGTGATGTCACAATTGACATTATTGGTTTTAAAATTACTGTCGTAGATGATGTCCGTGCCATCCGTGAGTTCAGAAGCGTCAATTTTACAGTTTTGAAAAGATGGTTAAAATCAATTATGACATCATCAGTGATGTCACAATTGACATTATTGGTTTTAAAATTACTGTCGTAGATTATGTCTGTGCCATCTTTGAGTTCAGAAGCGTCAATTTTACAGTTACAAAAAGATGGTCAAAATCAATTATGACATCATCAGTGATGTCATTATTGAAATTATCGGTTTTAAAATTACTGTCGTAGATGATGTCCGTGCCATCCGTGAGTTCAGAAGTGTCAATTTTACAGTTTCGAAAAGATGGTCAAAATCAATTATGACATCATCAGTGATGTCACAATTGACATTATCGGTTTTAAAATTACTGTCGTAGATGATGTCTGTGCCATCCGTGAGTTCAGAAGCGTCAATTTTACAGTTTTGAAAAGATGGTTAAAATCAATTATGACATCATCAGTGATGTCACAATTGACATTATTGGTTTTAAAATTACTGTCGTAGATGATGTCCGTGCCATCTTTGAGTTCAGAAGCGACAATTTTACAGTTACGAAAAGATGGTCGAAATCAATTATGACATCATCAGTGATGTCACAATTGACATTATCGGTTTTAAAATTACTGTCGTAAATGATGTCCGTGCCATCTTTGAGTTCAGAAGCGACAATTTTACAGTTACGAAAAGATGGTCGAAATCAATTATGACATCATCAGTGATGTCACAATTGACATTATCGGTTTTAAAATTACTGTCGTAGATGATGTCCGTGCCATCCGTGAGTTCAGAAGCGTCAATTTTACAGTTTCGAAAAGATGGTCAAAATCAATTATGACATCATCAGTGATGTCACAATTGACATTATCGGTTTTAAAATTAGTGTCGTAGATGATGTCCGTTCCATCCGTGAGTTCAGAAGCGTCAATTTTACAGTTTTGAAAAGATATCGAAATCAATTATGACATCATCAGTGATGTCACAATTGACATTATCGGTTTTAAAATGACTGTCGTAGATGATGTCCGTGCCATCCGTGAGTTCAGAATCGTCAAATTTACAGTTTCGAAAAGATGGTTGAAATCAATTATGACATCATCAGTGATGTCACAATTGACATTATCGGTTTTAAAATTAGTGTCGTAGATGATGTCCTTGCCATCTGTGCGTTCAGAAGCGTCAATTTTACAGTTTTGAAAAGATGGTTAAAATCAATTATGACATCATCAGTGATGTCACAATTGACATTATTGGTTTTAAAATTACTGTCGTAGATGATGTCCGTGCCATCCGTGAGTTCAGAAGCCTCAATTTTACAGTTTTGAAAAGATGGTCAAAATCAATTATGACATCATCAGTGATGTCACAATTGACATTATCGGTTTTAAAATTACTGTCGTAGATGATGTCTGTGCCATTCGTGAGTTCAGAAGCGTCAATTATACTGTTTTGAAAAGATGGTCGAAATCAATTATGACATCATCAGTGATGTCACAATTGACATTATCGGTTTTATAATTACTGTCGTAGATGTTTTCCGTGCCATCCGTGAGTTCAGAAGCATCAATTTTACAGTTTTGAAAAGATGGTTGAAATCAATTATGACATCATCAGTGATGTCACAATTGACATTATTGGTTTTAAAATTACTGTCGTAGATGATGTCCGTGCCATCCGTGAGTTTAGAACCGTCAAATTTACAGTTTTTAAAAGATGGTTAAAATCAATTATGACATCATCAGTGATGTCACAATTGACATTATTGGTTTTAAAATTACTGTCGTAGATGATGTCCGTGCCATCTTTGAGTTCAGAAGCGTCAATTTTACAGTTACAAAAAGATGGTCAAAATCAATTATGACATCATCAGTGATGTCATTATTGAAATTATCGGTTTTAAAATTACTGTCGTAGATGATGTCCGTGCCATCCGTGAGTTCAGAAGTGTCAATTTTACAGTTTCGAAAAGATGGTCAAAATCAATTATGACATCATCAGTGATGTCACAATTGACATTATCGGTTTTAAAATTACTGTCGTAGATGATGTCTGTGCCATCCGTGAGTTCAGAAGCGTCAATTTTACAGTTTTGAAAAGATGGTTAAAATCAATTATGACATCATCAGTGATGTCACAATTGACATTATCGGTTTTAAAATTACTGTCGTAGATGATGTCCGTGCCATCCGTGAGTTCAGAAGCGTCAATTTTACGGTTTTGAAAAGATGGTCAAAATCAATTATGACATCATCAGTGATGTCACAATTGACATTATCGGTTTTAATATTACTGTCGTAGATGATGTCTGTGCCATTCGTGAGTTCAGAAGCGTCAATTTTACTGTTTTGAAAAGATGGTCGAAATCAATTATGACATCATCAGTGATGTCACAATTGACATTATCGGTTGTAATATTACTGTCGTAGATGATGTCTGTGCCATTCGTGAGTTCAGAAGCGTCAATTATACTGTTTTGAAAAGATGGTCGAAATCAATTATGACATCATCAGTGATGTCACAATTGACATTATCGGTTTTATAATTACTGTCGTAGATGATTTCCGTGCCATCCGTGAGTTCAGAAGCATCAATTTTACAGTTTTGAAAAGATGGTTGAAATCAATTATGACATCATCAGTGATGTCACAATTGACATTATTGGTTTTAAAATTACTGTCGTAGATGATGTCCGTGCCATCCGTGAGTTCAGATCCGTCAAATTTACAGTTTTGAAAAGATGGTTAAAATCAATTATGACATCATCAGTGATGTCACAATTGACATTATTGGTTTTAAAATTACTGTCGTAGATGATGTCCGTGCCATCCGTGAGTTCAGAAGCGTCAATTTTACAGTTTTGAAAAGATGGTTAAAATCAATTATGACATCATCAGTGATGTCACAATTGACATTATTGGTTTTAAAATTACTGTCGTAGATTATGTCTGTGCCATCTTTGAGTTCAGAAGCGTCAATTTTACAGTTACAAAAAGATGGTCAAAATCAATTATGACATCATCAGTGATGTCACAATTGACATTATCGGTTTTAAAATTACTGTCGTAGATGATGTCTGTGCCATCCGTGAGTTCAGAAGCGTCAATTTTACAGTTTTGAAAAGATGGTCGAAATCAATTATGACATCATCAGTGATGTCACAATTGACATTATCGGTTTTAAAATTACTGTCGTAGATGATGTCCGTGCCATCCGTGAGTTCAGAAGCGTCAATTTTACTGTTTTGAAAAGATGGTCGAAATCAATTATGACATCATCAGTGATGTCACAATTGACATTATCGGTTTTAAAATTACTGTCGTAGATGATGTCTGTGCCATCTTTGAGTTCAGAAGCGTCAATTTTACAGTTACAAAAAGATGGTCAAAATCAATTATGACATTATCAGTGATGTCATTATTGAAATTATCGGTTTTAAAATTACTGTCGTAGATGATGTCCGTGCCATCCGTGAGTTCAGAAGTGTCAATTTTACAGTTTCGAAAAGATGGTCAAAATCAATTATGACATCATCAGTGATGTCACAATTGACATTATCGGTTTTAAAATTACTGTCGTAGATGATGTCTGTGCCATCCGTGAGTTCAGAAGCGTCAATTTTACAGTTTTGAAAAGATGGTTAAAATCAATTATGACATCATCAGTGATGTCACAATTGACATTATCGGTTTTAAAATTACTGTCGTAGATGATGTCCGTGCCATCCGTGAGTTCAGAAGCGTCAATTTTACGGTTTTGAAAAGATGGTCAAAATCAATTATGACATCATCAGTGATGTCACAATTGACATTATCGGTTTTAATATTACTGTCGTAGATGATGTCTGTGCCATTCGTGAGTTCAGAAGCGTCAATTTTACTGTTTTGAAAAGATGGTCGAAATCAATTATGACATCATCAGTGATGTCACAATTGACATTATCGGTTTTAATATTACTGTCGTAGATGATGTCTGTGCCATTCGTGAGTTCAGAAGCGTCAATTATACTGTTTTGAAAAGATGGTCGAAATCAATTATGACATCATCAGTGATGTCACAATTGACATTATCGGTTTTATAATTACTGTCGTAGATGATTTCCGTGCCATCCGTGAGTTCAGAAGCATCAATTTTACAGTTTTGAAAAGATGGTTGAAATCAATTATGACATCATCAGTGATGTCACAATTGACATTATTGGTTTTAAAATTACTGTCGTAGATGATGTCCGTGCCATCCGTGAGTTCAGAACCGTCAAATTTACAGTTTTGAAAAGATGGTTAAAATCAATTATGACATCATCAGTGATGTCACAATTGACATTATTGGTTTTAAAATTACTGTCGTAGATGATGTCCGTGCCATCCGTGAGTTCAGAAGCGTCAATTTTACAGTTTTGAAAAGATGGTTAAAATCAATTATGACATCATCAGTGATGTCACAATTGACATTATTGGTTTTAAAATTACTGTCGTAGATTATGTCTGTGCCATCTTTGAGTTCAGAAGCGTCAATTTTACAGTTACAAAAAGATGGTCAAAATCAATTATGACATCATCAGTGATGTCATTATTGAAATTATCGGTTTTAAAATTACTGTCGTAGATGATGTCCGTGCCATCCGTGAGTTCAGAAGTGTCAATTTTACAGTTTCGAAAAGATGGTCAAAATCAATTATGACATCATCAGTGATGTCACAATTGACATTATCGGTTTTAAAATTACTGTCGTAGATGATGTCTGTGCCATCCGTGAGTTCAGAAGCGTCAATTTTACAGTTTTGAAAAGATGGTTAAAATCAATTATGACATCATCAGTGATGTCACAATTGACATTATCGGTTTTAAAATTACTGTCGTAGATGATGTCCGTGCCATCCGTGAGTTCAGAAGCGTCAATTTTACGGTTTTGAAAAGATGGTCAAAATCAATTATGACATCATCAGTGATGTCACAATTGACATTATCGGTTTTAATATTACTGTCGTAGATGATGTCTGTGCCATTCGTGAGTTCAGAAGCGTCAATTTTACTGTTTTGAAAAGATGGTCGAAATCAATTATGACATCATCAGTGATGTCACAATTGACATTATCGGTTGTAATATTACTGTCGTAGATGATGTCTGTGCCATTCGTGAGTTCAGAAGCGTCAATTATACTGTTTTGAAAAGATGGTCGAAATCAATTATGACATCATCAGTGATGTCACAATTGACATTATCGGTTTTATAATTACTGTCGTAGATGATTTCCGTGCCATCCGTGAGTTCAGAAGCATCAATTTTACAGTTTTGAAAAGATGGTTGAAATCAATTATGACATCATCAGTGATGTCACAATTGACATTATTGGTTTTAAAATTACTGTCGTAGATGATGTCCGTGCCATCCGTGAGTTCAGATCCGTCAAATTTACAGTTTTGAAAAGATGGTTAAAATCAATTATGACATCATCAGTGATGTCACAATTGACATTATTGGTTTTAAAATTACTGTCGTAGATGATGTCCGTGCCATCCGTGAGTTCAGAAGCGTCAATTTTACAGTTTTGAAAAGATGGTTAAAATCAATTATGACATCATCAGTGATGTCACAATTGACATTATTGGTTTTAAAATTACTGTCGTAGATTATGTCTGTGCCATCTTTGAGTTCAGAAGCGTCAATTTTACAGTTACAAAAAGATGGTCAAAATCAATTATGACATCATCAGTGATGTCATTATTGAAATTATCGGTTTTAAAATTACTGTCGTAGATGATGTCCGTGCCATCCGTGAGTTCAGAAGTGTCAATTTTACAGTTTCGAAAAGATGGTCAAAATCAATTATGACATCATCAGTGATGTCACAATTGACATTATCGGTTTTAAAATTACTGTCGTAGATGATGTCTGTGCCATCCGTGAGTTCAGAAGCGTCAATTTTACAGTTTTGAAAAGATGGTCGAAATCAATTATGACATCATCAGTGATGTCACAATTGACATTATCGGTTTTAAAATTACTGTCGTAGATGATGTCCGTGCCATCCGTGAGTTCAGAAGCCTCAATTTTACAGTTTTGAAAAGATGGTCAAAATCAATTATGACATCATCAGTGATGTCACAATTGACATTATCGGTTTTAATATTACTGTCGTAGATGATGTCTGTGCCATTCGTGAGTTCAGAAGCGTCAATTATACTGTTTTGAAAAGATGGTCGAAATCAATTATGACATCATCAGTGATGTCACAATTGACATTATCGGTTTTATAATTACTGTCGTAGATGATTTCCGTGCCATCCGTGAGTTCAGAAGCATCAATTTTACAGTTTTGAAAAGATGGTTGAAATCAATTATGACATCATCAGTGATGTCACAATTGACATTATTGGTTTTAAAATTACTGTCGTAGATGATGTCCGTGCCATCCGTGAGTTTAGAACCGTCAAATTTACAGTTTTTAAAAGATGGTTAAAATCAATTATGACATCATCAGTGATGTCACAATTGACATTATTGGTTTTAAAATTACTGTCGTAGATGATGTCTGTGCCATCCGTGAGTTCAGAAGCGTCAATTTTACAGTTTTGAAAAGATGGTCGAAATCAATTATGACATCATCAGTGATGTCACAATTGACATTATCAGTTTTAAAATTACTGTCGTAGATGATGTCCGTGCCATCCGTGAGTTCAGAAGCGTCAATTTTACAGTTTCGAAAAGATGGTCAAAATCAATTATGACATCATCACTGATGTCACAATTGACATTATTGGTTTTAAAATTACTGTCGTAGATGATGTCCGTGCCATCCGTGAGTTCAGAAGCATAAATTTTACAGTTTTGAAAAGATGGTCGAAATCAATTATGACATCATCAGTGATGTCACAGTTGACATTATCGGTTTTAAAATTACTGTCGTAGATGATGTCCGTGCCATTCGTGAGTTCAGAAGCGTAAATTTTACAGTTTCGAAAAGATGGTCAAAATCAATTATGACATCATCACTGATGTCACAATTGACATTATTGGTTTTAAAATTACTGTCGTAGATGATGTCCGTGCCATCTTTGAGTTCAGAAGCGTCAATTTTACAGTTACGAAAAGATGGTCAAAATCAATTATGACATCATCAGTGATGTCATTATTGAAATTATCGGTTTTAAAATTACTGTCGTAGATGATGTCCGTGCCATCCGTGAGTTCAGAAGTGTCAATTTTACAGTTTCGAAAAGATGGTCAAAATCAATTATGACATCATCAGTGATGTCACAATTGACATTATCGGTTTTAAAATTACTGTCGTAGATGATGTCTGTGCCATTCGTGAGTTCAGAAGCGTCAATTTTACTGTTTTGAAAAGATGGTCGAAATCAATTATGACATCATCAGTGATGTCACAATTGACATTATCGGTTTTAAAATTACTGTCGTAGATGATGTCTGTGCCATTCGTGAGTTCAGAAGCGTAAATTTTACAGTTTTGAAAAGATGGTCGAAATCAATTATGACATCATCAGTGATGTCACAATTGACATTATTGGAATTAAAATTACTGTCGTAGATGATGTCCGTGCCATCTTTGAGTTCAGAAGCGTCAATTTTACAGTTACGAAAAGATGGTCGAAATCAATTATGACATCATCAGTGATGTCATTATTGAAATTATCGGTTTTAAAATTACTGTCGTAGATGATGTCTGTGCCATCCGTGAGTTCAGAAGTGTCAATTTTACAGTTTCGAAAAGATGGTCAAAATCAATTATGACATCATCAGTGATGTCACAATTGACATTATCGGTTTTAAAATTACTGTCGTAGATGATGTCTGTGCCATCCGTGAGTTCAGAAGCGTCAATTTTACAGTTTTGAAAAGATGGTTAAAATCAATTATGACATCATCAGTGATGTCACAATTGACATTATTGGTTTTAAAATTACTGTCGTAGATGATGTCCGTGCCATCTTTGAGTTCAGAAGCGACAATTTTACAGTTACGAAAAGATGGTCGAAATCAATTATGACATCATCAGTGATGTCACAATTGACATTATCGGTTTTAAAATTACTGTCGTAGATGATGTCCGTGCCATCTTTGAGTTCAGAAGCGACAATTTTACAGTTACGAAAAGATGGTCGAAATCAATTATGACATCATCAGTGATGTCACAATTGACATTATCGGTTTTAAAATTACTGTCGTAGATGATGTCCGTGCCATCCGTGAGTTCAGAAGCGTCAATTTTACAGTTTCGAAAAGATGGTCAAAATCAATTATGACATCATCAGTGATGTTACAATTGACATTATCGGTTTTAAAATTAGATGATGTATGTTCCATCCGTGAGTTCAGAAGCGTCAATTTTACAGTTTTGAAAAGATATCGAAATCAATTATGACATCATCAGTGATGTCACAATTGACATTATCGGTTTTAAAATGACTGTCGTAGATGATGTCCGTGCCATCCGTGAGTTCAGAATCGTCAAATTTACAGTTTCGAAAAGATGGTTGAAATCAATTATGACATCATCAGTGATGTCACAATTGACATTATCGGTTTTAAAATTAGTGTCGTAGATGATGTCCTTGCCATCTGTGCGTTCAGAAGCGTCAATTTTACAGTTTTGAAAAGATGGTTAAAATCAATTATGACATCATCAGTGATGTCACAATTGACATTATTGGTTTTAAAATTACTGTCGTAGATGATGTCCGTGCCATCCGTGAGTTCAGAAGCCTCAATTTTACAGTTTTGAAAAGATGGTCAAAATCAATTATGACATCATCAGTGATGTCACAATTGACATTATCGGTTTTAAAATTACTGTCGTAGATGATGTCTGTGCCATTCGTGAGTTCAGAAGCGTCAATTATACTGTTTTGAAAAGATGGTCGAAATCAATTATGACATCATCAGTGATGTCACAATTGACATTATCGGTTTTATAATTACTGTCGTAGATGTTTTCCGTGCCATCCGTGAGTTCAGAAGCATCAATTTTACAGTTTTGAAAAGATGGTTGAAATCAATTATGACATCATCAGTGATGTCACAATTGACATTATTGGTTTTAAAATTACTGTCGTAGATGATGTCCGTGCCATCCGTGAGTTTAGAACCGTCAAATTTACAGTTTTTAAAAGATGGTTAAAATCAATTATGACATCATCAGTGATGTCACAATTGACATTATTGGTTTTAAAATTACTGTCGTAGATGATGTCCGTGCCATCCGTGAGTTCAGAAGCGTCAATTTTACAGTTTTGAAAAGATGGTTAAAATCAATTATGACATCATCAGTGATGTCACAATTGACATTATTGGTTTTAAAATTACTGTCGTAGATGATGTCCGTGCCATCTTTGAGTTCAGAAGCGTCAATTTTACAGTTACAAAAAGATGGTCAAAATCAATTATGACATCATCAGTGATGTCATTATTGAAATTATCGGTTTTAAAATTACTGTCGTAGATGATGTCCGTGCCATCCGTGAGTTCAGAAGTGTCAATTTTACAGTTTCGAAAAGATGGTCAAAATCAATTATGACATCATTAGTGATGTCACAATTGACATTATCGGTTTTAAAATTACTGTCGTAGATGATGTCTGTGCCATCCGTGAGTTCAGAAGCGTCAATTTTACAGTTTTGAAAAGATGGTTAAAATCAATTATGACATCATCAGTGATGTCACAATTGACATTATCGGTTTTAAAATTACTGTCGTAGATGATGTCCGTGCCATCCGTGAGTTCAGAAGCGTCAATTTTACGGTTTTGAAAAGATGGTCAAAATCAATTATGACATCATCAGTGATGTCACAATTGACATTATCGGTTTTAATATTACTGTCGTAGATGATGTCTGTGCCATTCGTGAGTTCAGAAGCGTCAATTTTACTGTTTTGAAAAGATGGTCGAAATCAATTATGACATCATCAGTGATGTCACAATTGACATTATCGGTTGTAATATTACTGTCGTAGATGATGTCTGTGCCATTCGTGAGTTCAGAAGCGTCAATTATACTGTTTTGAAAAGATGGTCGAAATCAATTATGACATCATCAGTGATGTCACAATTGACATTATCGGTTTTATAATTACTGTCGTAGATGATTTCCGTGCCATCCGTGAGTTCAGAAGCATCAATTTTACAGTTTTGAAAAGATGGTTGAAATCAATTATGACATCATCAGTGATGTCACAATTGACATTATTGGTTTTAAAATTACTGTCGTAGATGATGTCCGTGCCATCCGTGAGTTCAGATCCGTCAAATTTACAGTTTTGAAAAGATGGTTAAAATCAATTATGACATCATCAGTGATGTCACAATTGACATTATTGGTTTTAAAATTACTGTCGTAGATGATGTCCGTGCCATCCGTGAGTTCAGAAGCGTCAATTTTACAGTTTTGAAAAGATGGTTAAAATCAATTATGACATCATCAGTGATGTCACAATTGACATTATTGGTTTTAAAATTACTGTCGTAGATTATGTCTGTGCCATCTTTGAGTTCAGAAGCGTCAATTTTACAGTTACAAAAAGATGGTCAAAATCAATTATGACATCATCAGTGATGTCATTATTGAAATTATCGGTTTTAAAATTACTGTCGTAGATGATGTCCGTGCCATCCGTGAGTTCAGAAGTGTCAATTTTACAGTTTCGAAAAGATGGTCAAAATCAATTATGACATCATCAGTGATGTCACAATTGACATTATCGGTTTTATAATTACTGTCGTAGATGATTTCCGTGCCATCCGTGAGTTCAGAAGCATCAATTTTACAGTTTTGAAAAGATGGTTGAAATCAATTATGACATCATCAGTGATGTCACAATTGACATTATTGGTTTTAAAATTACTGTCGTAGATGATGTCCGTGCCATCCGTGAGTTCAGATCCGTCAAATTTACAGTTTTGAAAAGATGGTTAAAATCAATTATGACATCATCAGTGATGTCACAATTGACATTATTGGTTTTAAAATTACTGTCGTAGATGATGTCCGTGCCATCCGTGAGTTCAGAAGCGTCAATTTTACAGTTTTGAAAAGATGGTTAAAATCAATTATGACATCATCAGTGATGTCACAATTGACATTATTGGTTTTAAAATTACTGTCGTAGATTATGTCTGTGCCATCTTTGAGTTCAGAAGCGTCAATTTTACAGTTACAAAAAGATGGTCAAAATCAATTATGACATCATCAGTGATGTCTCAATTGACATTATCGGTTTTAAAATTACTGTCGTAGATGATGTCTGTGCCATCCGTGAGTTCAGAAGCGTCAATTTTACAGTTTTGAAAAGATGGTCGAAATCAATTATGACATCATCAGTGATGTCACAATTGACATTATCGGTTTTAAAATTACTGTCGTAGATGATGTCCGTGCCATCCGTGAGTTCAGAAGCGTCAATTTTACTGTTTTGAAAAGATGGTCGAAATCAATTATGACATCATCAGTGATGTCACAATTGACATTATCGGTTTTAAAATTACTGTCGTAGATGATGTCTGTGCCATCTTTGAGTTCAGAAGCGTCAATTTTACAGTTACAAAAAGATGGTCAAAATCAATTATGACATCATCAGTGATGTCATTATTGAAATTATCGGTTTTAAAATTACTGTCGTAGATGATGTTCGTGCCATCCGTGAGTTCAGAAGTGTCAATTTTACAGTTTCGAAAAGATGGTCAAAATCAATTATGACATCATCAGTGATGTCACAATTGACATTATCGGTTTTAAAATTACTGTCGTAGATGATGTCTGTGCCATCCGTGAGTTCAGAAGCGTCAATTTTACAGTTTTGAAAAGATGGTTAAAATCAATTATGACATCATCAGTGATGTCACAATTGACATTATCGGTTTTAAAATTACTGTCGTAGATGATGTCCGTGCCATCCGTGAGTTCAGAAGCGTCAATTTTACGGTTTTGAAAAGATGGTCAAAATCAATTATGACATCATCAGTGATGTCACAATTGACATTATCGGTTTTAATATTACTGTCGTAGATGATGTCTGTGCCATTCGTGAGTTCAGAAGCGTCAATTTTACTGTTTTGAAAAGATGGTCGAAATCAATTATGACATCATCAGTGATGTCACAATTGACATTATCGGTTTTAATATTACTGTCGTAGATGATGTCTGTGCCATTCGTGAGTTCAGAAGCGTCAATTATACTGTTTTGAAAAGATGGTCGAAATCAATTATGACATCATCAGTGATGTCACAATTGACATTATCGGTTTTATAATTACTGTCGTAGATGATTTCCGTGCCATCCGTGAGTTCAGAAGCATCAATTTTACAGTTTTGAAAAGATGGTTGAAATCAATTATGACATCATCAGTGATGTCACAATTGACATTATTGGTTTTAAAATTACTGTCGTAGATGATGTCCGTGCCATCCGTGAGTTCAGAACCGTCAAATTTACAGTTTTGAAAAGATGGTTAAAATCAATTATGACATCATCAGTGATGTCACAATTGACATTATTGGTTTTAAAATTACTGTCGTAGATGATGTCCGTGCCATCCGTGAGTTCAGAAGCGTCAATTTTACAGTTTTGAAAAGATGGTTAAAATCAATTATGACATCATCAGTGATGTCACAATTGACATTATTGGTTTTAAAATTACTGTCGTAGATTATGTCTGTGCCATCTTTGAGTTCAGAAGCGTCAATTTTACAGTTACAAAAAGATGGTCAAAATCAATTATGACATCATCAGTGATGTCATTATTGAAATTATCGGTTTTAAAATTACTGTCGTAGATGATGTCCGTGCCATCCGTGAGTTCAGAAGTGTCAATTTTACAGTTTCGAAAAGATGGTCAAAATCAATTATGACATCATCAGTGATGTCACAATTGACATTATCGGTTTTAAAATTACTGTCGTAGATGATGTCTGTGCCATCCGTGAGTTCAGAAGCGTCAATTTTACAGTTTCGAAAAGATGGTCGAAATCAATTATGACATCATCAGTGATGTCACAATTGACATTATCGTTTTTAAAATTACTGTCGTAGATGATGTCTGTGCCATTCGTGAGTTCAGAAGCGTCAATTTTACTGTTTTGAAAAGATGGTCGAAATCAATTATGACATCATCAGTGATGTCACAATTGACATTATTGGTTTTAAAATTACTGTCGTAGATGATGTCCGTGCCATCCGTGAGTTCAGAACCGTCAAATTTACAGTTTTGAGAAGATGGTTAAAATCAATTATGACATCATCAGTGATGTCACAATTGACATTATTGGTTTTAAAATTACTGTCGTAGATGATGTCCGTGCCATCTTTGAGTTCGGAAGCGTCAATTTTACAGTTACGAAAAGATGGTCGAAATCAATTATGACATCATCAGTGATGTTATTATTGAAATTATCGGTTTTAAAATTACTGTCGTAGATGATGTCCGTGCCATCCGTGAGTTCAGAAGCGTCAATTTTACAGTTTTGAAAAGATGGTTAAAATCAATTATGACATCATCAGTGATGTCACAATTGACATTATTGGTTTTAAAATTACTGTCGTAGATGATGTCCGTGCCATCTTTGAGTTCAGAAGCGTCAATTTTACAGTTACGAAAAGATGGTCGAAATCAATTATGACATCATCAGTGATGTCACAATTGACATTATCGGTTTTAAAATTACTGTCGTAGATGATGTCCGTGCCATCCGTGAGTTCAGAAGTGTCAATTTTACAGTTTCGAAAAGATGGTCAAAATCAATTATGACATCATCAGTGATGTCACAATTGACATTATCGGTTTTAAAATGACTGTCGTAGATGATGTCCGTGCCATCCGTGAGTTCAGAAGCGTCAATTTTACAGTTTCGAAAAGATGGTCAAAATCAATTATGACATCATCAGTGATGTCACAATTGACATTATCGGTTTTAAAATTTGTGTCGTAGATGATGTCCGTTCCATCCGTGAGTTCAGAAGCGTCAATTTTACAGTTTTGAAAAGATATCGAAATCAATTATGACATCATCAGTGATGTCACAATTGACATTATCGGTTTAAAATGACTGTCGTAGATGATGTCCGTGCCATCCGTGAGTTCAGAATCGTCAAATTTACAGTTTCGAAAAGATGGTTGAAATCAATTATGACATCATCAGTGATGTCACAATTGACATTATCGGTTTTAAAATTACTGTCGTAGATGATGTCCTTGCCATCTGTGCGTTCAGAAGCGTCAAATTTACAGTTTTGAAAAGATGGTTAAAATCAATTATGACATCATCAGTGATGTCACAATTGACATTATCGGTTTTAAAATTACTGTCGTAGATGATGTCCGTGCCATTCGTGAGTTCAGAAGCGTCAATTTTACAGTTTTGAAAAGATGGTTGAAATCAATTATGACATCATCAGTGATGTCACAATTGACATTATCGGTTTTAAAATTACTGTCGTAGATGATGTCCGTGCCATTAGTGATTTCAGAAGCGTCAATTTTACAGTTTTGAAAAGATGGTCGAAATCAATTATGACATCATCAGTGATGTCACAGTTGACATTATCGGTTTTAAAATTACTGTCGTAGATGATGTCCGTGCCATCCGTGAGTTCAGAAGCGTCAATTTTACAGTTTCGAAAAGATGGTCAAAATCAATTATGACATCATCACTGATGTCACAATTGACATTATCGGTTTTAAAATTACTGTCGTAGATGATGTCCGTGCCATCCGTGAGTTCAGAACCGTCAAATTTACAGTTTTGAAAAGATGGTTAAAATCAATTATGACATCATCAGTGATGTCACAATTGACATTATTGGTTTTAAAATTACTGTCGTAGATGATGTCCGTGCCATCCGTGAGTTCAGAAGCGTCAATTTTACAGTTTTGAAAAGATGGTTAAAATCAAATATGACATCATCAGTGATGTCACAATTGACATTATCGGTTTTAAAATTACTGTCGTAGATGATGTCCGTGCCATCTTTGAGTTCAGAAGCGTCAATTTTACAGTTACAAAAAGATGGTCAAAATCAATTATGACATCATCAGTGATGTCACAATTGACATTATCGGTTTTAAAATTACTGTCGTAGATGATGTCCGTGCCATCCGTGAGTTCAGAAGTGTCAATTTTAGAGTTTCGAAAAGATGGTCAAAATCAATTATGACATCATCAGTGATGTCACAATTGACATTATCGGTTTTAAAATTACTGTCGTAGATGATGTCCGTGCCATCCGTGAGTTCAGAAGCGTCAATTTTACAGTTTCGAAAAGATGGTCAAAATCAATTATGACATAATCAGTGATGTCACAATTGACATTATCGGTTTTAAAATTAGTGTCGTAGATGATGTCCGTTCCATCCGTGAGTTCAGAAGCGTCAATTTTACAGTTTTGAAAAGATATCGAAATCAATTATGACATCATCAGTGATGTCACAATTGACATTATCGGTTTTAAAATGACTGTAGTAGATGATGTCCGTGCCATCCGTGAGTTCAGAATCGTCAAATTTACAGTTTCGAAAAGATGGTTGAAATCAATTATGACATCATCAGTGATGTCACAATTGACATTATCGGTTTTAAAATTACTGTCATAGATGATGTCCTTGCCATCTGTGCGTTCAGAAGCGTCAATTTTACAGTTTTGAAAAGATGGTTAAAATCAATTATGACATCATCAGTGATGTCACAATTGACATTATTGGTTTTAAAATTACTGTCGTAGATGATGTCCGTGCCATCCGTGAGTTCAGAAGCGTCAATTTTACAGTTTTGAAAAGATGGTCAAAATCAATTATGACATCATCAGTGATGTCACAATTGACATTATCGGTTTTAATATTACTGTCGTAGATGATGTCCGTGCCATCAGTGATTTCAGAAGCGTCAATTTTACAGTTTTGAAAAGATGGTCGAAATCAATTATGACATCATCAGTGATGTCACAATTGACATTATCGGTTTTATAATTACTGTCGTAGATGATTTCCGTGCCATCCGTGAGTTCAGAGGCATCAATTTTACAGTTTTGAAAAGATGGTTGAAATCAATTATGACATCATCAGTGATGTCACAATTGACATTATTGGTTTTAAAATTACTGTCGTAGATGATGTCCGTGCCATCCGTGAGTTCAGAACCGTCAAATTTACAGTTTTGAAAAGATGGTTAAAATCAATTATGACATCATCAGTGATGTCACAATTGACATTATTGGTTTTAAAATTACTGTCGTAGATGATGTCCGTTCCATCCGTGAGTTCAGAAGCGTCAATTTTACAGTTTTGAAAAGATGGTTAAAATCAATTATGACATCATCAGTGATGTCATTATTGAAATTATCGGTTTTAAAATTACTGTCGTAGATGATGTCCGTGCCATCCGTGAGTTCAGAAGTGTCAATTTTACAGTTTCGAAAAGATGGTCAAAATCAATTATGACATCATCAGTGATGTCACAATTGACATTATCGGTTTTAAAATTACTGTCGTAGATGATGTCTGTGCCATCCGTGAGTTCAGAAGCGTCAATTTTACAGTTTTGAAAAGATGGTTAAAATCAATTATGACATCATCAGTGATGTCACAATTGACATTATCGGTTTTAAAATTACTGTCGTAGATGATGTCCGTGCCATCCGTGAGTTCAGAAGCGTCAATTTTACAGTTTTGAAAAGATGGTCAAAATCAATTATGACATCATCAGTGATGTCACAATTGACATTATCGGTTTTAATATTACTGTCGTAGATGATGTCTTTGCCATTCGTGAGATCAGAAGCGTCAATTTTACTGTTTTGAAAAGATGGTCGAAATAAATTATGACATCATCAGTGATGTCACAATTGACATTATCGGTTTTAAAATTACTGTCGTAGATGATGTCCGTTCCATCCGTGAGTTTAGAAGCGTCAATTTTACAGTTTTGAAAAGATGGTCGAAATCAATTATGACATCATCAGTGATGTCACAATTGACATTGTCGGTTTTATAATTACTGTCGTAGATGATTTCCGTGCCATCCGTGAGTTCAGAAGCATCAATTTTACAGTTTTGAAAAGATGGTTGAAATCAATTATGACATCATCAGTGATGTCACAATTGACATTATTGGTTTTAAAATTACTGTCGTAGATGATGTCCGTGCCATCCGTGAGTTCAGAAGCGTCAATTTTACAGTTTTGAAAAGATGGTCAAAATCAATTATGACATCATCAGTGATGTCACAATTGACATTATCGGTTTTAATATTACTGTCGTAGATGATGTCCGTGCCATCAGTGATTTCAGAAGCGTCAATTTTACAGTTTTGAAAAGATGGTCGAAATCAATTATGACATCATCAGTGATGTCACAATTGACATTATCGGTTTTATAATTACTGTCGTAGATGATTTCCGTGCCATCCGTGAGTTCAGAGGCATCAATTTTACAGTTTTGAAAAGATGGTTGAAATCAATTATGACATCATCAGTGATGTCACAATTGACATTATTGGTTTTAAAATTACTGTCGTAGATGATGTCCGTGCCATCCGTGAGTTCAGAACCGTCAAATTTACAGTTTTGAAAAGATGGTTAAAATCAATTATGACATCATCAGTGATGTCACAATTGACATTATTGGTTTTAAAATTACTGTCGTAGATGATGTCCGTTCCATCCGTGAGTTCAGAAGCGTCAATTTTACAGTTTTGAAAAGATGGTTAAAATCAATTATGACATCATCAGTGATGTCATTATTGAAATTATCGGTTTTAAAATTACTGTCGTAGATGATGTCCGTGCCATCCGTGAGTTCAGAAGTGTCAATTTTACAGTTTCGAAAAGATGGTCAAAATCAATTATGACATCATCAGTGATGTCACAATTGACATTATCGGTTTTAAAATTACTGTCGTAGATGATGTCTGTGCCATCCGTGAGTTCAGAAGCGTCAATTTTACAGTTTTGAAAAGATGGTTAAAATCAATTATGACATCATCAGTGATGTCACAATTGACATTATCGGTTTTAAAATTACTGTCGTAGATGATGTCCGTGCCATCCGTGAGTTCAGAAGCGTCAATTTTACAGTTTTGAAAAGATGGTCAAAATCAATTATGACATCATCAGTGATGTCACAATTGACATTATCGGTTTTAATATTACTGTCGTAGATGATGTCTTTGCCATTCGTGAGATCAGAAGCGTCAATTTTACTGTTTTGAAAAGATGGTCGAAATAAATTATGACATCATCAGTGATGTCACAATTGACATTATCGGTTTTAAAATTACTGTCGTAGATGATGTCCGTTCCATCCGTGAGTTTAGAAGCGTCAATTTTACAGTTTTGAAAAGATGGTCGAAATCAATTATGACATCATCAGTGATGTCACAATTGACATTGTCGGTTTTAAAATTACTGTCGTAGATGATGTCCGTGCCATCCGTGATTTCAGAAGCGTCAATTTTACAGTTTTGAAAAGATGGTCAAAATCAATTATGACATCATCAGTGATGTCACAATTGACATTATCGGTTTTAAAATTGCTGTTGTAGATGATGTCCGTGCCATCCGTGAGTTCAGAAGCGTCAATTTTACAGTTTCGAAAAGATGGTCAAAATCAATTATGACATCATCACTGATGTCACAATTGACATTATTGGTTTTAAAATTACTGTCGTAGATGATGTCCGTGCCATCTTTGAGTTCAGAAGCGTCAATTTTACAGTTACGAAAAGATGGTCAAAATCAATTATGACATCATCAGTGATGTCATTATTGAAATTATCGGTTTTAAAATTAGTGTCGTAGATGATGTCCGTTCCATCCGTGAGTTCAAAAGCGTCAATTTTACAGTTTTGAAAAGATGGTTAAAATCAATTATGACATCATCAGTGATGTCACAATTGACATTATCGGTTTTAAAATTACTGTTGTAGATGATGTCCTTGCCATCTGTGCGTTCAGAAGCGTCAATTTTACAGTTTTGAAAAGATGGTTAAAATCAATTATGACATCATCAGTGATGTCACAATTGACATTATTGGTTTTAAAATTACTGTCGTAGATGATGTCCGTGCCATCCGTGAGTTCAGAAGCGTCAATTTTACAGTTTTGAAAAGATGGTCAAAATCAATTAGGACATCATCAGTGATGTCACAATTGACATTATCGGTTTTAATATTACTGTCGTAGATGATGTCCGTGCCATCAGTGATTTCAGAAGCGTCAATTTTACAGTTTTGAAAAGATGGTCGAAATCAATTATGACATCATCAGTGATGTCACAATTGACATTATCGGTTTTATAATTACTGTAGTAGATGATTTCCGTGCCATCCGTGAGTTCAGAAGCATCAATTTTACAGTTTTGAAAAAATGGTTGAAATCAATTATGACATTATCAGTGATGTCACAATTGACATTATTGGTTTTAAAATTACTGTCGTAGATGATGTCCGTGCCATCTTTGAGTTCAGAAGCGTCAATTTTACAGTTACAAAAAGATGGTCAAAATCAATTATGACATCATCAGTGATGTCATTATTGAAATTATCGGTTTTAAAATTACTGTCGTAGATGATGTCCGTGCCATCCGTGAGTTCAGAAGTGTCAATTTTACAGTTTCGAAAAGATGGTCAAAATCAATTATGACATCATCAGTAATGTCACAATTGACATTATCGGTTTTAAAATTACTGTCGTAGATGATGTCTGTGCCATCCGTGAGTTCAGAAGCGCCAATTTTACAGTTTTGAAAAGATGGTTAAAATCAATTATGACATCATCAGTGATGTCACAATTGACATTATCGGTTTTAAAATTACTGTCGTAGATGATGTCCGTGCCATCCGTGAGTTCAGAAGCGTCAATTTTACAGTTTTGAAAAGATGGTCAAAATCAATTATGACATCATCAGTGATGTCACAATTGACATTATCGGTTTTAATATTACTGTCGTAGATGATGTCTGTGCCATTCGTGAGTTCAGAAGCTTCAATTTTACTGTTTTGAAAAGATGGTCGAAATCAATTATGACATCATCAGTGATGTCACAATTGACATTATCGGTTTTAAAATTACTGTCGTAGATGATGTCCGTTCCATCCGTGAGTTCAGAAGCGTCAATTTTACAGTTTTGAAAAGATGGTCGAAATCAATTATGACATCATCAGTGATGTCACAATTGAAATTATCGGTTTTAAAATTACTGTCGTAGATGATGTCCGTGCCATCCGTGAGTTCAGAAGTGTCAATTTTACAGTTTCGAAAAGATGGTCAAAATCAATTATGACATCATCAGTGATGTCACAATTGACATTATCGGTTTTAAAATTACTGTCGTAGATGATGTCTGTGCCATCCGTGAGTTCAGAAGCGTCAATTTTACAGTTTCGAAAAGATGGTCGAAATCAATTATGACATCATCAGTGATGTCACAATTGACATTATCGGTTTTAAAATTACTGTCGTAGATGATGTCTGTGCCATTCGTGAGTTCAGAAGCGTAAATTTTACAGTTTTGAAAAGATGGTCGAAATCAATTATGACATCATCAGTGATGTCACAATTGACATTATCGGTTTTAAAATTACTGTCATAGATGATGTCTGTGCCATTCGTGAGTTCAAAAGCGTAAATTTTACAGTTTTGAAAAGATGGTCGAAATCAATTATGACATCATCAGTGATGTCACAATTGACATTATCGGTTTTAAAATTACTGTCGTAGATGATGTCTGTGCCATTCGTGAGTTCAGAAGCGTAAATTTTACAGTTTTGAAAAGATGGTCGAAAACAATAATGACATCATCAGTGATGTCACAATTGAGATTATCGGTTTTAAAATTACTGTCGTAGATGATGTCCGTGCCATTCGTGAGTTTAGAAGCGTCAATTTTACAGTTTTGAAAAGATGGTTGAAATCAATTATGACATCATCAGTGATGTCACAATTGACATTATCGGTTTTAAAATTACTGTCGTAGATCATGTCCGTGCCATCCGTGAGTTCAGAATCGTCAAATTTACAGTTTCGAAAAGTTGGTCGAAATCAATTATGACATCATCAGTGATGTCACAATTGACATTATCGGTTTTAAAATTACTGTCGTAGATCATGTCCGTGCCATCCGTGAGTTCAGAAGCGTCAATTTTACAGTTTCGAAAAGATGGTCAAAATCAATTATGACATCATCAGTGATGTCACAATTGACATTATCGGTTTTAAAATTACTGTCGTAGATGATGTCCGTGCCATCCGTGAGTTCAGAAGCGTCAATTTTACAGTTTTGAAAAGATGGTTAAAATCAATTATGACATCATCAGTGATGTCACAATTGACATTATTGGTTTTAAAATTACTGTCGTAGATGATGTCCGTGCCATCTTTGAGTTCAGAAGCGTCAATTTTACAGTTTCGAAAAGATGGTCAAAATCAATTATGACATCATCACTGATGTCACAATTGACATTATCGGTTTTAAAATTACTGTCGTAGATGATGTCCGTGCCATCCGTGAGTTCAGAAGCGTCAATTTTACAGTTTTGAAAAGATGGTTAAAATCAATTATGACATCATCAGTGATGTCACAATTGACATTATTGGTTTTAAAATTACTGTCGTAGATGATGTCCGTGCCATCTTTGAGTTCAGAAGCGTCAATTTTACAGTTACAAAAAGATGGTCAAAATCAATTATGACATCATCAGTGATGTCATTATTGAGATTATCGGTTTTAAAATTACTGTCGTAGATGATGTCCGTGCCATTCGTGAGTTTAGAAGCGTCAATTTTACAGTTTTGAAAAGATGGTTGAAATCAATTATGACATCATCAGTGATGTCACAATTGACATTATCGGTTTTAAAATTACTGTCGTAGATCATGTCCGTGCCATCCGTGAGTTCAGAATCGTCAAATTTACAGTTTCGAAAAGTTGGTCGAAATCAATTATGACATCATCAGTGATGTCACAATTGACATTATTGGTTTTAAAATTACTGTCGTAGATGATGTCCGTTCCATCCGTGAGTTCAGAAGCGTCAATTTTACAGTTTTGAAAAGATGGTCGAAATCAATTATGACATCATCAGTGATGTCACAATTGAAATTATCGGTTTTAAAATTACTGTCGTAGATGATGTCCGTGCCATCCGTGAGTTCAGAAGTGTCAATTTTACAGTTTCGAAAAGATGGTCAAAATCAATTATGACATCATCAGTGATGTCACAATTGACATTATCGGTTTTAAAATTACTGTCGTAGATGATGTCTGTGCCATTCGTGAGTTCAGAAGCGTCAGTTTTACTGTTTTGAAAAGATGGTCGAAATCAATTATGACATCATCAGTGATGTCCCAATTGACATTATCGGTTTTAAAATTACTGTCGTAGATGATGTCTGTGCCATTCGTGAGTTCAGAAGCGTAAATTTTACAGTTTTGAAAAGATGGTCGAAATCAATTATGACATCATCAGTGATGTCACAATTGACATTATCGGTTTTAAAATTACTGTCATAGATGATGTCTGTGCCATTCGTGAGTTCAAAAGCGTAAATTTTACAGTTTTGAAAAGATGGTCGAAATCAATTATGACATCATCAGTGATGTCACAATTGACATTATCGGTTTTAAAATTACTGTCGTAGATGATGTCTGTGCCATTCGTGAGTTCAGAAGCGTAAATTTTACAGTTTTGAAAAGATGGTCGAAATCAATAATGACATCATCAGTGATGTCACAATTGAGATTATCGGTTTTAAAATTACTGTCGTAGATGATGTCCGTGCCATTCGTGAGTTTAGAAGCGTCAATTTTACAGTTTTGAAAAGATGGTTGAAATCAATTATGACATCATCAGTGATGTCACAATTGACATTATCGGTTTTAAAATTACTGTCGTAGATCATGTCCGTGCAATCCGTGAGTTCAGAATCGTCAAATTTACAGTTTCGAAAAGTTGGTCGAAATCAATTATGACATCATCAGTGATGTCACAATTGACATTATCGGTTTTAAAATTACTGTCGTAGATCATGTCCGTGCCATCCGTGAGTTCAGAAGCGTCAATTTTACAGTTTCGAAAAGATGGTCAAAATCAATTATGACATCATCAGTGATGTCACAATTGACATTATCGGTTTTAAAATTACTGTCGTAGATGATGTCCGTGCCATCCGTGAGTTCAGAAGCGTCAATTTTACAGTTTTGAAAAGATGGTTAAAATCAATTATGACATCATCAGTGATGTCACAATTGACATTATTGGTTTTAAAATTACTGTCGTAGATGATGTCCGTGCCATCTTTGAGTTCAGAAGCGTCAATTTTACAGTTTCGAAAAGATGGTCAAAATCAATTATGACATCATCACTGATGTCACAATTGACATTATCGGTTTTAAAATTACTGTCGTAGATGATGTCCGTGCCATCCGTGAGTTCAGAAGCGTCAATTTTACAGTTTTGAAAAGATGGTTAAAATCAATTATGACATCATCAGTGATGTCACAATTGACATTATTGGTTTTAAAATTACTGTCGTAGATGATGTCCGTGCCATCTTTGAGTTCAGAAGCGTCAATTTTACAGTTACAAAAAGATGGTCAAAATCAATTATGACATCATAAGTGATGTCATTATTGAAATTATCGGTTTTAAAATTACTGTCGTAGATGATGTCCGTGCCATCCGTGAGTTCAGAAGTGTCAATTTTACAGTTTCGAAAAGATGGTCAAAATCAATTATGACATCATCAGTGATGTCACAATTGACATTATCGGTTTTAAAATTACTGTCGTAGATGATGTCTGTGCCATTCGTGAGTTCAGAAGCGTAAATTTTACAGTTTTGAAAAGATGGTCGAAATCAATTATGACATCATCAGTGATGTCACAATTGAGATTATCGGTTTTAAAATTACTGTCGTAGATGATGTCCGTGCCATTCGTGAGTTTAGAAGCGTCAATTTTACAGTTTTGAAAAGATGGTTGAAATCAATTATGACATCATCAGTGATGTCACAATTGACATTATCGGTTTTAAAATTACTGTCGTAGATCATGTCCGTGCCATCCGTGAGTTCAGAATCGTCAAATTTACAGTTTCGAAAAGTTGGTCGAAATCAATTATGACATCATCAGTGATGTCACAATTGACATTATTGGTTTTAAAATTACTGTCGTAGATGATGTCCGTTCCATCCGTGAGTTCAGAAGCGTCATTTTTACAGTTTTGAAAAGATGGTCGAAATCAATTATGACATCATCAGTGATGTCACAATTGAAATTATCGGTTTTAAAATTACTGTCGTAGATGATGTCCGTGCCATCCGTGAGTTCAGAAGTGTCAATTTTACAGTTTCGAAAAGATGGTCAAAATCAATTATGACATCATCAGTGATGTCACAATTGACATTATCGGTTTTAAAATTACTGTCGTAGATGATGTCTGTGCCATTCGTGAGTTCAGAAGCGTCAGTTTTACTGTTTTGAAAAGATGGTCGAAATCAATTATGACATCATCAGTGATGTCACAATTGACATTATCGGTTTTAAAATTACTGTCGTAGATGATGTCTGTGCCATTCGTGAGTTCAGAAGCGTAAATTTTACAGTTTTGAAAAGATGGTCGAAATCAATTATGACATCATCAGTGATGTCACAATTGACATTATCGGTTTTAAAATTACTGTCATAGATGATGCCTGTGCCATTCGTGAGTTCAAAAGCGTAAATTTTACAGTTTTGAAAAGATGGTCGAAATCAATTATGACATCATCAGTGATGTCACAATTGACATTATCGGTTTTAAAATTACTGTCGTAGATGATGTCCGTTCCATCCGTGAGTTCAGAAGCGTCAATTTTACAGTTTTGAAAAGATGGTCGAAATCAATTATGACATCATCAGTGATGTCACAATTGAAATTATCGGTTTTAAAATTACTGTCGTAGATGATGTCCGTGCCATCCGTGAGTTCAGAAGTGTCAATTTTACAGTTTCGAAAAGATGGTCAAAATCAATTATGACATCATCAGTGATGTCACAATTGACATTATCGGTTTTAAAATTACTGTCGTAGATGATGTCTGTGCCATCCGTGAGTTCAGAAGCGTCAATTTTACAGTTTCGAAAAGATGGTCGAAATCAATTATAACATCATCAGTGATGTCACAATTGACATTATCGGTTTTAAAATTACTGTCGTAGATGATGTCTGTGCCATTCGTGAGTTCAGAAGCGTAAATTTTACAGTTTTGAAAAGATGGTCGAAATCAATTATGACATCATCAGTGATGTCACAATTGACATTATCGGTTTTAAAATTACTGTCATAGATGATGTCTGTGCCATTCGTGAGTTCAAAAGCGTAAATTTTACAGTTTTGAAAAGATGGTCGAAATCAATTATGACATCATCAGTGATGTCACAATTGACATTATCGGTTTTAAAATTACTGTCGTAGATGATGTCTGTGCCATTCGTGAGTTCAGAAGCGTAAATTTTACAGTTTTGAAAAGATGGTCGAAATCAATAATGACATCATCAGTGATGTCACAATTGAGATTATCGGTTTTAAAATTACTGTCGTAGATGATGTCCGTGCCATTCGTGAGTTTAGAAGCGTCAATTTTACAGTTTTGAAAAGATGGTTGAAATCAATTATGACATCATCAGTGATGTCACAATTGACATTATCGGTTTTAAAATTACTGTCGTAGATCATGTCCGTGCCATCCGTGAGTTCAGAATCGTCAAATTTACAGTTTCGAAAAGTTGGTCGAAATCAATTATGACATCATCAGTGATGTCACAATTGACATTATCGGTTTTAAAATTACTGTCGTAGATCATGTCCGTGCCATCCGTGAGTTCAGAAGCGTCAATTTTACAGTTTCGAAAAGATGGTCAAAATCAATTATGACATCATCAGTGATGTCACAATTGACATTATCGGTTTTAAAATTACTGTCGTAGATGATGTCCGTGCCATCCGTGAGTTCAGAAGCGTCAATTTTACAGTTTTGAAAAGATGGTTAAAATCAATTATGACATCATCAGTGATGTCACAATTGACATTATTGGTTTTAAAATTACTGTCGTAGATGATGTCCGTGCCATCTTTGAGTTCAGAAGCGTCAATTTTACAGTTTCGAAAAGATGGTCAAAATCAATTATGACATCATCACTGATGTCACAATTGACATTATCGGTTTTAAAATTACTGTCGTAGATGATGTCCGTGCCATCCGTGAGTTCAGAAGCGTCAATTTTACAGTTTTGAAAAGATGGTTAAAATCAATTATGACATCATCAGTGATGTCACAATTGACATTATTGGTTTTAAAATTACTGTCGTAGATGATGTCCGTGCCATCCGTGAGTTCAGAAGTGTCAATTTTACAGTTTCGAAAAGATGGTCAAAATCAATTATGACATCATCAGTGATGTCACAATTGACATTATCGGTTTTAAAATTACTGTCGTAGATGATGTCTGTGCCATTCGTGAGTTCAGAAGCGTAAATTTTACAGTTTTGAAAAGATGGTCGAAATCAATTATGACATCATCAGTGATGTCACAATTGAGATTATCGGTTTTAAAATTACTGTCGTAGATGATGTCCGTGCCATTCGTGAGTTTAGAAGCGTCAATTTTACAGTTTTGAAAAGATGGTTGAAATCAATTATGACATCATCAGTGATGTCACAATTGACATTATCGGTTTTAAAATTACTGTCGTAGATCATGTCCGTGCCATCCGTGAGTTCAGAATCGTCAAATTTACAGTTTCGAAAAGTTGGTCGAAATCAATTATGACATCATCAGTGATGTCACAATTGACATTATTGGTTTTAAAATTACTGTCGTAGATGATGTCCGTTCCATCCGTGAGTTCAGAAGCGTCAATTTTACAGTTTTGAAAAGATGGTCGAAATCAATTATGACATCATCAGTGATGTCACAATTGAAATTATCGGTTTTAAAATTACTGTCGTAGATGATGTCCGTGCCATCCGTGAGTTCAGAAGTGTCAATTTTACAGTTTCGAAAAGATGGTCAAAATCAATTATGACATCATCAGTGATGTCACAATTGACATTATCGGTTTTAAAATTACTGTCGTAGATGATGTCTGTGCCATTCGTGAGTTCAGAAGCGTCAGTTTTACTGTTTTGAAAAGATGGTCGAAATCAATTATGACATCATCAGTGATGTCCCAATTGACATTATCGGTTTTAAAATTACTGTCGTAGATGATGTCTGTGCCATTCGTGAGTTCAGAAGCGTAAATTTTACAGTTTTGAAAAGATGGTCGAAATCAATTATGACATCATCAGTGATGTCACAATTGACATTATCGGTTTTAAAATTACTGTCAAAGATGATGTCTGTGCCATTCGTGAGTTCAAAAGCGTAAATTTTACAGTTTTGAAAAGATGGTCGAAATCAATTATGACATCATCAGTGATGTCACAATTGACATTATCGGTTTTAAAATTACTGTCGTAGATGATGTCTGTGCCATTCGTGAGTTCAGAAGCGTAAATTTTACAGTTTTGAAAAGATGGTCGAAATCAATAATGACATCATCAGTGATGTCACAATTGAGATTATCGGTTTTAAAATTACTGTCGTAGATGATGTCCGTGCCATTCGTGAGTTTAGAAGCGTCAATTTTACAGTTTTGAAAAGATGGTTGAAATCAATTATGACATCATCAGTGATGTCACAATTGACATTATCGGTTTTAAAATTACTGTCGTAGATCATGTCCGTGCAATCCGTGAGTTCAGAATCGTCAAATTTACAGTTTCGAAAAGTTGGTCGAAATCAATTATGACATCATCAGTGATGTCACAATTGACATTATCGGTTTTAAAATTACTGTCGTAGATCATGTCCGTGCCATCCGTGAGTTCAGAAGCGTAAATTTTACAGTTTCGAAAAGATGGTCAAAATCAATTATGACATCATCAGTGATGTCACAATTGACATTATCGGTATTAAAATTACTGTCGTAGATGATGTCCGTGCCATCCGTGAGTTCAGAAGCGTCAATTTTACAGTTTTGAAAAGATGGTTAAAATCAATTATGACATCATCAGTGATGTCACAATTGACATTATTGGTTTTAAAATTACTGTCGTAGATGATGTCCGTGCCATCTTTGAGTTCAGAAGCGTCAATTTTACAGTTTCGAAAAGATGGTCAAAATCAATTATGACATCATCACTGATGTCACAATTGACATTATCGGTTTTAAAATTACTGTCGTAGATGATGTCCGTGCCATCCGTGAGTTCAGAAGCGTCAATTTTACAGTTTTGAAAAGATGGTTAAAATCAATTATGACATCATCAGTGATGTCACAATTGACATTATTGGTTTTAAAATTACTGTCGTAGATGATGTCCGTGCCATCTTTGAGTTCAGAAGCGTCAATTTTACAGTTACAAAAAGATGGTCAAAATAAATTATGACATCATCAGTGATGTCATTATTGAAATTATCGGTTTTAAAATTACTGTCGTAGATGATGTCCGTGCCATCCGTGAGTTCAGAAGTGTCAATTTTACAGTTTCGAAAAGATGGTCAAAATCAATTATGACATCATCAGTGATGTCACAATTGACATTATCGGTTTTAAAATTACTGTCGTAGATGATGTCTGTGCCATTCGTGAGTTCAGAAGCGTAAATTTTACAGTTTTGAAAAGATGGTCGAAATCAATTATGACATCATCAGTGATGTCACAATTGAGATTATCGGTTTTAAAATTACTGTCGTAGATGATGTCCGTGCCATTCGTGAGTTTAGAAGCGTCAATTTTACAGTTTTGAAAAGATGGTTGAAATCAATTATGACATCATCAGTGATGTCACAATTGACATTATCGGTTTTAAAATTACTGTCGTAGATCATGTCCGTGCCATCCGTGAGTTCAGAATCGTCAAATTTACAGTTTCGAAAAGTTGGTCGAAATCAATTATGACATCATCAGTGATGTCACAATTGACATTATTGGTTTTAAAATTACTGTCGTAGATGATGTCCGTTCCATCCGTGAGTTCAGAAGCGTCAATTTTACAGTTTTGAAAAGATGGTCGAAATCAATTATGACATCATCAGTGATGTCACAATTGAAATTATCGGTTTTAAAATTACTGTCGTAGATGATGTCCGTGCCATCCGTGAGTTCAGAAGTGTCAATTTTACAGTTTCGAAAAGATGGTCAAAATCAATTATGACATCATCAGTGATGTCACAATTGACATTATCGGTTTTAAAATTACTGTCGTAGATGATGTCTGTGCCATTCGTGAGTTCAGAAGCGTCAGTTTTACTGTTTTGAAAAGATGGTCGAAATCAATTATGACATCATCAGTGATGTCACAATTGACATTATCGGTTTTAAAATTACTGTCGTAGATGATGTCTGTGCCATTCGTGAGTTCAGAAGCGTAAATTTTACAGTTTTGAAAAGATGGTCGAAATCAATTATGACATCATCAGTGATGTCACAATTGACATTATCGGTTTTAAAATTACTGTCATAGATGATGTCTGTGCCATTCGTGAGTTCAAAAGCGTAAATTTTACAGTTTTGAAAAGATGGTCGAAATCAATTATGACATCATCAGTGATGTCACAATTGACATTATCGGTTTTAAAATTACTGTCGTAGATGATGTCCGTTCCATCCGTGAGTTCAGAAGCGTCAATTTTACAGTTTTGAAAAGATGGTCGAAATCAATTATGACATCATCAGTGATGTCACAATTGAAATTATCAGTTTTAAAATTACTGTCGTAGATGATGTCCGTGCCATCCGTGAGTTCAGAAGTGTCAATTTTACAGTTTCGAAAAGATGGTCAAAATCAATTATGACATCATCAGTGATGTCACAATTGACATTATCGGTTTTAAAATTACTGTCGTAGATGATGTCTGTGCCATTCGTGAGTTCAGAAGCGTCAGTTTTACTGTTTTGAAAAGATGGTCGAAATCAATTATGACATCATCAGTGATGTCACAATTGACATTATCGGTTTTAAAATTACTGTCATAGATGATGTCTGTGCCATTCGTGAGTTCAAAAGCGTAAATTTTACAGTTTTGAAAAGATGGTCGAAATCAATTATGACATCATCAGTGATGTCACAATTGACATTATCGGTTTTAAAATTACTGTCGTAGATGATGTCTGTGCCATTCGTGAGTTCAGAAGCGTAAATTTTACAGTTTTGAAAAGATGGTCGAAATCAATTATGACATCATCAGTGATGTCACAATTGAGATTATCGGTTTTAAAATTACTGTCGTAGATGATGTCCGTGCCATTCGTGAGTTTAGAAGCGTCAATTTTACAGTTTTGAAAAGATGGTTGAAATCAATTATGACATCATCAGTGATGTCACAATTGACATTATCGGTTTTAAAATTACTGTCGTAGATCATGTCCGTGCCATCCGTGAGTTCAGAATCGTCAAATTTACAGTTTCGAAAAGTTGGTCGAAATCAATTATGACATCATCAGTGATGTCACAATTGACATTATCGGTTTTAAAATTACTGTCGTAGATCATGTCCGTGCCATCCGTGAGTTCAGAAGCGTCAATTTTACAGTTTCGAAAAGATGGTCAAAATCAATTATGACATCATCAGTGATGTCACAATTGACATTATCGGTTTTAAAATTACTGTCGTAGATGATGTCCGTGCCATCCGTGAGTTCAGAAGCGTCAATTTTACAGTTTTGAAAAGATGGTTAAAATCAATTATGACATCATCAGTGATGTCACAATTGACATTATTGGTTTTAAAATTACTGTCGTAGATGATGTCCGTGCCATCTTTGAGTTCAGAAGCGTCAATTTTACAGTTTCGAAAAGATGGTCAAAATCAATTATGACATCATCACTGATGTCACAATTGACATTATCGGTTTTAAAATTACTGTCGTAGATGATGTCCGTGCCATCCGTGAGTTCAGAAGCGTCAATTTTACAGTTTTGAAAAGATGGTTAAAATCAATTATGACATCATCAGTGATGTCACAATTGACATTATTGGTTTTAAAATTACTGTCGTAGATGATGTCCGTGCCATCTTTGAGTTCAGAAGCGTCAATTTTACAGTTACAAAAAGATGGTCAAAATCAATTATGACATCATCAGTGATGTCATTATTGAAATTATCGGTTTTAAAATTACTGTCGTAGATGATGTCCGTGCCATCCGTGAGTTCAGAAGTGTCAATTTTACAGTTTCGAAAAGATGGTCAAAATCAATTATGACATCATCAGTGATGTCACAATTGACATTATCGGTTTTAAAATTACTGTCGTAGATGATGTCCGTGCCATCCGTGAGTTCAGAAGCGTCAATTTTACAGTTTCGAAAAGATGGTCAAAATCAATTATGACATCATCAGTGATGTCACAATTGACATTATCGGTTTTAAAATTACTGTCGTAGATGATGTCTGTGCCATTCGTGAGTTCAGAAGCGTCAGTTTTACTGTTTTGAAAAGATGTTCGAAATCAATTATGACATCATCAGTGATGTCACAATTGACATTATCGGTTTTAAAATTACTGTCGTAGATGATGTCCGTGCCATCTTTGAGTTCAGAAGCGTCAATTTTACAGTTACGAAAAGATGGTCGAAATCAATTATGACATCATCAGTGATGTCACAATTGACATTATCGGTTTTAAAATTACTGTCGTAGATGATGTCCGTGCCATTCGTGAGTTTAGAAGCGTCAATTTTACAGTTTTGAAAAGATGGTTGAAATCAATTATGACATCATCAGTGATGTCACAATTGACATTATCGGTTTTAAAATTACTGTCGTAGATCATGTCCGTGCCATCCGTGAGTTCAGAATCGTCAAATTTACAGTTTCGAAAAGTTGGTCGAAATCAATTATGACATCATCAGTGATGTCACAATTGACATTATCGGTTTTAAAATTACTGTCGTAGATCATGTCCGTGCCATCCGTGAGTTCAGAAGCGTCAATTTTACAGTTTCGAAAAGATGGTCAAAATCAATTATGACATCATCAGTGATGTCACAATTGACATTATCGGTTTTAAAATTACTGTCGTAGATGATGTCCATGCCATCCGTGAGTTCAGAATCGTAAAATTTACAGTTTCGAAAAGATGGTTGAAATCAATTATGACATCATCAGTGATGTCACAATTGACATTATCGGTTTTAAAATTACTGTCGTAGATGATGTCCGTGCCATCCGTGAGTTCAGAAGCGTCAATTTTACAGTTTTGAAAAGATGGTTAAAATCAATTATGACATCATCAGTGATGTCACAATTGACATTATTGGTTTTAAAATTACTGTCGTAGATGATGTCCGTGCCATCTTTGAGTTCAGAAGCGTCAATTTTACAGTTACGAAAAGATGGTCGAAATCAATTATGACATCATCAGTGATGTCACAATTGACATTATCGGTTTTAAAATTACTGTCGTAGATGATGTCCGTGCCATCCGTGAGTTCAGAAGTGTCAATTTTACAGTTAAGAAAAGATGGTCAAAATCAATTATGACATCATCAGTGATGTCACAATTGACATTATCGGTTTTAAAATTACTGTCGTAGATGATGTCTGTGCCATCCGTGAGTTCAGAAGCGTCAATTTTACAGTTTCGAAAAGATGGTCAAAATCAATTATGACATCATCACTGATGTCACAATTGACATTATTGGTTTTAAAATTACTGTCGTAGATGATGTCCGTGCCATCTTTGAGTTCAGAAGCGTCAATTTTACAGTTACAAAAAGATGGTCAAAATCAATTATGACATCATCAGTGATGTCATTATTGAAATTATCGGTTTTAAAATTACTGTCGTAGATGATGTCCGTGCCATCCGTGAGTTCAGAAGTGTCAATTTTACAGTTTCGAAAAGATGGTCAAAATCAATTATGACATCATCAGTGATGTCACAATTGACATTATCGGTTTTAAAATTACTGTCGTAGATGATGTCCGTGCCATCCGTGAGTTCAGAAGCGTCAATTTTACAGTTTCGAAAAGATGGTCAAAATCAATTATGACATCATCAGTGATGTCACAATTGACATTATCGGTTTTAAAATTACTGTCGTAGATGATGTCTGTGCCATTCGTGAGTTCAGAAGCGTCAGTTTTACTGTTTTGAAAAGATGTTCGAAATCAATTATGACATCATCAGTGATGTCACAATTGACATTATCGGTTTTAAAATTACTGTCGTAGATGATGTCCGTGCCATCTTTGAGTTCAGAAGCGTCAATTTTACAGTTACGAAAAGATGGTCGAAATCAATTATGACATCATCAGTGATGTCACAATTGACATTATCGGTTTTAAAATTACTGTCGTAGATGATGTCCGTGCCATTCGTGAGTTTAGAAGCGTCAATTTTACAGTTTTGAAAAGATGGTTGAAATCAATTATGACATCATCAGTGATGTCACAATTGACATTATCGGTTTTAAAATTACTGTCGTAGATCATGTCCGTGCCATCCGTGAGTTCAGAAGCGTCAATTTTACAGTTTCGAAAAGATGGTCAAAATCAATTATGACATCATCAGTGATGTCACAATTGACTTTATCGTTTTTAAAATTACTGTCGTAGATGATGTCCATGCCATCCGTGAGTTCAGAATCGTCAAATTTACAGTTTCGAAAAGATGGTTGAAATCAATTATGACATCATCAGTGATGTCACAATTGACATTATCGGTTTTAAAATTACTGTCGTAGATGATGTCCGTGCCATCCGTGAGTTCAGAAGCGTCAATTTTACAGTTTTGAAAAGATGGTTAAAATCAATTATGACATCATCAGTGATGTCACAATTGACATTATTGGTTTTAAAATTACTGTCGTAGATGATGTCCGTGCCATCTTTGAGTTCAGAAGCGTCAATTTTACAGTTACGAAAAGATGGTCGAAATCAATTATGACATCATCAGTGATGTCACAATTGACATTATCGGTTTTAAAATTACTGTTGTAGATGATGTCCGTGCCATCCGTGAGTTCAGAAGTGTCAATTTTACAGTTAAGAAAAGATGGTCAAAATCAATTATGACATCATCAGTGATGTCACAATTGACATTATCGGTTTTAAAATTACTGTCGTAGATGATGTCTGTGCCATCCGTGAGTTCAGAAGCGTCAATTTTACAGTTTCGAAAAGATGGTCAAAATCAATTATGACATCATCACTGATGTCACAATTGACATTATCGGTTTTAAAATTACTGTCGTAGATGATGTCCGTGCCATCCGTGAGTTCAGAAGCGTCAATTTTACAGTTTTGAAAAGATGGTTTAAATCAATTATGACATCATCAGTGATGTCATTATTGAAATTATCGGTTTTAAAATTACTGTCGTAGATGATGTCCGTGCCATCCGTGAGTTCAGAAGTGTCAATTTTACAGTTTCGAAAAGATGGTCAAAATCAATTATGACATCATCAGTGATGTCACAATTGACATTATCGGTTTTAAAATTACTGTCGTAGATGATGTCTGTGCCATCCGTGAGTTCAGAAGCGTAAATTTTACAGTTTTGAAAAGATGGTTATAATCAATTATGACATCATCAGTGATGTCACAATTGACATTATTGGTTTTAAAATTACTGTCGTAGATGATGTCCGTGCCATCTTTGAGTTCAGAAGAGTCAATTTTACAGTTACGAAAAGATGGTCGAAATCAATTATGACATCATCAGTGATGTCACAATTGACATTATCGGTTTTAAAATTACTGTCGTAGATGATGTCCGTGCCATCCGTGAGTTCAGAAGTGTCAATTTTACAGTTTCGAAAAGATGGTCAAAATCAATTATGACATCATCAGTGATGTCACAATTGACATTATCGGTTTTAAAATTACTGTCGTAGATGATGTCCGTGCCATCCGTGAGTTCAGAAGCGTCAATTTTACAGTTTTGAAAAGATGGTCGAAATCAATTATGACATCATCAGTGATGTCACAGTTGACATTATCGGTTTTAAAATTAGTGTCGTAGATGATGTCCGTTCCATCCGTGAGTTCAGAAGCGTCAATTTTACAGTTTTGAAAAGATATCGAAATCAATTATGACATCATCAGTGATGTCACAATTGACATTATCGGTTTTAAAATGACTGTCGTAGATGATGTCCGTGCCATCCGTGAGTTCAGAAGCGTCAATTTTACAGTTTTGAAAAGATGGTTAAAATCAATTATGACATCATCAGTGATGTCACAATTGACATTATTGGTTTTAAAATTACTGTCGTAGATGATGTCCGTGCCATCTTTGAGTTCAGAAGCGTCAATTTTACAGTTACAAAAAGATGGTCAAAATCAATTATGACATCATCAGTGATGTCACAATTGACATTACCGGTTTTAAAATTACTGTCGTAGAGGATGTCTGTGCCATCCGTGAGTTCAGAAGTGTCAATTTTACAGTTTCGAAAAGATGGTCAAAATCAATTATGACATCATCAGTGATGTCACAATTGACATTATCGGTTTTAAAATTACTGTCGTAGATGATGTCCGTGCCATCCGTGAGTTCAGAAGCGTCAATTTTACAGTTTCGAAAAGATGGTCAAAATCAATTATGATATCATCAGTGATGTCACAATTGACATTATCGGTTTTAAAATTAGTCGTAGATGATGTCCGTTCCATCCGTGAGTTCAGAAGCGTCAATTTTACAGTTTTGAAAAGATATCGAAATCAATTATGACATCATCAGTGATGTCACAATTGACATTATCGGTTTTAAAATGACTGTCGTAGATGATGTCCGTGCCATCCGTGAGTTCAGAATCGTCAAATTTACAGTTTCGAAAAGATGGTTGAAATCAATTATGACATCATCAGTGATGTCACAATTGACATTATCGGTTTTAAAATTACTGTCGTAGATGATGTCTGTGCCATCCGTGAGTTCAGAAGCGTAAATTTTACAGTTTTGAAAAGATGGTCGAAATCATTTATGACATCATCAGTGATGTCACAATTGACATTATCGGTTTTAAAATTACTGTCGTAGATGATGTCCGTGCCATTCGTGAGTTTAGAAGCGTCAATTTTACAGTTTTGAAAAGATGGTCGAAATCAATTATGACATCATCAGTGATGTCACAATTGACATTATCGGTTTTAAAATTACTGTCGTAGATGATGTCCGTGCCATTCGTGAGTTCAGAAGTGTCAATTTTACAGTTTCGAAAAGATGGTCAAAATCAATTATGACATCATCAGTGATGTCACAATTGACATTATCGGTTTTAAAATTACTGTCGTAGATGATGTCCGTGCCATCCGTGAGTTCAGAAGCGTCAATTTTACAGTTTTGAAAAGATGGTCGAAATCAATTATGACATCATCAGTGATGTCACAGTTGACATTATCGGTTTTAAAATTAGTGTCGTAGATGATGTCCGTTCCATCCGTGAGTTCAGAAGCGTCAATTTTACAGTTTTGAAAAGATATCGAAATCAATTATGACATCATCAGTGATGTCACAATTATCATCTACGACAGTAATTTTAAAACCAATAATGTCAATTGTGACATCACTGATGATGTCATAATTGATTTCGACCATCTTTTCAAAACAGTAAAATTGACGCTTCTGAACTCACGAATGGCAAAGACATCATCTACGACAGTAATTTTAAAACCGATAATGTCGTCTTTGCCATTCGTGAGTTCAGAAGCGTCAATTTTACTGTTTTGAAAAGATGGTCGAAATCAATTATGACATCATCAGTGATGTCACAATTGACATTATTGGTTTTAAAATTACTGTCGTAGATGATGTCCGTGCCATTCGTGAGTTTAGAAGCGTCAATTTTACAGTTTTGAAAAGATGGTTGAAATCAATTATGACATCATCAGTGATGTCACAATTGACATTATCGGTTTTAAAATTACTGTCGTAGATGATGTCTGTGCCATTCGTGAGTTCAGAAGCGTAAATTTTACAGTTTTGAAAAGATGGTCAAAATCAATTATGACATCATCAGTGATGTCACAATTGACATTATCGGTTTTAAAATTACTGTCGTAGATGATGTCCGTGCCATTCGTGAGTTTAGAAGCGTCAATTTTACAGTTTTGAAAAGATAGTTGAAATCAATTATGACATCATCAGTGATGTCACAATTGACATTATCGGTTTTAAAATTACTGTCGTAGATCATGTCCGTGCCATCCGTGAGTTCAGAATCGTCAAATTTACAGTTTCGAAAAGTTGGTCGAAATCAATTATGACATCATCAGTGATGTCACAATTGACATTATCGGTTTTAAAATTACTGTCGTAGATCATGTCCGTGCCATCCGTGAGTTCAGAAGCGTCAATTTTACAGTTTCGAAAAGATGGTCAAAATCAATTATGACATCATCAGTGATGTCACAATTGACATTATCGGTTTTAAAATTACTGTCGTAGATGATGTCCATGCCATCCGTGAGTTCAGAATCGTCAAATTTACAGTTTCGAAAAGATGGTTGAAATCAATTATGACATCATCAGTGATGTCACAATTGACATTATCGGTTTTAAAATTACTATCGTAGATGATGTCCGTGCCATCCGTGAGTTCAGAAGCGGCAATTTTACAGTTTTGAAAAGATGGTTAAAATCAATTATGACATCATCAGTGATGTCACAATTGACATTATCGGTTTTAATATTACTGTCGTAGATGATGTCTGTGCCATTCGTGAGTTCAGAAGCGTCAATTTTACTGTTTTGAAAAGATGGTCGAAATCAATTATGACATCATCAGTGATGTCACAATTGACATTATCGGTTTTAATATTACTGTCGTAGATGATGTCTGTGCCATTCGTGAGTTCAGAAGCGTCAATTATACTGTTTTGAAAAGATGGTCGAAATCAATTATGACATCATCAGTGATGTCACAATTGACATTATCGGTTTTATAATTACTGTCGTAGATGATTTCCGTGCCATCCGTGAGTTCAGTAGCATCAATTTTACAGTTTTCAAAAGATGGTTGAAATCAATTATGACATCATCAGTGATGTCACAATTGACATTATTGGTTTTAAAATTACTGTCGTAGATGATGTCCGTGCCATCCGTGAGTTCAGAACCGTCAAATTTACAGTTTTGAAAAGATGGTTAAAATCAATTATGACATCATCAGTGATGTCACAATTGACATTATTGGTTTTAAAATTACTGTCGTAGATGATGTCCGTGCCATCCGTGAGTTCAGAAGCGTCAATTTTACAGTTTTGAAAAGATGGTTAAAATCAATTATGACATCATCAGTGATGTCACAATTGACATTATTGGTTTTAAAATTACTGTCGTAGATTATGTCTGTGCCATCTTTGAGTTCAGAAGCGTCAATTTTACAGTTACAAAAAGATGGTCAAAATCAATTATGACATCATCAGTGATGTCATTATTGAAATTATCGGTTTTAAAATTACTGTCGTAGATGATGTCCGTGCCATCCGTGAGTTCAGAAGTGTCAATTTTACAGTTTCGAAAAGATGGTCAAAATCAATTATGACATCATCAGTGATGTCACAATTGACATTATCGGTTTTAAAATTACTGTCGTAGATGATGTCTGTGCCATCCGTGAGTTCAGAAGCGTCAATTTTACAGTTTCGAAAAGATGGTCGAAATCAATTATGACATCATCAGTGATGTCACAATTGACATTATCGTTTTTAAAATTACTGTCGTAGATGATGTCTGTGCCATTCGTGAGTTCAGAAGCATCAATTTTACTGTTTTGAAAAGATGGTCAAAATCAATTATGACATCATCAGTGATGTCACAATTGACATTATCGGTTTTAAAATTACTGTCGTAGATGATGTCTTTGCCATTCGTGAGTTCAGAAGCGTCAATTTTACTGTTTTGAAAAGATGGTCGAAATCAATTATGACATCATCAGTGATGTCACAATTGACATTATTGGTTTTAAAATTACTGTCGTAGATGATGTCCGTGCTATCCGTGAGTTCAGAACCGTCAAATTTACAGTTTTGAAAAGATGGTTAAAATCAATTATGACATCATCAGTGATGTCACAATTGACATTATTGGTTTTAAAATTACTGTCGTAGATGATGTCCGTGCCATCTTTGAGTTCAGAAGCGTCAATTTTACAGTTACGAAAAGATGGTCGAAATCAATTATGACATCATCAGTGATGTTATTATTGAAATTATCGGTTTTAAAATTACTGTCGTAGATGATGTCCGTGCCATCCGTGAGTTCAGAAGTGTCAATTTTACAGTTACGAAAAGATGGTTGAAATCAATTATGACATCATCAGTGATGTTATTATTGAAATTATCGGTTTTAAAATTACTGTCGTAGATGATGTCCGTGCCATCCGTGAGTTCAGAAGCGTCAATTTTACAGTTTTGAAAAGATGGTTAAAATCAATTATGACATCATCAGTGATGTCACAATTGACATTATTGGTTTTAAAATTACTGTCGTAGATGATGTCCGTGCCATCTTTGAGTTCAGAAGCGTCAATTTTACAGTTACGAAAAGATGGTCGAAATCAATTATGACATCATCAGTGATGTCACAATTGACATTATCGGTTTTAAAATTACTGTCATAGATGATGTCCGTGCCATCGGTGAGTTCAGAAGTGTCAATTTTACAGTTTCGAAATTATGACATCATCAGTGATGTCACAATTGACATTATCGGTTTTAAAATTACTGTCATAGATGATGTCCGTGCCATCGGTGAGTTCAGAAGTGTCAATTTTACAGTTTCGAAAAGATGGTCAAAATCAATTATGACATCATCAGTGATGTCACAATTGACATTATCGGTTTTAAAATTACTGTCGTAGATGATGTCCGTGCCATCCGTGAGTTCAGAAGCGTCAATTTTACAGTTTCGAAAAGATGGTCAAAATCAATTATGACATCATCAGTGATGTCACAATTGACATTATCGGTTTTAAAATTTGTGTCGTAGATGATGTCCGTTCCATCCGTGAGTTCAGAAGCGTCAATTTTACAGTTATGAAAAGATATCGAAATCAATTATGACATCATCAGTGATGTCACAATTGACATTATCGGTTTTAAAATTACTGTCGTAGATGATGTATGTGCCATCCGTGAGTTCAGAAGCGTAAATTTTACAGTTTTGAAAAGATGGTTATAATCAATTATGACATCATCAGTGATGTCACAATTGACATTATCGGTTTTAAAATTACTGTCGTAGATGATGTCCGTGCCATCCGTGAGTTCAGAAGTGTCAATTTTACAGTTTCGAAAAGATGGTCAAAATCAATTATGACATCATCAGTGATGTCACAATTGACATTATCGGTTTTAAAATTACTGTCGTAGATGATGTCCGTGCCATCCGTGAGTTCAGAAGCGTCAATTTTACAGTTTTGAAAAGATGGTCGAAATCAATTATGACATCATCAGTGATGTCACAGTTGACATTATCGGTTTTAAAATTAGTGTCGTAGATGATGTCCGTTCCATCCGTGAGTTCAGAAGCGTCAATTTTACAGTTTTGAAAAGATATCGAAATCAATTATGACATCATCAGTGATGTCACAATTGACATTATCGGTTTTAAAATGACTGTCATAGATGATGTCCGTGCCATCGGTGAGTTCAGAAGTGTCAATTTTACAGTTTCGAAAAGATGGTCAAAATCAATTATGACATCATCAGTGATGTCACAATTGACATTATCGGTTTTAAAATTACTGTCGTAGATGATGTCCGTGCCATCCGTGAGTTCAGAAGCG